>NW_024070185.1:110718711-110729126 GCF_014754425.2 Oryx dammah | reverse complement strand
TGATTTGGGAGAATGGCATTGAAACATGTATAATATCATGTAAGAATTGAATTGCCAGTCTATGTCCGATGCAGGATACGGCATGCTTGGGGCTGGTACATGGGGATGACCCAGAGAGATGTTGTGGGGAGGGGGTGGGAGGGGGGTTCATGTTTGGGAACGCATGTACACCCGTGGTGGATTCATGTCAATGTATGGCAAAACCAATACAGAATTGTAAAGTAAAATAAAAAATAAATTAAAAAAAAATAAAATAATTAAAAAAATTAAAAAAAAAAAAAGCACCTCAGCACTGCACCACAGACAAGGTTCATAGCTGAGAAGTCGGGCTATAATGTGATATCAGAATTTTGGGCACTTTCCCCTGCATTTGCCTCTTGTATTTTTTTTCCTATAATATGTTGACAAATGAAAAGCTTTAGAAAATTTGCCATTTGGAGGAAGTATACTTTGGATGTCCTAACACAAACTATTCGCTACATTAAAGAGAAAATCGGATACGATGAAGGGAGTGGGGGCGTACAGCCGATGCGGCTCAGGTTGTTGTTGAATCTTCACGCCCTCCTCCTATTTGGCCAAAAGGTCGAAAACCAGGGACCAAGAAGGATGAAAACCTGGCCCACAGTAGAGACCCCTGGACATGGCGAGGATCTTCTGCTTTGTTTAACTTCTAGGGTATTATATTTTATAATCTCCAAATGCAAACACCGAAGCCCATTCATTCGTGACCCATTCTCCTTTACTGACTCGGTTACTTAAAAAGTTTACTCACTGCCTTCAGCGTGCCAGGCACTGGGGAACAGGCACGGACTGCCCCAGTTTCGCCGCGCGTGGAGCTGGGACGAGCTTGTAAAGCTGCGCACTGAGCGGCTGGCTCCCCTTCAGCAGTGTGACGCTGCTGGACACCTGCTCCTCCAGCCCTTCTAAATCAAGACAAAAGCCAGAAAGCAGTGGTGTCTCTGGACATCGGTGAAGGTAACGGCAGGTGTTTTTAACAGCACAAGATACTGACCTCAGATTCCAACAACAGTAATCTTGAAATGTATTAGTCCAGGGGGTGATTTAGCAAATCAATTCCTAATTTGCTGGCAATTCTAGTCTTAAGATTTCCTTTGGGTTTTTTTCTTAAGGGAGTGAGAAGAGAGATTTTCATCATGATCGGGCTGTTAAGCGCCTTCTTTCTATCATATCAGTCTGCCACCAGCTCCTGTCCAAGGTTTACAACACTATTTTTCAAGCATGAATGGATAGAACATTTGAGATTAAAGAGAGTGACTGACTCGCTGTTTTCTCAAATTTAGAACCTATCTAAGCTGTCAGGGCAGATGCTTAACACTGAACAGTGAGGATAATAGCAATGACATCTTAGAACCTGAAGAACACACTGGCCTCGAAACCGATGGGAAACATGCAGAGGACGGTCACAGGCGGCAGAAAGGGCTCACGGCTGCAAGGCTGCTTCTAAGCTGGTTCCAGAGGTATGGGGAAAGCTGGGGCCAGAGTGCGGGGGTGCCCGGCTCACAGCAGAGCGGACCCTGATGGACACAGGATGCCCACAGTGGACGTCACGGGGTGAACACACTGGAGTAAGAAACGGGAATCAGGCTGTGGCTATGTGGTTGGCCTGAAAGACGCCATCGGTACCGGTGTGTTGATTTTTATTTCATTGTTCCCTTTCATATTTTGGAGTCATTTTTCTCACCGTAATTGTGCATGGCCCCCGGGACAACCATGCCTGAAGAGACAGTGGATGAAATGGACTGATCTGAAGAAGAGGCTGGGTTGTCTGCAGGTCCCGCTTTGACTCGCGTGTGGGGCCTGGACACGGTGTGTCAGCCCCTCTGGACACGGCTGGGACTCAGAGGGCTATTTGACATTTATGAGCTCCATCAATACCTTAGCCATTGTAGTAGACATCATTCTGCGCCTGGATCAATGCGACTGCAATCTTAATTAAGGATGAGTCAGGCCACAAATAAGGGAGCCTCGTTGGCCGACAGCGAAAGGACCCAGCCTGACTCTCCACTGGCCTTCTAGGCCCCGAGAAGCCTGGAGAAGGTGCAGGGCCCCTCGGGGACCCGGGCAGAGGGCCTGGGCCCCCGGGGCCACTTCAGTCCTACATGGGGCTGATCATGTTGTTGCCGGTTCACTTCTAAACAGGAGGTGCCGGTCAGAACCTCAGGCAGAGGCTGAGCCGCTGGGAGCCCGACCCTGTGGGGAGGGCAGAGTCCCCGGAGCTTGCCTCCTGTATCCAGAACCACAGCTTGAAGCGGATGGGTTCCTGAGAACAAGGAAGCTTCCCCCTTGACTTCTCTGTTGGGTACGGATGAAATTCAGGCTCTGGAAACTGTGTCTCGTCTGCTGAGTGTGAACAGAGACTCAGGCACCAAAGGAGTTTTTTGATGAGAAGATGCTAGGAGTGAGCAGGAATCCAGGTCTGAGGACGCACTGTGAGTGGTAGGCCCCAGAGCAATGCCTGTTTGAAATGCTACATTTTATTTTATAATGTGTATGGATATCATCATTTGTTTCAGACTGTTTCAATTTTTAAAAATACAAAACTGATACTTCACGCCTCACATCACTGAGTAAAAGTGAGATTCCAGGATGACAAGCAGTCCTGCGATTTGGGTACCTAGCTGCGCTTTAACAACTGGCCCAGACCCTGCAGGGCGGTGGGGGCACAGGCGCCAACCTACAGGAGGAGACCAGGCTTACCTTTCAGCCCTGCTTCGTTCCCTCCCTTGCTGTGCACAGGCCTTCAGCAGCGGGCAAAGGCCTGAGCCTACCTTAAAGGTGCGATCTGGCTAATTCACCGGGCATCCCCACGAGAGAAGAAGGAGGTGGCGGATGGAGCTGGAGGCAGACAGGTGCCAGCATTCTTTTCTGATTTGCTTCCTCGTGTGAAATTCTACAGGCACGAGGTACTTGGCTGCCTATAATTTCCGTGGATCCGATTTGCTAAGAATTCGTCTCTCATACCATTTCATCCAGGGGAAAAAGACAGGAGGACGCAACCTAGGCCAGCTTCTGCCCAGACTCACACTAACACAGAGAAGGTTGTCTGAGGCTTCCACGTGGGCTAGCCCGTGTCACAGCAGGAGGAAATACTCTTAACAGCTGGGTGTTTAGCCCCCAGCTTGTAACAAGGCACATTTGCTCCGCTGCCCCCTTTCTGCCTGTTCCCCTGCGGAAATCTGAAAATATTAGTATTAATTTTGTTTATTTCCCTCTTCTGTTCGCCTCCTGTTTCTTCTTGCAGGTTAAATGTTGGTGCGGCGTACTGCTACAGAATAGGAGTAACCGCATTAATCCTGAGGAGGAGAAGGATGCGTCCATGGTAACGGGAGGTCTGCAGTGATGTCACTGCTGGGGCTCCGGCTTCTTTCTGGCTCAGCCATGTGGAGGTCTCCACAGGCAGAGGGGCTGGAGCTCCCAGGTCACAACTGCCCATTAGGCCTGGCGGCGCCTGAGGTCACAGAACTGGCTCACAGGCACATTTTGCTTGGTTTCACAACATCGAAAAGTAAGCTAACTTTATTTTTACAAATCAGCGATGTTTCTATTAAATGCTAAACCTGAACAGAGGGCTGTTCTGGCTGCGCCGGCTCGCTTTGCTCATGGGCGTCTGAGAGCGAGCTGGGTCTCTCCCCGCTGTCTGCCATGCAGCCAGGATCTCTGGAGGGCTCGGGCACCCAGGGAATCGAGTCTAAAAGCTGATGGCCAGGCGGTGTGTCTAGTCCAGACCCTGGAGTCCAGGGTGCTTTGATCTGTGGGGAGATCACACATCTGCGACCGTGCATATATGATTTCCTGGGTTAGGATTCTATTTTCCTTTCCAGTTGGCCCATAGTCACTGGCGGGTGGGAGATGGATGGAGCGTGTTGAGCAGGCAGACAGGCGACCTCGGCTCGCTGTTCTGGCTCAGGACCTTTTGCTCTGGCTCGAGTTCACCACAAACAAAATACACAGCGAAATGACAAACAGTGAGCTAAAGCTAGAGAATGAAGTGCTTTAAAAGTATAAAATTCATAAATGATTACACCAGGAAATAATTACAAATGAAAGTATTAACATGCATTTCAAAAATAAAAATAGAAATTAATAGTAACTTGAAAATAGATATTTAGTCATTAACACACAGATGTAAAACATGAAAACAGAAAATGTTAAAATAATGTTGAAAGTAGAAAGTTGAATATTACAAAATTGACTTTTTTCCATCAAAATGGTGAGTTTCAACCCAATACGTTACTATTACTCTGAAAAGCTCATCAACAGCTGGAAAAACGCTCACGTTTGGTCTCTTGCCAGAAAGACCCTGCTCTTCCAGCAGCTGATTGGAGTGTCTGGGGAGTCCCCTTCAGCCTCCCCTGGGGGAGGGGCTGCCCTGCCCCCAGCCCGCATGCCCTGTGCCCACTCCCAGCTGCTGGGCCTCACGGGGCCGCCGGCCAGCAGCAGGTCCTGGTTCAAGAAGACCTAGGTGCAGTTCTTCGAGCATCTCCAAGCCTGGCGTCTGAGACTCATGCTTCCCTCCTTCCACAACTGCTTGCGCCTCAGAGCATAGCTTGGGCGTGTTGTTGCTCGAATGTGCTGTGCTTAGCCGCTCAGTTGCGTCCGACTCTGCGACCTCACAGGCTGTGGCCCACCAGGTTCCTCTGTCCATGTGGACTCTCCAGGCAGGAATCCTGGGGTGGGTTGTCATGCCCCCCTCCGGGGCATCTGCCCAACCCAGGGGTTGAACCCAGGTCTCCTGCATTGCAGGCGGATCCCCTACTGCCTGAGCCGCCAGGGGAGCCCCGGAATGCTGTGCGGGTTGTCTGTGCTTCTCCTGGGGATTGTCCCAACCCAGGAACTGAACCAGTCCTATCAGGGCAGTTTACAAATATCTAACCCTTAACATCGTTAGAAGAAACGCCACATCTGAATTTGCCACTAGGCAAAAAAAGTTCATTGAATGGAATTTAATGCATTGAACTCATACAATGACTGCTCTCGTTTTGTCACAAGAAAAGCACTATAACCACTAAGAGTGTTCCTGACCTACGGAGCAGCAGCCAATGGGTCACCTTGGAACCTGATTTGCATAAGTGACAAGATACAATAACCACAAAACCCGCTTCATAGTGTGCTCCATGTACACACTGACCGACTGGCTACACGCGCAGTATGCCGTAACTGGAGTACTAAGCTATCCGCCAAGGGGAAAAGCAGAGGCAGGGCCTCATCAACAACGGCAACAGCAAGAGTAAAGCAGGGGCGCAGTCACACTAAAAGAACATTAAGGCCCCTCCATCCTTACGCTCCATGAAAAGTGCTGCAAATATGGTGAAGGTAACCTAGAACTAATCAAATCTGGATGAGCAACATACACTAACTTTAAAGACAGGACTGCTTTCATCACTTAGGTTTCTTAAGATTTCGAGGAGAATAAGGACACTACACGTAGAGATCAAGGGTTCAATCCAAACAGAAGATGTAACAGTTATAAATATATATATGCATCCAACACAGGCGTTCCCCGTGGCTCAGTGGGTAAAGAACCCGCCTGCCAGTGAGGAGACACAGGAGATGTGGGTTTGATCCCTGCGTTGGGAAGACTCCCTGGAGAGGGCGTGGAGACTCACCCCCACATTCTTGCCTGGAGGATCCCACGGACAGAGGAACCTGGCAGGCCTCAGTCAGTAGGGTTGCAAAGAGTGGGACCCAACCGAAGTGACAGAGCGTGCACGCATGCGCCCAGCAAAGGAGCACTTCCACGCCAGTTCAGTTCAGTTCAGTTCAGGCGTCAGTCGTGTCCGACTCTTTGCAACCCCATGAATCGCAGCACGCCAGGCCTCCCTGTCCATCACCATCCCCGGAGTTCACTCAGACTCACTCAGACTCACGTCCATTGAGTCAGTGATGCCATCCAGCCTTCTCATCCTCGGTCATCCCCTTCTCCTCCTGCCCCCAATCCCTCCCAGCATCAGAGTCTTTTCCAATGAGTCAACTCTTCGCATGAGGTGGCCAAAGTACTGGAGTTTCAGCTTTAGCATCATTCCTTCCAAAGAAATCCCAGGGCTGATCTCCTTCAGAATGGACTGGTTGGATCTCCTTGCAGTCCAAGGGACTCTCAAGAGTCTTCTCCAACACTACAGTTCAAAAGCATCAATTCTTCGGCACTCAGCCTTCTTCACAGTCCAACTCTCACATCCATACATGACCACAGGAAAAACCATAGCCTTGACTAGACAGACCTTAGTCGGCAAAGTAATGTCTCTGCTTTTGAATATGCTATCTAGGTTGGTCATAACTTTTCTTCCAAGGAGTAAGCGTCTTTTAATTTCATGGCTGCAGTCACCATCTGCAGTGATTCTGGAGCCCCAAAAATAAAGTCTGACACCGTTTCCACTGTTTCCCCATCTATTTCCCATGAAGTGATGGGACCAGATGCCATGATCTTCGTTTTCTGAATGTTGAGCTTTAGGCCAACTTTTTCGCTCTCCTCTTTCACTTTCATCAAGAGGTTTAAGGCCAGTGCTAACAACGATGAAGGGAGATTCCTGTTAGGAGCTGTCAGGTCAAGGTTCAGCTGCAATAACAGAAACCCCAAACCACCAGGGATTACCCCCTCATGGGAAGGAGCCAGAAGGGGGCAGTCAAGTGCTGCTGGGATGGCCCAGGGACCCAGGCTGCTTTTAGCTTTTCCATTCCACCATTATTCTGCATTGATTCCATCCTCAGTGTCACAACATAGCTGCTGGAGTTAAGGCAATTGCATCTGCTTCTCGTCAGGAGGAAGGGTGGCGGCAAATGGGCTTTACTTAGCTCCCTGTTGCTTAAGACGCCTTCTGGGCACGAACTCCTGATAACGTCCTTTTGTGAGCTCAGTGTTGGCTGAGAGGATTGCTCTTCCCAGCAACACAGGCAGCTGCCTAAGAAAGAAAGCAGAGCCCACTGCGGGGTGACCAGTGCTGGCCACTGCCTCAGGGACTGCTTTCCTTGCCAGGAATTCCTCTCATCTGCCCTCCTGCCATCAGCTCCCACCTGCCTTCTGAGCCTATGTGCTTCCTCCTCCCCCAGGCCCCGGGCTCAGATTACGGAGCTGCTAGAGACACAGGCTCCCGGTGGCCCTCCTCACCCCGCTGTCAAAGTCAGTGTTCATGTCAGTGATCGTGTTGGCTTCCAGAGAGTTTTGACTGCTGAACAGCCAGCCAGTCAGTACAGATTTTAATAAGCAAGTCGCCAATGGGATCATTTCAGCTTCATATTTAGACAACCAATAGCAACTTTTTAAAATCCAGATAAAACGTATGGACGAAAATGGTTATTTTTCACATTTCAAAGTAATGATCTGATGAATATTGCTTTACAGAGCACAGACGCACATTTAGCAATGGCAGGAAACCTGCTCGTTACAATGCTGTTCCTAAGTCTCAGCTTTGGAGCATCTTAAAGACGTCCTTTTGCCTCTGTTCTAAGGCGGGATGAACGGATGCTGTGGATGGTCCTCAGGGCAGGTGTGGGGCCTCGGGTCCCGGCCCCAGCTCCGAGTGACCATTTCCTGAGACTTCAGACTTAGGCCGCTGTTCACAGCACAGTGGAAAACACGCTAGATGGTTGACTGTGTAGGTTCAGGTTTGACTTTAATAATTAACACAAGCTCTTTTCTCTTGTGAGCGAGGCGCAGTGGCAAGAACGCAGGCCGCGCAGGCGTGGGTTCCGGTCCTGGCCGAGCGGCCTTGCCACTCCCTAGGTGTTCACGCCTGCCCTCCTCGCTGGCAGTGGGTGGGTGACCAGGCGAGGGGCCCCCGGAGCCAAGGCGGGCCGAGAGCGGAGGTCCGAGGCCCTGGTGTTTCCACAGGAGAAGCACTTGGTGAGCTTCCCGCTGTCCTTGAGGGCGGGCCTGGAGGAGATCTGGAGCGGCCCGGAGAGCCCTCTTCCAAGCAAGCGTGCTGTTCACCGAATCGTCCGGCTTCCGGCGGCCAGGACGCCGATGGCTTCAGGCTGAGCTACGTGGGTGGGGGCGGCGCTGCTGTGCGCGCGCGGCCTCAGTCCGATCATTTTTGACAAATGGCTTGTCTGACTACTCATTCCCGGGAGGAACATTGTTTGAATCTCTGGAAGCCCCAGCCCTCCCCTACCCCCTCGCCGTTTCTTCCCTTCGCGCGGAATTCTCATTTTCCTGGCGCCGAGGGACGCCTCGACTTCGTTAAGCAGCTGCACTTAGAGGCCTGGTCCCAAAGGCCACGCCGGCAGCTGGAGCGGGAGCGTCTGTTTCCCGGCGAAGCCGTCGTGGACGCGCAGAGCCGGGCCGCGCGGCGGCGGCCCTGAGCGTGAGGAGCGCCCGAGGCAGGCAAGGGCTGCCCTGCGCGGAGGAGGGTCCGAGCCGAGGCCCTCAGAGCGCCTGGCTCCTGCCGGGACCTCGGAGGGGCGGCCGCGGGCTCGAGAGGGAGGCTCCCGAGGTGGTGAGAGCGGGAGCTGGGTAGCGGGGCTTCTCCTCTCCCAGCCCTGGGACCTGGAGGCCCCAGGGCAGTCGGGGCGGGAGTCTCTGCGGGCTTTCCCTCACGTGCCAAGAGAGCTGCTGGCTTGGGCAGGCAGGCAGGGGGCGGAGGACCGGCCTCGGAGAAGGCGTCCCGCGCGGGGTGAGCGCAGCCGCAGCCTCGGCTGGGCTGGAACAGCTCAGACCCCTCGCCGCTAGGAAGCTCCCCATTCACCAGCTGCTCACACGGTGTCCGACCGGCTTTATTTTCAAATAAGAGCAATTTCCCAAAGGAAATGGAAAGCCTGAAGGACAAAGACAAATGAGAGGTTGAGAACGACCAATGGGCAGAGAAAGGAGGACCGGACGGGAGAGGCAGGAGGGCGCCAGGGGCAGCAGACGGGCCTGCAGCGGGCGAGGCTGCGGGCGCCGCGGCGCTGCGTCCTGGGTTAGGGCCACGGGCTTGCTCTCGCTGTCAGACGAGCCTGTCCGCCTGCACGCGGGGACGGGGAAAGCCTCAGAGACCACTCCGGGTCGGCGTCATCTCTCCAGGGCCCTTAGTCAGAGTGTAACTCCTGTCCTCAGTGAGAGAAGAGGGTGCACCGTGTTCAAAAGGAAAAATGAGGCCATAAGGAAGGTGTTAAGAGAAGAGCTTCTGGACGAAACACAGAAGAGAGCAGAAACAAACAGCAGGCGAGAGCGGAAAACAAAACCGGAAGGAATTTTCCAGAAAGTACAATAGCAAACAAAAAAAGAATTTAGAAATTTAATTTAGAAAGAAGAGGTTTGACATTTAGATTCCTATATTGACTAGATGTTTGTGGCCCCTCAGAATTCACATGTGGAAATCCTGACCCCAGTGTGACTGTATCCGGAGGTGGGGCCCTTGCCAGGCAGCCAGGCTGTGAGGCTGGAGCCTCGTGATGGGACTGGTGTCCTGAGAAGGGGTGTAGGCGCAGGAGCCCCCGCGTGCTCGCAGCTGCGCTCAGACACACGGAAACGTCCGTCTGCAACCAGGGGAGGGTCCCCTAAAGACGGACGGGTCTGCCAGCACCTGCCTCTCGGAGTTCCAGCGCCTAGAATTATGAGAAAGGGGCCCAGTCTGTGTCAGTCTATCATAGCAGCCTGCTCTGGCTGACCGAGGGCTCTTTTTTTAGAAGCTACAACATTCGACTCACAGGACTTACAAAATAGAAAACAGAAATAAAGCATCAAAGGACTAACATAAGAAACATTTCTAAAACTTAAGGACAGGAAATTCCAGGTCAAAGGAGTCCCCTGGCTGTTCAGGAGGCCCAAGAGGTAGAGAGCCTGCCTGCCAGGGCAGGAGGCAGGAGCCGCAGGGGGCCAGGGTCTGACGCCTGGTCGGGAGGGGCCCCTGGAGGAGGAAATGGCACCCCACTCCAGTGTTCTTGCCTGGAAATCCCATGGACAGAGCAGCCTGGTGGGCTGCAGCCCCCGGGGTCACAGAGAGTCAGACACGGCTGAGCACGCACGCATGCGCACACTGGCTGTTCAGGTCAAAAGATGAAACAACCGCAACAGCAAGAGGCGTCCCTGCGAAGTTCCAGAAACATTACGGGAAGTGATCTCAAAACACTTTCTTTACGATATTGAGGGGAATTCTACGAAAAACTGCTAAAGTGTTGAAAGTGGTTACTTCTGAAAAGGCGTTCACTAGGGTAGGCAGAAATGATTCCGAGGAAAGCTGTTTTTCTGTACCAGCCCTGCTTTGGGCTTTTTCTGTTGACCATGCTTATATATCATTAAGATAAAAATAACCGGATGTTGAACTGTAAGAGTATTTGAGATTTGCTCACACAATCTCTGCTGTCCTGACTGCTCTCTGAATGTGGGGATGAGAACATACAACCTTCAGACAGGACTCAGGTAATTCGGTATCACTGTCATCCACCCAAGTGAGAGCCAGCTCGAGACGGTGCCCACGGGG
>NW_024070185.1:110640895-110718701 GCF_014754425.2 Oryx dammah | reverse complement strand
GCAGTGTGGGCCGCAGGGCAGCGTGGGCCGCAGGCAGTGTGGGCCGCGGGCAGTGTGGGCCGCAGGGCAGCGTGGGCCGCAGGCCCACCTCAGGGCCAAGCCGAGACACCTGCTGAGACCTGCGCTCAGCCTCTGCCCTCCACCCTCCCCGGGCCGCTCGGGTGGACGCTTGGCCTTCAGAGAGTGCGGGGGGGACCCCTCGGCCCCGGGACGCCACCGGCTCTGAGCAGGGCTCCCTGCTGCGGGGAGGCTGCATCTCCTGCTGCTCCGCGTTGCGCTCGGTCACTTCTGAACAGAACCTTCAGGAGTCAGGTCGTGGGTGGTGGTCCACCACCTTTCTTGTTCCTCTTTCACGGAGCTGGTGACGCGCCACCCTTCAGAGCAAAGGCAGCGCTGAGCAGAGGGTCAGCCCGTGGCCCACTGTGGGTGCGAGGAGCGGGTGTGACGCTCTGACCTGCTGCTTTCGCTGCTGCCACGGTGACAAGCTCAGCTGACAGACGACGAGCCCACAGCCGACCGCCGGGCGTCACACGCGGGTTTCCAGGGTCCTCAGAGTGAGACACGTCGGGCTTTGGCTTTTTCAGAAGACTAACGGGGAAGCCATTGATGGAGGGTGAACTGAGGTGCCACAAAGTCAAGTCTACGTTTCTGGGTTAAGGACGTCACTCTGGCTGGATCATGGATATAGGGTTGGAATAGAGGGCAAAATGGTGCAGGGATCTGTTGTGGTTTTTTTTGGAAGGTTCCTGAAAATATTTGCAAGAGATGATGGTGGCTTGGAGGTGTAGGTGTAGAGAAGAGGATGCTGTCCAGGGATATCTGGGTATAAAACAGGCGGTGGGATAAAGACAGAGAGGCTGTGCCCTCCAGGGGCCCCACTCTGAGCCTCGGGCCTGGGTCCACGTCAGCGTCCACGCCAAGAGTCACTCCTTGGAAAAGTACCCCTTTCCGTAGTATATTTGCTTAACGAAATGGAGAATCTTTTCCTCAGGGACACAGATTTGGATTGAGATGTTTGCTTTAATTATAAGCTTTGGTGCAAAGAGAATAGAATGTTTTCCTTCTTCAGGGTTGGTGTTCTTGCTTCGGTGGGTCAGCAGTCTCGGCTGGTTCTCTTCAGGGCGGTTTCCCTCTGCGGATTCCTCACAGATGGGCCTGAGGGCCGTTTACAAGAGCGGTCACGTTTGGAAAACAAAGTTGCTATAGGAGGAAGGAAGACACCCTGTTTATACTGGACCATTAATACTTATATAGGCTGGTTCTGAGAGTTTGGAAAATGACGGCCTACCTGACATTTATTCTCTCTGAGCAGTAATTAATATTTTTCACACAGCTATCTGTTCTGCTCAATGTGTTTTGAGGTTTGATTTAATTATAAAACCCTAACAAACCAAGTTGTGTCTTTTTCATGGTGAAGGACCACACACTCACTAAAGCTTAAGAAGAATCGGTTTACTGTGGATTCCGTCCAATATCATGAAGTTCTGTTGTCCAAGAATACAGTTTTGAAAAATGAGGTTAGATTTATTGCAGTTGTTTTGGCTGAGATTTCATTAAGTGAGAGAGCTCTCATAGTTTTCTTAGACCAAGCAAATTTTATTAGGCCTAAGCATTTTTAGGTAAACCTATGGAATCTCTCCAGTTTGTTGTATGTCCTAAACTCTTGGAGCTCTGAAGCTGTTTTCCTTTTTAAAGCTGTCTCTGATGTTGTTCAAAGTAAAACCGTGTCTCGTTTCACGCGTGTCTGAGGGCAGGCAGCATGTGCACGGGGACAAGTGCAGCTTCAACAGAGAAGCTCCCCCTGAGCCCGGGCCTCCCCGCCGCGACGCCGCCTCCCGGGTGCTGTGTTTCTGCCACCCACTGTGAGGCTCACCACCGAGCTACCAGCACCCTCAGCAGCTACTGGACATCTTCTCAGAGAACAAATGGCATCAAATGTCCAGTGTTTGTGTGTGCAGAGGTCCCTCCCTTCTCTCTTGGACAAACCTTCATCTGGTGTGGGTGAAGTGATGGGCCCAGAGCCGAGCGTCAAGGCTCCAGCCACAAGCACCAACTTCCAGGACAGGGTTCACAAAGCGTTTCTCTAAGTTCCAAACGAGGGTCTGCTTGGGGCTTAAGGGCAGCATGTGAAAAATCTCCATATCCTGTTTCCAGTCCCCTGAATCAAAAACTCCCCAAGGGTGGAAAAATCTTTTCTAAAGAGATTGGTTTGCTTTCAAGCTTATAAAAACCAGCCAAGGAGCCCAAGCTAAGCTTAGACAACCAAAAATTAAGTGAAAACTTCATTTTTAAATTATTATCACTATTATTTTTAAAGCTATTTTTGAATGTACTTACACACAGTGTTACAAACAGAATAATAAGATTTCACTGTGATTATGAAAATAAGTCTGTTTGGGGCTCAGATTAAATGAAGAACTTCTGTAATGAATGTTTCCTTTTTTATCTCTTAAAAACCAAATGTGAGCATTCTGTAAGATCCCACGTATACGAGGGGTTTAGAGTCGTCAGACTCATCACGACAGCAGAGGCTGCGGCAGGTCCCAGGGCTGAGGGAGGGCCGGGGCGCGAGCGCTCACGGGGAGCGTCCCGCTGGAAGAGTTGATGAGAGGGGCTCCTTCTGGGGGTGGTGGTGTGCATGTGCTTAATGCCGCCGACTGGGCACTCAGAACGGGCCCGGCCTAGGTCACGTGCATCTTACCACATACAGAGAGAGCAGACCAAAACCCAACGTGCCTGACTTGTTGGAGTAATCATGAACCTTACTCATCATCTCAGCCTGCTTGTCATTATTTCTTGAATAGAAACACCTTTTCCCTTTATGGCATTTTCATGCATAGGAGACATAGATAGGAGATTAGGAGACATGGGTACTTTTACGAAGGGTGTGTTTCTGGTGTAGATACAGATTTACCTATTGACATCTGCTTTCTTGTAAACATTGCATTTTCTACTGTACACTAAAAACACAAAGAATGAAAAAAGGCAGTGAAAAATGGCAACATTGGTCCCCCTGCTTCTTTTCTACTTCCACAAAAGAAATATCAAACTTTTATGGCAGCTGGACAACCATGAAGAATCCTTCAGTCAGTTCAGTCACTCAGTCGTGTCTGACTCTTTGTGACCCCATGAATCGCAGCACGCCAGGCCTCCCTGTCCATCACCAACTCCCAGAGTTCACTCAAACTCATGTCCATCGAGTCCATGATGCCATCCAGCCATCTCATTCTCGGTCGTCCCCTTCTCCTCCTGCCCCCAATCCCTCCCAGCATCAGAGTCTTTTCCAATGAGTCAACTCTTCGCATGAGGTGGCCAAAGTACTGGAGCTTCAGCTTTAGCATCATTCCTTCCAAAGAACACCCAGGGCTGATCTCCTTTAGAATGGACTGGTTGGTTCTCCTTGCAGTCCAAGGGACTCTCAAGAGTCTTCTCCAATACCACAGTTCAAAAGCATCAATGCTTCAGCGCTCAGCCTTCTTCACAGTCCAAATCTCACATCCATACATGACCACAGGAAAAACAATAGCCTTGACTAAACGGACCTTAGTCGGCAAAGTAATGTCTCTGCTTTTGAATATACTATCTAGGTTGGTTATAACTTTTCTTCCAAGGAGTAAGCGTCTTTTAATTTCATTGCTACAGTCACCATTTGCAGTGATTTTGGAACCCAAAAAGACAAAGTCTGACCCTGTTTCCACTGTTTCCCCATCTGTTTCCCATGAAGTGATGGGACCAGATGCCATGATCTTCGTATTCTGAATGTTGAGCTTTATGCCAACTTTTTCACTCTCCACTTTCACTTTCATTAAGAGGCTTTTTAGTTCCTCTTCACTTTCTACCATAAGGGTGGTGTCATCTGCATATCTAAGGTTATTGATATTTCTCCCGGCAATCTTGATTCCAGCTTGTGCTTCTTCCAGCCCAGCGTTTCTCATGGTGTACTCTGCATAGAAGTTAAATAACCAGGGTGACAATATACAGCCTTGATATACTCCTTTTGCTATTTGGAACCAGTCTGTTGTTCCATGTCCAGTTCTAACTGTTGCTTCCTGACCTGCATACAGGTTTCTCAAGAGGCAGGTCAGGTGGTCTGATATTTCCATCTCTTTCAGAATTTTCCAGTTTCTTGTGATCCACACAGTCAAAGGCTTTGGCATAGTCAATAAAGCAGAAATAGATGTTTTTCTGGAACTCTCTTGCTTTTTCCATGATCCAGCGGATGTTGGCAATTTGATCTCTGGTTCCTCTGCCTTTTCTAAAACCAGCTTGAACATCTGGAAGAATCCTTAGGGTAGTAAAAGCACAAAATGTCAAATTTTTTGAATCTCTCTAAACAGGAAGAGTCTAATCACAACTTTGTTAGGGATAATCTGGTCATTTTATAAAGCAGGTTTTATACCCTCAGTGAATCCTAAGAATACAGGGTCTACACCGCTCCCTGGAGACAGCAGTGAATACGCTGTTAACAGCAAGGGCCGCCCAGCGTCTCCACCTGTAAACGCTCTGCTGTTCGTCCTTGTCCTTTGGCATAAAGGCCTTCAGCAGCGGAGCTCCGGGAGGTCAGGTCCGCGGGTGGCAGGACTGGACGCTCTGTCCCCAGCAGCGCTGTTGAGGGCCCAGCCACAGCATCGAGTGGGCCCACCCCAGGCCCAGCTGTCTGTAGTTTTCTAGAAGTTCCGTTTCCCAGTTTTGGTAATCCAGAGCCGTTGATTTCCTGTGACGAGGAGGACGGTGGTGATGGAACCTTCCTGATGCTGCCTCAGCTCACAGGTCCAGGTGACTTGTCTTGCAAATGTTTCACGTGGGGATTCCGTCCAAACCCAGCTGTGGGAAAGCAGGTCTTTCTGTCTTTTTCTCTTAAAGGGCGTGGACGCAGAGCTCGGTGCTCAGCAGCGGCACTGTGTGCTGCGGGCACTTGGCCTCGGCAGGCAGGGCCTCTCTGTTTCGGAAGTTTGCTACAGCGGAGGCTCATGGAGAGACTGCAGCAGCGTGCACTGCTGGATGGGCTGAGACCCTCGGGGAAGCCCCTTTAAAGGCACTTAGCCTAGTGTCAGCAAAGGGGGAAGCCCAGTGGACCGAGGCCCCACTGGCAATCCCCACTAGCCCTGCTAACAAGTTTCCAGAGAGAGAGATGCTCAGGTTTTGTGACTAGATGAAGCTGCCAAGTGCTGGAGATGCGTGCTCAGGGTTCTGAGGGGCTGCAAACCATGCACCCCAACCAGCAGACCCCCTCAGGGTCTGTTACACGCATGTGCATCTCAGCCACAAAAATGTCGACATCGATTTTTAACAGTTTTCTATAAATTATAAAATATAAATAAAAATGTAAGACAAAATCATTGACAATCATTAGTGGAATTCAGTGTTTCCAACGTCTCTGTGGCCTGAGCTCTGCCTTGCTCATGGGGCGTGAACTCCCAAGATACATCTTGCATGGTTAGAAGCTTCCGGAAACACCTCCGTGCTGTACAGATAAGAGCCTGGGCCTGAGAGAGTATGAAACCAGGAGTGTTTCTCATCGGCATCTTCAAACAGAAACTGAACGTGGTGGGAGACGAGCTGTTTCATCCTGGGCATCAGATGCCACCTTTGTCCACTTAACATTCTTTCCATAACATTTACAAACCAATCAGGAACTGACCGTAGGATTTGACCCAAAGCTGTGTTATGACCTGAAATCTGTGTGCTTCCTGCTGCCCGCCACTGCTTTCCAGAGTGAGGTGTGTATTAAAACAGGGAGTAGTGGCTTATCAGGGCTCCGATCAGGGCCTGAAACCCACCAGATGCGGGAAATACCAACCCTTAGGAGCTGGATGTGGGTGAGAGACCCCAGCTGCAGCCCTGCAATAGCGACAAAAAAAGGTATTAAAAATAGTTAAGAAAACCCAGGAGACTGTGTGATAAAGTGAAAGAGAAAGTCTCCAGGCAGCAGTGAGCGTGGGCAGAGATAGGACTAAATTGCAGGTATTTTGCTCCTATTAAGTCCTGAGGAGGCAGCGATGGCCGAGGCGGCCTGACCTTGGGAGAAGATGACCAAGGCTGCTCTCTCTCCACCCGCCCCAGGCACACGGCCCCCAGGGCACCACCACCACCCCACCCCACCCCCACCCCCCGGGCACACGGCCTCCAGGGCACACAGCCCTGGGCCTGCTGAGACCTTGTCCCCAGGGCTTCCCTTGGTGCTGAGACTGTGAGAGAAGAGGCCTGACCTGGCTTAGCTTTTGTCTGTTTTTCCTCCTCAGCCTTTCTCCTCCCTGACAAGGTCTCTCCCTGTAACTCAATGCAGATTAAGAAGCTCTTAGCATCTGACGTGAACACTGACTCCAAGTCTAATGTGTGAGACCGTACTCGGCCATTCTTATAAAAGACACTCACACTTACCCTTTTGCTGATAAAATTGATGTCATTCGCTCTGCTTAGAGTTGTCTCTTCAAGCAGCTGAACTGGAGAGCAAAGTCAGAGCAGCACATAGCGGAGGAGATGGTGTGAAAACGCCCACTTGGACATAGACTGTGTCTATCCTTTGAAAAAGTGAGCACAAAGTCATGACACCTGGAACAAAATAGTTACAGCCAGGTTTTCTACAGAAGCAAGATTCTGCACTGGTGGGTCAGCAATGGAGAGTCCTGGCCAGCAACAGCTGGTGGCTGCCTGCAACCAGGGGCTCCTGCAGCATTCACCCAGCGAGGCCAGACCCAGGACGGGAGCCCCGGGGGACTAATCAGGGGACAGAAGAGCCGGAGCCCAGGGCAGGGGGTCCGGCAGCGCTTCACAAGGAGATAGGCAGGTTCTGAGGCTGTGTGACCCTGCATGAGTAAAGTCCTGTGTTTTACTTGTGTTTTATTCCTCATTTCACGCAGGAATAGTAGAGAGGTTTTCAGGGTGTAGAATTTGGACAGAATTGCTCTCATAGCAGATTATAACAAAATGTAATATGTTTTACAATAAAGTGTGGTCATGACTTAAATGGAAGCAGTACATATAAGCAACATCCATAGATGTTCTTTGACTCCAGGCTGTTCTGAAACCTGGGGGTAGGAGGTGGCGGGGGTGGGAAATAGTGAAGGGTCTGACTTTGAAGGGGCTTCCCTGGAGGCTCAGCAGTAAAGGACACACTTGCCGATGCAGAGGACGCAAGTTCAATCCCTGGGTCGGGAACATCCCCTGGAGAAGAAAGTGGCAGCCCACTCCAGTATTCTTATCTGGAAAATCCCACGGACAGAAGACCCTGGCAGGCTGCAGTCCATGGGGTCACAAAGATTCAGCCATGATTTAGTGATCAAACAACAACAAAAACAACTGACTTTGAAATGAGGAAACAGAATGTAAAAGAAAAGACCTTGGTGGTCAACATTGAGGAGATTAATCCGTTAATCTTAATGAGTTAATCAAATTAAGTGGCATAAGTATCAGGTAAGGCTAGATCCTCTTTTTGCTTTGTTTTCCTTTAGGTACCTTCAGATCTGAACTCCCCAAACATAAATATAGACAGTGAAGCTATAAGCCATGCCATGCACGGCAACCCAAGACAGGGGGTGCATAGTGAAGAGTTCTGACAAAACGTGGTCCAGTGGAGAAGGAAATGGCAGCCCACTCCAGGATTCTTGCCTGAAGAAACTCATGGATTGTACAAAAAGGCAAAAAGATATGACACCAGAAGATGAGGGGCCCCCACCCCACCCCTTGCAGGTTGGAAGGTGTCCAATCTGCTACTGGGGCAGAGGACGACTACTACCACCTCCAGAAAGAATGAAGTGGCTGAGCCAAAGCGGGATGTGTCTGGCGGTGAAAGTGAAGTCCAGTGCTATAACGACGCAATATAATATATATATATAGTGCAATATGCCATGTTATGTTGCATAAGAACCTGGAATGTTAAGTCAGATGGACGTGGTCAAGGAGGAGGGGGCAAGACTGACCATCGACATCCTAGCGATCGGTGAACTACAATGGACAGGAATGGGCAAGTCCAACTCAGATGACCATTCTATTTACTACTGTGGGCAGGAATCTCTTAGGAGAAATGAAGTAGCCCTCATAGTCAACAAAAGAGCCCAAAATGTAGTACTTGGGTGAAATTTCAAAAATGACAGAATAATTTGGTTTGTTTCCAAGGCAAACTGTTCAACATCACAGTAACCTAAGCCTGTGCTCCCCCTGCTGATGCTGAGGGAGCTGAAGCTGACCAGTTCTACGAAGATCTACAACACCTTCTAGAACTAACACCAAAATGACATGTCTTTTTCACCATAGGGAACTGGACTGCAAAAGTAGGAAGTCAAGAGATACCTGCAATAACAGGTAAGTTTGGCTTTGGAGTACAAAATGAAGCAGGGCAAATGCTAACTGAGTTTTGTCAAAAGAACATGCTGGTCAAAGCAAACCCCCTCTTCCAGCAACACGAGAGATGACTCTGCACATGGGCATCACCAGATGGTCAACACAGAAATCAGACTGATCATATTCTTTGTAGCCAAAGATGGAGAAGCCTTATACAGTCAGCAAAAACAAGACCTGGCTCAGATCATGAGCGCCTTATTGCAAAATTTGGGCTTAAATTGAAGAAAGTAGGGAAAACCACTAGGCTATTCAGATATGACCTAAATCCAATCTCTTTTGATCACACAATGGCTATGATGAATAGATTCAAAGGATCAGATCTGATGGAGTGCCGGAAGAACTGTGGACAGAGGTTTTTAACATTGTATGGGAGACAGTGACGAAAACCATCCCAAAGAGAAAGAAATAGAGCAAGGCAAGTGGCCATCTGGGAAGGCTTTACAAATAACCGAGGAAAGAAGAGACGTGAAAGGCAAGGGAGAAAGGGAAAGATGTACCCATTTGAATGCAGAGTTCCAGAGAACAGCAAGGAGAGACAAGAAGGACTTCTCAGATGGACAGAGCAAAGAAGCAGAGGAGAACCACAATGGGAAAGCCTAGAGATCTCTTCAAGAAAACTGGAGATATCAAGGAAACATGTCATGCACGGATGGGCGTGACAGAGGACAGAAACTGTACGGACCTAACAGAAACAAAAGAGATTAAGAAGGAGTGGCAAGAGTGCACCGAACTGTACAAGAAAGGCCTTAATGGCCCGATCACCACAATGGCATGATCCCTCACCTAAAACTGGACATCCTGGAGTGTGAAGTCAAGTGACCCTCAGGAAGCATCACTGCAAACAAAGCTAGTGGAGGTGATGGCATTCCAGTGGAGCTGTTTCAAATCCTAGAAGATGATGCTGTGAAAGTGCTGCACTCAATACGCCAGCAAACTTGGAGAACTCATCAGTGGCCACACGACTGGAAAAGGTCAATTTTCATTCCAATCCCAAAGAAGGGAAATGCCAAAGAATGCTCAAACTACTGCACAATTGCACTCACCTCACATGCTAGAAAGGTAATGCTCAAAATCCTTCAAGCTAGGCTTATGTGAACCAAGAACTTTCACGTGTACAAGCTGGATTTAGAAAAGGCAGAGGAATCAGAGATCAAATTGCCAACATATGTTGGATCATAGAAAAAGCTAGAGAATTCCAGAAAAGCATCTACTTCTGCTTCATTGAGTATGTGAAAGCATTTGACTGTGTGGATTACAACAAAGTGTAGAAAATTCTTCAAGAGATGGGAGTACTAGGCCACCTTACTGTCTCCTGAGAGACCTGTATGCAGGTCAAGAAGCGACACTTAGAACCACACATGAAGCAACAGACTGGCTCAAAATTAGGAAAAGAGTCCTTCAAGGCTGTATATTGTCACCCTGCTTATTTAACTTATATGCAGAGTACATCCTGCAAAATGCCAAGTTGGATAAATAACAAGCTGGAATCAAGATTCCTGGGAGAAATATCAACAACCTCAGATATGCAGATGACACCACTCAGGGCAGAAAGCCAAGAGGAAATAAACAGCCTCTTGATGTAGATGAAAGAGGAGAGTAAAGAAGTTGGCTTAAAACTCAGCATTCAAAAAACTAAGATCATGGCATCCAGTCCCATCACTTCATGGCAAATAGAGGGGGAAACAATGGAAACAGTGATAGACTTTACTTTCTCGGGCTCCAAAATCCCTGCAGATGGTGACTGCAGCCATAATATTAAAAGATGCTTTCTCCTTGGAAGAAAAGCTATGACTAACCTAGACATCATATTAAAAAACAGAGATGTTACTTTGCTGACAAAGGTCGGTCTAGTCAAAGCTATGGTTTTTCCGGTGGTCATGTATGGATGTGAGAGTTGGACCGTAATGAAAGTTGAGAGCCAAAGAATTGATGCTTTTGAACTGTGGTGTTGGAGAAGACTCTTGAGAGTTCCTTGGACTGCAAGGAGATCCAACTAGTCAATCCTAAAGGAAATCAGTCCTGAATATTCATTGAAAAGACTGTTGCTGAAGCTGAAGCTCCAACCTGATACAAAGAGCCAACTCATTGGAAAAGACTCTGATGCTGGGAAAGACTGAAGGCAAAATGAGACAGGGGCAACAGAGGATGAGATGGTTGGATAGCATCACTGACTCAATGGACATAAATCTGAGCAAACTCCAGGAGAGTGTGGAGGGCAGAGGAACTTGGCTTGCTACAATCCCTGGGGTCACGAAGAGTTCGACAAGACTTAACACCTGAGTAGCAAAAACAAAGCTGAAGAAAGTGATTTGTCTTTTTAAAGCCACAACCCTGCACCCTGCCACAGCCCTGGACTTATCCTGGACTCTTCATACAGAGCTCTTAAGAAGGGCTCCTGAGAGCCTTAAACACCCGATCACTGTTTCTGGACTCCTTTCAAGAATATGGCCCCTTTCGCCTTTCTGATAACACAAGGAGCGCCTTTAGGAGACAGCAGATGCTGGTGTGCAGTAGGCAGTGTGCCCTTGACACCGACCAGCTCCCTGCCCCGCTGTCTGCAGGGCGCCCCCGGGCCCGGTCAGCAGAGGGGACAGCCGCCCCAGGCTCGTGCTTGGCCAGGGCCCCTCCTGCAGCTCCTTCCAGGAGCCATTCCGAAAGGGCCCAGCTTACCGCTGTCACAGGACCATTTTTAAAACACTATTTTCTTCTCTGTATAAATGAGTCAGGGCTTGGCAACTAAGCGACAAACCAGATGTCTTATTCTGCCTTCAACTCTCAGGAAGCAAAAGTGGGCAAGAACGTATCCTTAGAGACAATCTGGCCAAATATTTGGAAGGTAGCCTGACAGTTCACGAGTCTAGGGGACATGCCTGGAGCCGGGGGGAGGGTCTCGTACCCACCTGTGGCTGAAAGAAGGGAATTGGGGGCAACAGTCGCAACCCTCTGCTCCAGGAGGGAAGGGAAATGGCAGATGGGGTTGCCGCTGGAGGAAGCCGACTTTAGTTCCTGGGTGCTGGACACCCCTAGAGCGCTCTTCCCGAAGAAAGGCAAGTGCGGCTCCAGGGGTGTGTGTCCACAACTGGGATTTCTTCTCCGTGGCCAGTAGAACCTCGAGCCAAATCTTCTGGCAAAGCCATTGATCGGGGCTGCTCTGGGGCAAAATCCCCGAAGTGCCGGTCCCGGAGAAGCCACTTGCAGGATGGGCGTTCATTCAGAAAGAGAGAGCCTTCTGAGAGGAGGAGACGCAGAGAGACGGAGAGGGAGACATGGAACTCGTTCTCTGCTCCGGGTCCACACAGCAGCTTCCGGACGCAGCCCTAACGCCACGGCCGGGGGCTGGGGGGCAGCGGTGTGACGAGCTGAGCCCTCAGAGGAAGGAAGGACGTCGTCCCTGACTCGGCAGTGGACCCGGGCCCTGGGGCTTAGAGCCGCTGAAGGGGCTCTTGGCACCCGAGGTCAGACTTCAGGTTTTCTCTTGTGTTAAATTCTCCAACTCCTCTACCTTAACGGGTAGACCAGCACTTCAGCAGACTCAGGAGCTGACCGAGGATCTTGCTGTGAGGACTGAGAGCCCCACGGACCCCTGCCACCCCCACTCCCAGGCCGCAGCTCCCCACCTTCCTTGGCTGACCTGGGTGAAGCCTCGCCCTGGGGGCTCACCGCTCAGCGCGGGAGTGTGTGCCGGGAAAGCCCAGCACAGGACACGGCTCACCCGGAGAGCAGGGCCTCCGGGCTCCGGGCTCCGGGCTCCGCTGAGAGGTTCTGAAGACTGGCTGGAGGGGTCCCCACGGCTGTCCTGACCGCCCGCCCCAGGTCCCCCGTCCTCTGCTCTGTCCCTCGTCCCTGCCCCCAACACCCTCATTCCAGCATCTTCTACCTCATTCTCTGCAAACAGTGACTTTTAAAATCAGCACCATCAGAAAGGTCAGGACAGTTACGCTCACTTTATCTTCTGCAGGTATGTGGTTGTATATCCTGGAGATGAGAATGGCCACCCACTCCAGTATTCTTGTCTGGAGAATCTAAGGCCAGAGGAGCCTGGTGGGCTACAGTCCATGGGGTCGCAAAGAGTTGGACACGACCGACGCGGCTTAGCACACAGCACAGGGAGATTTTATGTCTGTTCTTGTCTGTTCTAACCTCCATGTTGTCAGGCAGAAGTCAAGCCCCGCTTGGCCGTGTTCCTGACTGCTCCTGTCTGTTTCTCTCAGGTTGCTTTCCTTGCTGTTACGTGTCCATCTCCTCCCGCACAGGTAAGGACGGGGCTACTGCCACACAGCCTTCAGCCCTTAAAGGTTCAGGCTGGCTCAGCGGCTCGGGGGCCCATCCATGCTCTGGGGTGAGGTTGCATCCCCGGGGCTCCGAGCTGGGGCTGCTTCCTGAGCGCCTGGCCCCAGCGAGGCCACCACACACCCAAACCCTCTGCCCACGTCCATGGGAACCCCAGAACCTCCAGTCGCTGGGGCCTTGGTCCCAGCTCCCCCAGCACGGGTCTGCGAGGTTGGGCAGGGCCCGGCGCAGAGGCCGCTGTTGGCATCAGGACAGAAGAGGTGGTGGCCCCAGGCTTCCGCCCATGCTTCTCCCAGAACCGCCTCCTCCCGGTCTCAGCGGCTCCCCCCGAGCAAGGGGAGCCCCACACCACGTCCTCAGCTCCCCACCCATCCTGTGCGTGAGTGCTCCCAAGCTGGTCTTTTGCTAAGTTAGGAAAAGCTTGAGGAATGAGAACATGACAGGCATGTATATATATGTATTTATGTCCGTGTGTGTGTGTATTTATACAAGCACAGATGTATTTACCCTCTCACACCTAAAGTTTAAAAAAATATTGTCTCGGCAGATTCACAACTATCTCACTGTCAGTCAGAATCTGATAATGCCTCCCTCTGCATTTTGCATTTCTGCTGTAACAATTCCCATCTTCCCTGAGGCAAATGGCTATTTCTGCCTGATGAAGGGAGAGAGCACACACAGAAAAGGGAGCCATGCCTATTAGTGCAATGATACTTCTAAACGGTCTCCTTTGCACCAATATTTGTCTTCTTTTTTATGTTTACTGGAAGTTTGTGGCAAATGAAATAAATTGGAGGGTGAGGAGCAGAGCGAACGTTCTGAGGGCCCCCGGGGGCTGCAGACACGCGAGCTGGCCGCCTGGGCTCAGCCGTCTGCGGGCAGGGGAGCCCCACCCAGGGCCGGCCCCCATCTCCAGCAGGAGGGTGGGCTGCGCTCCTCCGCAACGGCTCGAGGAGGGTGGCCGTGGGGTCTGGGCGCTGGCCCCCGGGTGGGAGGGGAGGACGTGTGCTCACCCGCAGAGCGTGTGCCCGCAGTCGGCCCCGCACACCGGTGCCTCTCCACGCTTCTCGACACAGGCCTCAGTGTATTCGGCTCTCCCCTCCGACGTGGCGCACGTGTGAGGAAGGGCTGCCCGCCCCTGGGAGGCTTGCTGCCGGGCACCCGCAGCCTGGTGTGGGGGCGTGGGCACCCCACGTCCCAGAGTCGCCTGGGCAGTGCAGCCCCTCATCACGGGCTGCGAGTCCCCGGCCCGAGACACCGGCTGAAGGCCTTTCTGTGCACTTCCGCTCTCCGCTACACCCCCTTATCAGACCCGTGTGGGGGGCGTGGGCCTGACCCACGGCTGGATCGGGATCCCTCCGTGTCTCTGGGTCTCCCCCCCAGCCCTCCGCTACCCCGCTGACGGTGGAGGGGACTCCAAACCCCCGGGCCCCCTGCGCTCATGGAATGAGCTCCGTGTCCTCTGCGCGCTTCCCTCCACGGTCTGAAGACTGGACTCAAGTCCTCATCGTCCCACACCTGGATTTTAAATCCCACCTTCAGCGTCTTCCTGCGGCTGGTCCCTGTCCTGTCTGCCCATCCGCCGGTCTGTCTCTCACGGGGAAGTGGCGGCCACACCCTGGGAGCGTCACAAACTCCCGCCCGGCTGGGCACCACCGGGACCAGCCTTCCAGGCCATCCCTGGGATTTCACCTGCCTCAGGACACGCCTCTCTCCGCCTAGGCACGGGGGGCTCTGCGGAGCCCTGTGCGGCCCTTCGCCGCTGTTCTGGGACGCTCAGCCCGCTCCGCACTGTCCAGGCCTCTCATTCCCTCGTGAAGCCCCCTCCCGCGTCGCCCCCTCCCCACCCCCAGGCTTCTCGCACTTTCTGTTCCGCTTTGGGTCCTTTGTGCTGGAATCTCATTCACGTGAGACTCAGTCCGGGGCGCACTGAGCAGGTGTCTGACCGCGCGGGAGAGGAGGGAACTGTCCCGCGTGGCTGCGCCTTGAATGCACACCCAGCGGGGGGCCTCGGGGCCCCGGCGCGAGGGTGGTCCTCCCTGCGGGCAGAGCCCAGCGCAGATGCTCGCCGCGCTGCCAGGGCGACGGGAGCCCCCAGCCTTTCCCTAAGAGGGCCCCCAGGGCTGCCCGTTAGAGAGATGGATGTTTTTAGTCGACAGGGCCTCTCGACCTGCATCGGAAGAAACCCCGTTTTCAGCACCACGTATGTCTGAAGCGTCAGTTATTTTCACTTCCAAAATCAGTTGTGTTCCCTCCGCATTAAATCTGCTGTGAAAGAACAGTAACGGCCAACACACGGGCATTTGCTTAATTAACGTCCTTTTATAAACGCACTATGCTTTAACTGATACATTTTTCTGTTACTTAAGCCATTAATAATGTGTTTTTCTGGACTTGTCATAGGGCAGTTCTGCAAATAGTATCCTTTTGGAATGATACTAAGTGGCATTTAAAAAGTGTTAATGCCAATATCTGAGCTGTTCTGAGAGAGACAAAGCTGATTAAAAAAGAGAACGAACAGTTTCACAGAGTCACATGGGTTTAAAGCTGAATTTATGTAAGTAAGGAACTATGGGAAATTAAAACTGAGCTCTTAAGTTTTTGCTTTAAGAGAATTGTTCTTTTGAAGACCTTGGGTCAGCTGGGTGACAGATTTTTATCCCCTTACCATTAAACGAGTGTTCTTTTTCCAGTGAAGAAAGAGAAGAGAACGATGCTCCCAGAGGGACAAGCCTGTGTGACTGAAGCCATCTGCCCTCTGTTCCTGCCCTGAAGCGCTAACCCCTTCCTGACGATCTGGACGCGGGGACTTGGGGGGAATTAGGGTGAGTGTGAGGTTGAGACCCCACCACTGGGTCCGTCAGTGCCCGTAAGAGACCCTGGAAAGCTGGCGTTGCCTCTGAAGGAGGAAACGGTGATGTGAGCAGCAAAGAGCCAGTGCCTCAAGGGGAGACTCCCTGGCTCTTGGACATCCAGCCTCCGAGCTGTGGGAAGCGAAGCCTGGGTTTCCAAGCCACCCAAGTCCTGGCCTCTTGTCAAGGCAGCCCAAGCTGGCTGAGACAGACACTTTGGGAAATGTGTCATTAAAATATGCCTTTTTCTCAGAGTTCTCCCATCTAGCCTTGGCTTCTGCATATCCATATAAATTTCAGAACTTTAAACACAATTTTATAACACAGGCAAGCACAAATCCTGATGTACATTGATCATTGACTCTACAGATATGTTCAGGAATAATCACCATCGTTACAACATTGAATCCACTTCTATTTGTTTAAATTCAATATATATATATATATATATATATATTTGGTTTTCTGATTAATGGCCATGCATATATTTTGTAAATTTGTTCGAGATATTTAATGTCTTGTGGTGTTTTGTGATGCTGTTCTAAATTCTGTTTGCTTCTGGCTTATACCAATAAAATTTACTTTAAAATTTTGACTTCATCACCAGAAACCTTACTAAATCCAAGTAGTTTAGATTTTTCGGATTTCCACAGAGAGCATATCTTGGTAGATGAGACAATGTGTTTTTCTGATCCAATCATTACGTCTTAATTCCTTGTATTGCCTCTTTAAGTTGTCGGGTTCCCGGGGACAGTGTGGTGGCCAGCCTGGTCTCATCACAGTCTCACGGGAGACCTTCTGTGCCTCCTGACCAGCACGACGTCTGCGAGAGGCTTCGCTTATAGACACTCTTTACCAGATCACGTGTTTTCTCCTATTTGCTTTTGGCTTAGAGTTGTTTCCCTTTCTTAGAATGGATGCCGACTTTTATTAGATATCTCCTTCATCTTGGGGAGGATCATGTATTCCTTCTCCACGGATCAAGTATCTAGAGGGACCCTCCTCCAAGGCGGGGCCTGAATTCCCAATTTTGTGCCAAATGGTGAAAAACTATTAATAAAACATTGTCAACACTCTTGTCAGAGCAGAATTTTGACAGGCTGACACCAGAGAGCCTGTGAAACTTTGTTCAGTGTCTTGCCCCCAGCCTCTGCCCTCCAGGGGTAGGGACCCCAGGGACCACCGGCCTGGCTCCCTCCTGGCCCACTGTCTACCCCACAGGTCCTCACGGTCTTGGAGGTTCTCTGATCTCTTTAATCATGTGGATATATACACTTTTGGTCTAGTTTCCTTTTCTTTCCTCCTTCCACCTTCTTTCTTTGCTTTCTTTCTTTCCTTGAGCCAACATTTTAGAATCTTCTCACTGAGTATCTTCTCATCGCCTTTGGAAGAAATGCAACTGTTGCGGCGACCTTACATTTTGCATCCCTTTTCTCTTGCTTCCAGACTCATTTCATGTGATTTCTACGTTTTCATTCTTTGCTACACTTGCATTTCACTTGTGAATTTACAAAGGACTGTAGAATTTCAAAAGACCTCATCATTGACCTAGAGAAGGCAAGAATTTATTTGATAAGGTGTCCTTTGAATGAATATAATTTTACTCATAAATTTATTCCACATGAACCAGCACCCATGACATTATTATATTTAGCTCAGTATTTTAAGAAAAGAAAGCAAAAGAGTGAATTGTATTAGACTCGAATTTCAGTAAGTTCCGGTTCTGCCATGCATTAATTTCTCATCCATAAAATGTACACAGTAGCGATTAAATCATAGCGTGTTTTGAGTTATAAACACGAAAATGTTTTTGAATGTGATTGATATAAATATCTTAAAATGGGGGGCATTTCAGAATTCTGTCCGGGCCTCAGTCAGCATGAAGGACAGAAGCCTTCTCACTGAGGCCTGGATCCCTGCAGCACTTCCTGCCCACGGCATCTGCACCGAGGAGTCCACTCGTGTGGTATGCGAGGCAGGGCTGGAGCCGGAGACCTCGGTGTGCTTCAGAACTTGGGGTGTCGGCCTGCTGGTGTGGGGCTGGGGCTCACTCACTGCTTCCCTGAAACTCAGGGACGCTGCTCCCACCTGCGCTGGAGGATCGGGAAACCAAATCAACACAGCAAGAAGGTCAGAGAGCAGATGTTTTCTTCATTTGGGTAAACGCAGACTTCGCCATGAATTCTTTTTTTCTTTGTTATTACTTCTGGGGGAAGTTGTACAATTAAAGAAACAAACTCCTTGGCCAAATGTTTGAAAAACGCAGTAGCTTGCCTTAGCTATTTTTATGTTCAGAATTAACAGGCTGTTCGGGGTGAGCAGAAGCCTCCTGGGCTGAGAGCCGGCTCCTGGGGCCCCGGCCCCACGTCTCCCATCAACGTGAGCGCCACCGCTGAGGAGCAGACGGTCTGCAGCTTAACTGGTTTCTGTGACCTGGGTTTCAGTTTCTGGATGTTTTACAGCTTAACTCAGTCCAAACTCAGGCCATGAGACTCTGCAGCTTAAGGGCTTTTTGTCTTCTATTTTTTCAGGCTGTGGCGTGAGCACCGGGGTGAGCAGGTCCAGGACAGGAAGGCGAGGTGCTGGCCCTGATGCCCTCCCTGCTGCAGGGCTGGGACCTTGGCCTGGGGAAGGACCCAGGAAGACCGCCTGCCAGGGGTCGGACCCTGGTGCTAGGCCCTGGCGGGTGGAGCAGGGCCTTTTCTGCCTCCTGACCTTGTCCGCATCCGTCCAGTGACTGCAGCCGCCAATCGCTCGCCGCACACCCACTGCCGACTCAGGAAGGACCCGGGAGCGGGCACTGACTGCCAGCCCCAGAGCAGCAGGGCTGTCCTGGCCCGTGCGAGTGCTCTGAGGCAAGACCATGTCCGGCTGGTCCCTGCGCCCGTTACTGTCAGCTGCTGGGGGTGATGTGTAAGCCTGCAGACCCATTTGTAGAGACGGGCTTGGATTCTAAGCCCTGATTCTAAACCGTGTCCCGCGGCAGGTGGACAGGTGTCCAGGGTCTGATGCTAAGGCTGGACCCCAGTGTCACAGGCTCCACCGCCTCCCAGCTTGAGACCTGAAAACTCTTAGGGTTCAGTTTCTCTCTCAATAAAATGGGGATAATAATCCTCCCCCTGCAGGGTTGTGAGAGTAAAATGTTCCCGTTTGAAAAACCACTCATGGGGGCAGGGGGAGGCTCAAGAAGGAGGGGATATACAGATATATATATATATATATATATCTCCACTTATAGCTGATTCACATTGTCATATGGCAGAAAGGAACATAACATTGTAAAGTAATTATCTTCCAATTAAAAAAAAAAAGGAAAACCACTCAGTATAGTCCTTAGTCCAAAGCAGGAGCCAAGCAAGGGGTGTCCTAGCAACCTTCTCATTGCTGGCAGTGACCTTCCCCGGCATGAACCCAGCCCAGTGGCCGGCAGTGGCCACCTTTGCTCTTTCTCCACCAGGAGCTCAGGTCGTGCCTGGAAGGCATGAGGTCCTGGCACCGTGGTGTGGGGCTCCGGGCAATGTCTCACCTTCCTGTCTGAGAAACAGGAAGGTCAATACCCACCCGAAGGACTAGCTTTGGACTAAATGCAATGGCAATGATGCGGATGCTGACACACGGTAATCATTTGATGATAAACACTAGAATTTTTCCTCTCTTCCTACACTTGTAGGAACAGTTTTATAATTCAAATACAGAAACAGGAGCAAGAGATTCAAATACAGAAATACGAGCAGACACACTCAGTGTTTTACCAGGGTGTTCGGGCCAGGGATGTGGACATGAAGCAGGACCCTGAGTCACAGGGGTCAGACCCTCTAGCCTTCGCCTGCCCCTTGGCATCCAGGCTTGAAAGACCTTGGGGAACAGCAGACGGCTGCTGACCATCAACAAGGTGTGCAGGGCTTGTGACCTTTATAACTTCACAAATGACCTGTAAATGAACCCTGGTGCCACCGAAACTAACCCCAGACCATGCTTAGTCACCCACGCAGCCTGGTGGTTCTGGGAACAACAGTAAAGGGATTTCCCTGAAAGTCCTCGGAAAGCAGAAAGCAAACACATCTCTGATCAAAAATAGGATTTACCAGTTTGAGTTAAAATTCGAGTTCAGACAAAACTAATCACCACGGAGGAGACAAACAGCCAGTCATGGGGCACTGGCCGGGTCTGTGCACAGGCCTTGCGTGGTCAGACTGGCAAAGCTCCTTGCGCTCCTCATACACCTGGGGAGCCGGACCGAGGAGGGGCTCTCGGAGGAAGGTCTCTCCCAGGGCCCCTCCCAGCACAGGAGTCAAGAGGGGCTGAGCCATGGGCCCACATCCTCTCCAGGCAGCCCTGGGATGCCCAGGATGCAGGCTGTCTTCATCAGCCCTGGCGCTTTCTGCTGAGGGCTGAGATCTCCAGGAGCCCTGATGAGCAAGCAGCCAGTTCACAGCGGAGCACGCACAGGGTGGGCGCCATGCCACCTCCTCCCCCAGGCCCACCTGCCCATCCTCTCTAGGGGGCCGCAGGTCACTTGTGATCCAGAAGGGCTAGAGGGCATCGCAGGTTTTGGTGGATTTGAGTCTGTGATGATCACTAGAGAGAAGGGTCTGATTAGTAGCAGACCCTAAGCCACTGCTGCTCAAGCCTGGCTGCATTTAGGCTGTCAGGAGCTTTAGAAGCATACCAGTGATGGGGCCAAACCCACAGAACCCAAGTCAGACTCCTCCCCAGGCTGCGTACTGTGAGGGTGTCGCCACGAAGGGTCTGCAGAACTGAGCTCCTGGGCTCTGAAGGCGGTTTCAGGACAAGAGACCTTCATGCGTGACGAGCCAGCGTCCATGTCCCCCGGGCCACCTCCAGGTTCTGTAGCCAGGACCCGCTTCCCTGTCGTGTCATCCCACTCAGCCACCAGGATTCCGTGAGTGCAGAGTCTGTGGGCTGGGATTTCAACTTGTGAGTTCTGAGAAGGGAAAAGGCATCCCCTGACAGCCAGGAGCTGGCCTGGCAAGGTCTAGGGTCCTTCTGTTAACACCAGGGAGGAATCGCGGTAGAAACAGGAGCCCGCGGTGGTCACGTCTGAACAAACAGAGCCCGAACCTCGTTCAGAGCACAAAGCTGCAAAAATTCCCTCCTGGCTGGTGTGAGGCACAGCTACACGGCGTTCTTGGCTCAGCCTCCCTCCTACTGAGACTTGTTGGGAACCCCATCATAAAACCGACCACTTCCCCGAGCCTCCAGCCCAGACAGAGCTCACTTCCTGAGACTGCCCCCCCACAGATGACTGAAAACCAGCAAAACCCGATGGACCCTTCCTAACACCCCCCATTGCGTGTCTCTGCCACTGTCTGAACCCCGCTTGTTCAGACTCAGGTGGTCCTGGGGGAATCTGGCATCAGCAGTGCGGTGATTCTGTGTTTTGGTACAGAACAGCGCAGGACAGAAGGTGACGCAGATGAATGCAGCTCATTGATTAAAAAGAAAACGGCACCGCTCACGGATGCTGGTTATTGGTCAAGCGAGATGCTAGAGTGTTTCTGCTTTGCTGCTGAGCAGAGGTAGACCATCTCCTTGGAGTCTCCAGCATCTCCCAGGGTAGTCCTGCCTGACTGAGCAGGGATGGCGCCAGCTCGCAAAATATGGAAAGCATTAAATGTTAACACTGTTCAGAAATGTTGCCAGAGGCATGTTCTGGTCACTGACACGGCCGGTACCACGTGTGGACTCATCACTGACCCAGTGTTCAGCCCTGCTCTTCCATTCAGCCCCAGGGGCACGGCTATCCACTCGGCAGGGTCGTCCTGGGGAGGAGGGGGGCTCGGTGCCGCCTGGCTGAGCTAAGCTGGGCCGCATCTGGTTCTGGGAGGGCATATGAGCATGGATGGCAGGAAGCGAGCACAGCCTGCCGTAGCTGCAGATGGCAAGGCCAGACAGGGCCCCAGCGCCGCTCTGTTCTCCCTCTCCGTGTGTGGAAGCTCCAGGGGCCCCGCCCACACTCATTCTCTGCAGTCACGCTGGCCCCTGGTACGAGGGAGTCCCAGCATCTCACAGAGTGACGTCGACCTTGGGCCTGGAGCTCTGGAAGCCAGGCTGCTCTTCCAAGTGGGCTGTCGGGCCCATGGGCCTCTGGAGGCTCTACCACGTGGCAGGCATGCTGCAGGCTGTGTCGGGAAGGGTGACTCGTCCGTTAAATTTCCTGGGTTGTCATCTCTTTTCCCAAGTTCAGTTTTATCCAACTTCAGTGTAAGACTGTGAGGCTGAGAGGAAAAAAGTATGTCAGTGAGGAATTTGAAGGACAAAATCAAGCTTTGAAAATGTTAAATGCAGATTTTGCAAAAAACAAAATCTAGCTTATGAAGTGCCATGTTTTTATGATCATAAGGCTTTGGATGAAACGCAGCTGCATTTTAAAAACTTTTGCTGCCTACATTGTCACTCATGTAATGGACAGCAATTAAATTATATGTTGAACTCAATTGCTTCCAAAGGAAATAGTTTTCTAATTATTGAAGCCATCTTTTGATGATACTGGAAATTAAATCTTTTCAATTTCTTGTAAATGAGAGTTTTTTTAAAAATAGAATTCTTGCTGAGTTTATGGAATCTTGCTCTTTTCCACTGACTTTTTAAAACACATTTCTTTCAAAATCTCCCAAGTTTTCAGTGTGCGATGTGGGGAGGGACATGAACTACTGGGTGACCCAGATGGAGGGGAAGCTCGTGGTCCAGGTGAGGGGTGTGCAGGGCAAGCCAGGCATCCACGTCCGCTCTGCTGCTGTACAGAAGCCCCAGCGCAGATGGCCACCGTAACAGACAGGTGCCTCACGTTCTGGAGGCTGGATGTCCAAGCTCAAGACCTCAGCAGATGTGATGTCTGATGAGAACTCCCTCCTGGTTCACTGAAGGTGTCTCCTCACTGCATCCTCGCCTGGAGGAAGGGGCAGGGGGTCCCGTACACAAGGGCAGGAATCCTGTCATGAGGCCCCATCCTCGTGACCTCCTCACCTTCCAAAGGCCCAAGACCTTTCAGTCCATAGCAGCTAGCAAACGTGGTTCTTTTTAGCTAAATACGGAGGGAGAAGTAAAAGAGTTCAGGGATGATCCAAGAAACGTCTTAGGAGAATCACAGATGATCCAAGCACAGACTGAGACCAGTTTCCTGGAAGTTCTCAGGCAGATGCTGTGTGGAATATATCAGGGATGGCGACCCAACACGTCTGTGTATGTTAACTCATGGCAGAGCTGGATGTATGTTCATTCAGCATTTCTTGAGTGTACAGCATTTTTACACGGAGAAGCTTGTATACACATTTTCCCCCTTTTGAGACCTGTCAGTCCAGGGCAGACAGAAGAATTAACAGCTAAGCCTCACATAGTGAGAAACGTGGAACTCTGGCCTTACGGGTAAAGACCACGTGAGCTGGCAGGCCCCATGCAGCCGTCGTCCACGGGATCTGCTTTGAACGGCAGTTAAGAGAGGCCTGTGATCCCACAGAAAAGGGCAGAGGAAGGAGGCAGCCCCACATCCATGGGCGGGCGTGCGGGACCTCCTCTTCTGAAGACACACAGTGGCCCTGTGCCCATGGGGCCCTGCAGCCACGCCGCCCTGCCCTCCTGCCGCTCAGCATCTGTCAGCAGGAGCTGCAGATCCACCCCCGGGCGCGATGCGGTGTCTCCACCTCTGCAGGGGAGACCCCTGCAGCGTCCTCACGCCCCCTGTGCACTGCCGCCCTGGCCTGCTGCGTCCTGCCCGTGAACCCACTGCCTCCCATCGGTCTGCCTCCTCATCCTGGCCTTACAGACGCCCGGTGGGTGTTGTAGGGCCCACCCCAGCACCTCTGCACACACTGTTGCTCCCCATATCAGGGGCCCTGGGAGGTGCTACCCTGACCCTCTGCCAGCCTGACTTGGTGGCCGCTCTCCTGCCCCGTGAGGGTCTCATCCACTCCATCTGCTCCGTGGAGCTCCACTTGCATCCCGGGGACACTGACGTCTAGGGTCCTCCTAGTGCATACACGCTTATTGTATGCTTTCTTTGCATTTTTTTAAGTTTAGAGGATTTTTCAAGTTCAAACATATGATGAGCTATATTTCTTTCAGGTTTTAATCATTTTTAAATCTTTACTTTTTAGTGATCTGGTTTTTATTCCTGTGTGATGTGATATGGTTATCTAAGTGGATTTTACCAGGACGCTATTTATTAAAAAAAAAAAAAAATCTCATGATCAGTCTGGACTGTTTTCACGGCTTTCTTAGTGAGAAACAGCAGGAGGCTGGCTTGGTGGCTCCTCCCGGTGGTTCCTGGGTCACCATCGATGGGCATAAAAGTGGAGGATAAATGGAACATGGGCTCTACGTTGGGGTCAGACACCCGAATGGTCTGCACGAGTTTCCAGACATGCAATCCTGTCTTGGTTAAATATAAATTCCTGAACTTATGGCTAAAGTTGTTATCTTGAGGCCAAAAGTGTATAAAACGCTAAAAATAAAATTGGCATAACGCTTCCAGGTTTGTTTACCAACGATTAAAAATATGATAGACCTGCTGTACTGTAACAGGGCTGTATTGCTACAAAACTGGGTTGTCAATAAAGCCAGTATGTACCTTGGCTTGAGACCGAAAGCAAAGATCAGTGGACTTCACATGCACATGCATATGCATGCTGACCTTAATTAGCAGGCCTGTTTGTTATGCGTACAAGCCTAACACAAGTGGACTTGATTGAGGGCCCTGGAGACAAGCTTGGGACCTGAGTGCTGTGTGTGTTTCGGACCCCAAGTTCCCCAAGGAGGTGTGACCGGCACCTACCATGGCTGAAAGAGCTAATCGGCGTTGTCAGCAGGCTTCTCAAAGCCTTTTCCTGGGAATCTAAGCATGATCAACGATCGTGTTGCTTTGGGAAAGTAGTCCGCTCTCAGACCTTGAAATTATGTTCCTGGGGACGCTTGTTTCCGCAGCAGGCAGCATCTGTTTTTTATTGGGGTCTTGCCTCTTCCTAATTGTGCAGCTGGTTTGAGAGAGAAAAGGCCTGTCATGTAATCTGTTTGGGATCAAGGGTGAGCAGCAAATTCACTTTGGTCTCAAGGACAGGCGAGTTCTAAGAGGCAGATCACCACCTCCCCACTCCCCAAAGCCACTGAGCCTTGTGCACTCTGAAGCTGGTCGTTTATTTATTAAGCACTCTCTTCAGGAAGCAGGGAGGCCCCTCAGGCAAGGCTAGCTGCAAGCTGGGTGTCTACACCCTGTTTCCAGGGGTGCAGTTAGGACAGATGTACTGGTGTTTACACACCTCTTTCTCTGAGCTCTGGCACATACATGTCAGATGGGTGCTTTCTGAACAGAGGTGTCAGCTTAGAGCCCCCGTCTTTTCAGGGTCTCACCCACCCCTTCAGGTGTGAGGTCCTTCCGTTAGCAATGAAATTGCTTGGGAATAAAAAGTAAGCTCACCATGTGACAGGCCTTTCAGTTCAGTTCAGTCACTCAGTCGTGTCCGACTCTTTGCGACCCCATGAATAACAGCACACCAGGCCTCCCTGTCTATCACCAACTCCCGGAGTTCACTCAGATTCATGTCCATTGAGTTGGTGATGCCATCCAGCCATCTCATCCTCTGTCGTCCCCTTCTCCTCCTGCCCCCAATCCCTCCCAGCATCAGAGTCTTTTCCAATGAGTCTACTCTTTGCATGAGGTGGCCAAAGGATTGGAGTTTCAGCTTTAGCATCAGTCCTTCCAATGAACACCCAGGACTGATCTCCTTTAGAATGGACTGGATGGTTCTCCTTGCAGTCCAAGGGACTCTCAAGAGTCTTCTCCAACACCACAGTTCAAAAGCATCAACTCTTCGGCGCTCAGCTTTCTTCACAGTCCAGCTCTCACATCCATACATGACCACAGGGAAAACCATAGCCCTGACTAGATGGACCTTTGTTGGCAAAGTAATGTCTCTGCTTTTGAATATACTATCTAGGTTGATCATAACTTTCCTTCCAAGGAGTAACTGTCTTTTAATTTCATGGCTGCAGTCACCATCTGCAGTGATTTTGGAGCCCCCCAAAATAAAGTCTGACACTGTTTCCACTGTTTCTCCATCTATTTCCCATGGAGTGATGGAATCGGATGCCATGATCTTCGTTTTCGGAATGTTGAGCTTGAAGCCAACTTTTTCACTCTCCACTTTCACTTTCATCAAGACGATTTTTCATTCCTCTTCACTTTCTGCCATAAGAGGACATTTTTTCATATTTCCTTCATCTGTCATTTTTCGTTTATTTGACATATATTTTATACTCCTTATGCACAACTGACGGGGTAAGTTAGTACCTCATTTTGAAACTGAGATTAAAAAAAGTCGCACATTAAATGCTTTATTATGCTTTTTCCTGTTTGTGGTGGTATTTTTGAAAGAGCACAAAGCGGTCTGCACAAGACAGCGATAGCAGAGAAGGGGCTTAACGGCCGGCCTCCAGACCACCTGCCTGTGAAGAGGGGACGTGGGCAGGTGGTAAGCCCCAGCAGTGCCCCTGAGGCCGCACACAGGTCCACGCAGCTCTGCAGCCGCTTTGTCCTCTCCTCTGGTGGTGCTGGTGGCTATTATTGCTGTTTTTAGTGAACTCACGATGGCTGTGTGAGCAGTCTGCAATGGCACCAAGCCTCTTCCTCTGCAATGACACCGCGTCCCCCTTGTGGACACCCACCCACCTCCCAAGCCCCATGGCCTCTGGGTGTTGCCTGGTTTTAGCCGGAGAGGCTGTCTAAGCACCTGTGTCAGCCCCGGGCCTCACAAGCTGCTCGGTTCTCCCTGGGGACCCTGGAGAGGTTAACGGAATGCTAATATTTATATCCTAAATAACAATTTTGCTCAAAGAAGCAACCTTCTCAGCTAATACACAAATGAGTTCCTAGTGGAACCTTCCTCTGAGGTGCCGGAAGTAAGGAGCTCCCGGGCCCCTGACGTGTTTTATACACATGGGAAGAAGAGCCTGTTTTACCCACACTTCTGTTTCTATAAATATTCCCCCCTTTCTTCCTTTTTGGGGAGAGGGAAGCAGATGATGGTGTGATTCATGACCAGCTGCAAACTCTCTGAATGTCTTGTTTTAAAAGGCACAGCCGCAATCCAAGGGTTTGGCTTTACATGGTCTCTTCAGAGGCATGAGACTTTGCACAAAACTGTTTTATCCCCGATAAACATCTGCATCTGTGGACAGGCTGTGAAAAGACAGCCACCTCTCCTACTGCTCAGTAGCGAAGCCCTATCTCGAATCCAATGCTCTGATACAAATCCTGTATGAGTGTTTTCTAGCTCTGTGATACTGAGCAAGTTCGTAACTTTGTGAATTTCAGTCCCTACATTTGTAAAACAGGATTACAATGTGTACCTCCAAGAGTCTTTTCAGTGAGGATTAAGAATGCCTGTTAAGCATTTAAAATAAAGTAGGGGTGCTCACTGACCAGTTCCTTCCCTCTGCTTTGCTTGTAAATGGAATCTCTTGACAGAGAATTCAGACAAAAGTAGATTGCTTGTTTAATGAAACTCTTCCTATGTTGAAAACTGTAAGGCTACAGTGGAAAAGAGGCGGATCCAGGGTGTGTCCCCAAGGCCGGGCTCTGATGTTCAGAACAGCCTTGCTGACCCTTGGTGAAGCCCCTCCACACTCCCCAGGGCCGCCGGCCAATGGCTCACACCGTGGGACTGAGGAACCATCTGGTCCCAGTGTGAGTTTCAGCTGATGGCATCTCCCTCCTGTGTATTCATGTAAAACCAGAGCAGAAGCTGGTCTGAGGGAGGAGAAAATGGAGGCCAATATGCACGGTGCAGGGCTGCCTATGAGTCTCAGATGAAGCCATTTGTCAGCATCGCCCTGCTCACCATCTTCTGCGAAGCCATCTGGTGCTCTTGTGGGGCTCGGCGTGTCTGTCACCTGGCAGAGGGGAGCCTGTGAACAGGTCAAAGCTCGTGCATTTGTTTATCTTCTTAACGAACTCCTACTGCACATTTAATAAGGTGCCCGCCTTCAGGAGCCCACGAAGCAGGCTGCCAGGCTTGGGGCCGATGTGGCAGGTCCCGAGCGTATCCTCTGTGTGTCGCTTCCCAGCGCGTCCCTCCCCCGCAGCCTGCTGTGACCAGTGACCAGACTCCCTGGGTTTTCTGTCTCCACAGAAGCCCTCGTGTCTGACGTGGCTCTCCACGGGGGTCTTCCCTCTCCTTCTGCACCGGGGTCTTCCCTCTCCGCATCTGCCCTGAGTGACTTCCTAAGTGGAGAACTGGACGCCGAGTCTCCTCACAGCTGCCCTCTGTCCGCAGGGTGACGCTTACCCTGCCCTGCTCGCATTCTCTTCTTCACATGTGCTCACACAACATCTTTACTTTCTCCAAACGTGCCATGCGATTTCACATACATCTGTCTTCACAAACGCTGCCCATTTCTACACGTGTGACTGATGCGGCCGCGTTCTCTCTCGTTCAGGGCGGCTCTCAGATCCACGCTCAGCCCTGGCGCTGGACAGGGCTCTTCCTGCGGCGCAGTGCCGGGCGTGTCTGTCTGGTTGGCAGGGCTCTCATCCCTCTGTTCTCTGGCCTCAGTTGTGAGAATCTTACAAGGCAGCCGGGCGACGTTTCCCATACGTTTCTTCTTTGTAGAGTTAATCGCATTAAACGAATGAATCGGTGTTGCTGGTAATGAGACACGTGTGTCCTAAAGCAGGGAGGGCCGCAGAGAGCGGGGAGCCAGGGTGGGGGAGAGCCAGCGGGGGACAGTCAGCAAATGGAGCAGAAGCGGACAGATTCCGGGCGCGTCCAAGCCGCCAGCGACGCCACACAAATGCCTCAACAAATCTTACAGGAAAAGAGCAGATTCTGTGAGTAATTCTGGCAGAACAGGCCTTTGTTCACACCCAGATCTTCAGCCTTGGTGTTAATCGTCTTAACAGTGTTTAGAATTTTATACCATGAATGTGTGGTGCCAGAAAAGCATATAATGTGTTTTCAAATCAAGATAGTTCCTGTACCGAAGGGAGAGTCCACCCTGGAGGATGGCAGGACTGCACAGGGCACCCCTGGGGCTCGATCGGAGGGGGACGCAGAGACCTGGCACCTCTAGATTTGAGCGAGGGCAGCGTGGTCACAGGGCACCGCTCACGCCAAGCCCCTGCGGACTTGGCGGGAACCTGCGCGCTCACTCTCGCAGCGGACACCGGAAACGGCTCCCGGGAGCAGATCACTTCCGGTCCTGCAGCCGCAGCGGCCCCTCCCCGACCCCTTCCGGAACCGCCTTCTCTGGAAGCCTCGCTTCCGCTTCCGCTTGCCTTCTTACCAGGAGGGCGCGGGGAGGAGGCCGACACACCCGTCACCGTGAGTTCCTCTAGATGCCCTAACAAGCAGCATATTTGGTCAGAAATAAGTGAAGATACACACATTTGGGGAACCCTGCGAGTTCTGACACAGGAGGTGCCAGGCCTCAAAGAAACTGGATCTGCGAGGCTGATTTATACAGGAACCTGGGACACCGCACGCGTTGTGGTTGTGGGAGCGGAAAACAAATTGTTGGAATGTTTGCAAAAGGAGACCCAGGACCAAGGCTTTGGAGGATGGCAGAGGTGCTGGATTAAAGAGAAGGAAGCTGTCTGCAAAGAAGTCTAGAGGCGCGTGTCTAGGAACCCCGGGGTGAGTCAAAAAAGCGAGGACAAGCCTCTGGAGAATTAACTGAAGTTCTGAATTTTAAACCCCCAATATTTTTTTAAAAATTAGTTTAATTGGAGGCTAATTACAGTGTTTGTAGTGGTTGATGAAACTGGAAGCCCATTAAACCCCCAATTCTTAGGAATAGGTCTAAGTCCTTTTTGTAGAAATCACACCGTGAGATGTGAGGTTTGGGGCACTTCAGTGACTCCTCGTGGGCTGGGAACCAGAATGCATTCTAACTTCCAGCCTTATGCTTCCATTTGGATGTTAAATTCCTCTTGAATTTAACTGCTTCTATTAAAACAGGTAAGAGTTCGCATCATCTCCAGGGTTCCTGGGAGCCTGGAATGTCTCCTTGGAGACTGAGGCAAACCCTGAGCCTGGACTCGCAAGTCTTGCTTTTGAATCTGAAAATGCTGCTCAACTTAAAGTAAAAGTCCTTAAGTGCAGCTTCGCACACAGCTCTGAGGCCCTGTGTACCCAGGTACCTGTAAAGTCACATTGCAGGTCTGTCCCTTCCATGATCAACAACATGCTGGGGAATTAGCCTCTTGAAGCAGAATTAGTGTAAAACAAATCCAGTTCAGTGTGAAACAAAACTCACAAAACCAGAGAAAATTGAAAATGTTTGCCCAGGGGCTTCCCTGCACAGGGCACGCGGCTAGATGTGGTTTAAGTGCTTTCGGTGTCTCCGGTCCTTGGAGAAGTGGGTCTCAGGAAGGAGAGGCTCTTCTCAACTAACAGACATGCTGTTTTCTCTCTTTGCTTTCATCTGATTGGAAATTGTAACAGTTTGTTTGCCTATTCATACTCTATTTAATAAATTGCAAAATACTTATTGAGTAAGATATTCCTTCATAGCTCAGTTGGTAAAGAATCTGCTTACAATGCAGGAGACCCTGGTTTGATTCCTGGGTCTGGAACATCTGCCAGAGAAGGGATAGGCTACCCACTCCAGTATTCTTGAGCTTCCTTTGTGCCTCAGCTGGTAAAGAATCCGCCTGCAATGTGGGAGACCTGGGTTCGACCCCTGGGTCGGGAAGATCCCTTGGAGAAGGGAAAGGCTACCCACTCCAGTATTCTGGCCTGGAGAACTCCATGGACTGTACAGTCCATGGGGTCGCAAAGAGTCGGACACGACTGAGCGAGTTTCACCTTCACTGGTGAGTGCTTGCTCTGGGCCATGATTCCTGGGTCTCTGTGGGGTCAGAGTGAAGGATATGGACCTTTTGCATCAGGAAAGTGGTGTAATATGTTCACATGGAGGGTGTCGGCTTACTCAGGAAGGGGCTAGGACTGCCGCTTGTTTGCTTCCTGATGGTGGGCAGGCTGGCACTGCCTCTTTTCTCTTGAAGTGCTTGGTTTATTTTAAATTATGCCCTCGAATGGCTTCCTTCCTTCCTGTCTGCGTGGATTAAGCTGGATGCCCAGGAGGTATTGTTCACAGGCTTATCTACAACTGTTAGCATCGTCCCAGCTAAAAGCAAACTGCCTTTTGAGGATCAGTTCCCATTTGTCGTGAAGCTAAGGGTTCCTGTGTGTAGTTAACCCCTCGACAGCCCCCACCTGGCAGAGACTAGGGTTTCCTTGGACGCTTATCATGTCAGGAGCTCAGCATGCTCTAGGCTTTCCTGGTCCTGATTAAGTTCTGTGTTGACCTCAGTTGGAGTTGTGTCTATTTTATTGCAATATTTATATATCGGCCTTCACGCTACCCCCGAAACTACAAAATGGCCTCTCATTGTTACTAAGACCAAGAAAGACCTGCACACTATCCCATCTCGTCCGAAGCTCTCAGATGACCCTGCAGAGCTGGGAAAGGCTCTGGTCTCCACCTCCTCCACGGACTTGAGAAGCTCCTCACAAAAGAGGAGAATGATCATTCCCAAATTTCTGACTGCAAGAGCATAACACTCTAGGAAATAAAGGACATGACATATTAATCAGAATAGTTCAATCGCTGAGACACTCCCAAACTTCAGTGGCCCAACAACTGAGGATGTAGTTTTCAGGCATCTGGGACCTCCCCCCCCAGGGTTCAGAGTCTCTGCGGGCAGCAGGAACTGGGGGCGGGGGTAGAGTGGGTGGGCTTCCAGATTGGGGCTCCAGGCATTGAGCTGTGAGTGTCCCTCCCCATCCATCCTTTGACCAGAGCTGGGCCAGGGGGCTACCCTGCACAGCAAGCTGGGTCTGGGGTCCCCTGGCGCCCAGGAGGCAGGCCGATGGCTCACAGGTGGCTGCAGTCCTCAGCCCAGGACAGTGCTTATTTCCCGCTCTCGAGTCCACAGGCCCCACCATCCAGGAGAGATGAGGTGGGAACTGTGCCCAGGGTCTGCAGCAACATGGCTGATCTCTGTGGGGACAAAGCCCGGCCTTGCATTCCCTGCGATGAGGGTGGCCTTGGCTGAAGTCTGTCTAGCAAGCAAGTTCAATCCATGTCTACCACCTGTAACGCCACTTCCAGCCTTTTCCCTTTGTTTTAAGAATCACTTCTTTCCTCTCCACCTTCCTCTGCCTGTAACGATTCCCTCCTATTGGGTTGAGAGTTGTCCACAGAAGCATTTCGCTTTGCTTGGGTTTCTATCTGCTGCTCATCAATTCTAGATTGTTGCCAAGAAGCTGAACTCAGGTGTGGAGTATACAGTTTTGTTTGAAAACTAGGCCTCAGTATCTGGCATCAGATTGCTGCTGCTAAGTCGCTTCAGTCATGTCCAACTGTGCAAACCCACAGACGGCAGCCCACCGGGCTCCTCTGTCCCTGGGATTCTCCAGGCAAGAACACTGGAGTGGGCTGCCATTTCTCCTTAGAAAGTCTCTCGGAGGCAGCTTTTAGCAGAGAAGGAAGGATAATTGAAATCCCTGGACAGGTTGACCAGGCTGGAGTTGAAGTCAGACCGAACATCCTGGTGACGTTTGCAGGTCTCCTTCAAGGCATCCTGATAACAGTCATCTGCCTTCTGCTTGACTATGCCATGGACATTAAGTTGCAGGGGTCAGCTCTGTAAACTGTAAATTTATTATAAATCAAATATACTATAATACAAAAAAGGGAAAAGAAAACAGCTGTGAAGTAAAGGAACAGGACATCACAATAGAAAAATGTTTCAAATCACACTCTGATGGAAGGTTTCTAAACAGCAGACCATAAACAGAGGGCCAAGCTGTGAGTGGAATGGCATCAGCTGAGACATAGAGGGAGCAGAGGAGGAGATGGGGTAAACAAGAAACCGGAAACAGGACCGACTCTAGACCTTGGGCTACAGGCACCAGAGAGGCAGTGCTTCCCCTGGTTTCTATTTCTAGCATTTGAGGTGCAGTCACTCTAATAACCAAAGCGTGCTTGTGGGAAAGGGGACATTGTGTTTCATGGCTGAGCCCATGTTTGAGCAGCATGGTCCCTGCTTACCTGCCAGCATACTGATGATCCATAGAAGGGATGGGTTCCAGGAAAAGGCAAACCCCCAGTGCTGGTGCCGCGAACTGAGTTCTGCTCGCTGCCTGCTTCTGATCGGTTCCTGCTGCTTCTCCTTGTGGAGGGGAGGCAGGAGGACACATCTCTCTGCTTGGTGCCCTTCCTTCCACCATGGGCTCTAAATACAAACACCTCCCTTCGTTTATTATTCTTGCCAAAAAAAAAATCACCTTGAGGCTCCCTGTTTCATACTGAGTCTCCAGACCTGGGACCAGGAAGGGGCGGGGGTGAGGTCCTCGGGTGCAGGTCCCACCACTTAGCTCTCACCCAGGGGAGGGGTACGGGGCCTGGGATGGTCCTGATAGGCAGGCTCAGGTCTTAGAGGTGACAGATTGTCTGTCTCCCACATACAGAACGGAAATAATGCCCTGATAGTTATTTGGGGGGGGGGGGGAATCCCTTCATACTTAAGATATTTATGTTTAAGTTGAGTTCTGTTCCTGGAAACTGAAATTATTCCTAAGTAATTCAAGAGGTGTGAGAACTACCTGCTCAGTCCCTACAGTCATGTCCTGCCTTTTGCAACCCCATGGACTACAGTCTGTCAGGCTTCTTGTCCATGGGATGCTCCAGGCAAGAATATTGGAGTGGGTTGCCATGCCCTCCTCCAGGGGATCTCCCGGACCCAAGGATCAAACACATGTCTTTTAAGTTTCCTGCACTGGCAGGCAGGTTCTTTACCACAAGTGCACCTGGGAAGCCCAATTCAAGAAGAGGGAGTATTAAATAAAAGTATAAATAAAAAAGTATAAAAACAAAAAGTATAAAAATTTTCTTTTAATCTAAAAGTATACAACAATCTTTATAAGCACAGTAACACTTGAAGTTAGCTAATGAGAAAAGTCAATACACTTGACTAATTGAAAATTTCATAGCACATTCATTTCTGCAAATAGAGTAAAGCTGGTTTATGGGAGCAGACACTCTCGCTGGCGCCGAATCCAGCTCCTTCTTTGGCTCAGGAGCACCTCGTGGCCCCGCTCCTGCACTCCGCGGTCCCATGACCTGGCTACACCTGGTCAAGCCACCCCATGGATTCTGAGCGGCCACAGGTAGCCTGTCGTTATCTGTGCACAGTCAAGGTGGGACCCCGGCTGCAGGCCTGACCTGGCCTGGCCCCTCAGAGGACAGGTCTCACGGCTGGGCCACCTGTTACAGGCACCTCCTTTCTGAAGCTTTCCCATGATGGTCAAAGAACCACAACTAGCATAAAGTATCTCTTTAAATTGATTAAATCCATAATCTGATTTTTATTATTTTGTAAATGATAATACCCAATGTGTGGATCTTTTTGTTTACTGGTGATAGAAATAAAGCAAAGGAAGTCATAAACTAAACAAAAACACCACCCTCAGAATGGGAGGAAACATTTGCAAACGAAGCAACCCACAAAGGATTATCACCTCACATCATTCAGAATGGCTGTCCTCAAAAGAGTCTTCAACAATAATTGTTGGAGTGACTGTGGAGAAAAGGGAACCCACGTACACTGTTGGTGGGAGTGCAAATTGGTGCAGCCATTATGGAGAATGGTATGGAGGTTCCTTAAAACATTAAAAATAAAACTACCATATGACCCAGCTATCCTACTGCTGGGCATACACTTGGAGAAAACCATAATTCAAAACACGTGTATCCCGATGTTCACTGCAGCTCTGTTTATAATAGCTAAGACATGGAAGCACTCTAAGTGTTCATCAACAGAGGAATGGGTAAAGAAGACGTGGTGTACACAAATAATGGAATATTACTCAGCCACAAAAAAGCACAAAGTCATGCCATTCCCAGCAACATGGGTTGACCTGGGACTGTCTGTCATGCTGAATGAAGTAAGTCAAACACAGACAGACAAATAACATATGATATCACTTACACGTGGAATCTAAAACAAAGGGTTCAGTGGTCTTCCCTGGCAGTCCAGCAGTTAAGACTGTGCTTCCACTCCAGGGGGCACAGATTTGACCCTTGGTTGAGGAACTAATTTCCCGTATGCCCCATGGTGCAACAACAACAACAACAACATTTTTTAATGAAAAAAAAAAGCGTACAAATGAATTATTTACAAAACAGAAATATAGTCACAGATGTAGAAAACAAATCTATGGTTATCAGGGGATAGCGTGGAGAAGGGGTAAATTGGGAAGTTGGGATTGACTTATACACATGCACATACACACACACACACACACACATACATATAATAGGTGAGTAATTACCTACTGTATAGCGTAGGGGACTCTGCTCTATGCTCTGTGGTGCCCTATATAGAAAAGAATCTAAAAAAGAGAGAGTGGATATATGCATATGTGTAATGATTCACTTTGCTGTACACCCGAAACTAACACAACATTGTAAACCAACTATACTCCACTAAAAGTAAAAGAAAACTGATGTGAACTTGCCAAAAAACAATCTGGAAACAGCTTTCAAAGCTCTTGAAGTTTTTATGCCATTTAACTCAGTAAATGCACTTTTAGGTTATTTATCTTCAAGAAATAATCAGAAATGAAAAGAAAGAATAAAACTGTATGTAGAGACATGGACAGACCTAAAGACAGTCTTACAGTGTAAAGTAAGTCAGACAGACAAAAACAAATGCATTAGCATATATATGTGGAATCTACTCAGCCAGTGTAGGGTGGCGGAGTAGAAGGACGTGTGCTCATCTTCTCCTGTGAGGACTCCAAAATTACAACTTGCTGCTGATAAACCATCAACAGGAGAATGTTGGGTCTCATCAAAAAAAAGACACCCCATGTCCAAGGGCAAAGGAGAAACCCCAGCAAGATGGGAGGAGGGGCAAAATCGCATTTAGAATCAAACCCCATAACCGCCAGAGAGGTTCAGAGGGCTCAAACAAAACCTTGTGTGCACCAGGACCCAGAGACCCCACAGAGACTGAGCCAGAGCTGTGTTTGCGTCTCCGGTAGAGGTGCAGGTCAGCAGTGGCCTGCCACAAGGGCAGGGCCTCTGGGTAGGGCAGACGGGGTGGCATAAGCCCTCTTGGAGGAGGTCACCATTAACCCCACCTTAGAGCTGCTGAGCAGACAACCCACAAACTACAGAACAGTTACGCTGAAGAAGTTCTCTCACCGTTAAAAAGAGTTCTAGGCCCCAGAACAGACTCTCCAACCTGGGGACCTGGAAAAGAGACTAAGGCCCAGAGAGTCTGACTGTGGAGCCAGTGGGCTTCGGTTCCAGAACCTGCACAGGACTGGGGAGACCGGCTCTAGGAGGGCGCAGACTTTGGAAGCCAGTGGGCTTCGGTTCCAGAACCTGCACAGGACTGGGAGACAGACTCTAGGAGGGCGCAGACTTTGGAGGCCAGTGGGCTTCGGTTCCAGAACTTGCACAGGCCTGGGAGACAGACTCTAGGAGGGCACAGACAAAACCCTGTGCACGCCAGGACCCGGGAGGAGGCAGCAGTGACCCCACAAGAGACTGAGCCAGACTCGCCTGTGAGTGTCCAGGAGTCTCCAGTGGAGGCGTGGGCTGGCGGCGGCCTGCTGCAGGTGTGGGGTCGCTGAGTGTGGCAATGTGTGCACGGGACCTTCTGAGGGAGGTCACCATTATCTTCATTACCCCCACCATAGCTTGGGTCTCAGGTCAGACAACAGGGAGGGGATAAAACCCACCCATCAGTAGAAAATCGGCTTGAAGATTCATTGAGCATGGCGTCAGAACAAGACCCAGTTTCCCCCACAGTCAGTCTCTCCCATCAGGAAGCTTCCATAAGCCTCTTATCCCTCTCCATCAGAATGAAAACCACAGTCACAGAAAACTAATCAAACTGATCACATGGACCACAGCCATGTCTAATTCAATGAAATTATGAGGCATGCCGTGCAGAGCCACCCAAGACGAATGGGTCATGGTGGAGAGTTCTGACAAAACAATGTCCCCTGGAGAAGGGAATGGCAAACCACTTCAGTATTCTTGCCTTGAGAACCCTGTGAACAGCATGAAAAGACAAAAAGATAGGGATACTGAAAGATGAGCTCCCCAGGTTGGTAGGTGCCCAATGTGCTACTGGAGAAGAGTGGAGAAATAACTCCAGAAAAGTTGAAGAGACAGAGCCAAAGCAGAAACAACGACCAGTTGTGGATGTGACTGGTGGTGGAAGGAAAGTCTGATGCTGTAAAGAGCAAAGTTGCGAAGGAACCGGGAATGTCAGGTCCATGGATCCAGGCAAATTGGAAGCGGTCAAACAGGAGATGGCAAGAGTGAACGTCGACATTCTAGGAGTCAGCGAGCTAAAATGGACTGGAACCAGTGAGTTTAATTCAGATGACCATTATATCTACTACTGTGGGCAAGAATCCCTTAGGAGAAATGGAATAGCCATCATAGTCAATGAAAGAGTCCAAAATGCAGTACTTGGGTGTAATCTCAAAAATGATAGAATGATCTCAGTTTGTTTCCAAGGTAAACCATTCAGTATCACAGTAATCCAAGTCTGTGCCCCAACCAGTAATGCTGAAGAAGCTGAATGGTTCTAGGAAGACCTACAAAACCTAGAACTAACACCCAAAAGAGATGTCCTTTTCATCAGAGGGGACTGGAATGCAAAAGTAGGAAGTCAAGAGATATCTGGAGTAACAGGCAAGTTTGGCCTGGGAGTACAAAATGAAGCAGGACAAAGGCTAACAGTTCTGCCAAGAGACCACACTGGTCATAGCAAACACCCTCTTACAACAACACAAGAGAAGACTCTACACATGGACATCACCAAATAGTCAATACTGAAATCAGGTTGATTATATTCTTTGCAGCCAAAGATGGAGATGCTCTATACAGTCAGCAAAAACAAGACCAGGAGCTGACTGGGGCTCCGATCATGAAATCCTTATTGCCAAGTTCAGTTCAGTTCAGTTCAGTCACTCAATCGTGTCTGACTCTTTGCGACCCCATGAATCGCAGCACGCCAGGCCTCCCTGTCCATCACCAACTCCCGGAGTTCACTCAGACCCACGTCCGTCGAGTCCATGATGCCATCCAGCCATCTCATCCTCTGTCGTCCCCTTCTCCTCCTGCTCCCAATCCCTCCCAGCATCAGAGTCTTTTCCAATGAGTCTCAACTGGAGTCTCAACTGGAGTTTCACCTTCAGCATCATTCCTTCCAAGGAAATCCCAGGGCTGATCTCCTTTAGGATGGACTGGTTGGATCTCCTTGCAGTCCAAGGGACTCTCAAGAGTCTTCTCCAACACCAAAGTTCAAAAGCATCAATTCTTCGGCGCTCAGCTTTCTTCACAGTCCAACTCTCACATCCATACATGGCCACAGGAAAAACCATAGCCTTGACTAGATGGACCTTAGTCGGCAAAGTAATATCTCTGCTTTTGAATATACTATCTAGGTTGGTCATAACTTTTCTTCCAAGGAGTGTCTTTTAATTTCATGGCTGCAGTCACCATCTGCAGTGATTTTGGAGCCCCCCAAAATAAAGTCTGACACTGTTTCCACTGTTTCCCCATCCATTTCTCATGAAGTGATGGGACCAGATGCCATGATCTTCGTTTTCTGAATGTTGAGCTTTAAGCCAACTTTTTCACTCTCCTCTTTCACTTTCATCAAGAGGCTTTTTAGTTCCTCTTCACTTTCTGCCACAAGGGTGGTGTCATCTGCATATCTGAGGTTATTGATATTTCTCCCAGCAATCTTGATTCCAGCTTGTGTTTCTTCCAGTCCAGCGTTTCTCATGATGTCCTCTGCATATAAGTTAAATAAGCAGGGTGACAATACACAGCCTTGACGTACTCCTTTTCCTATTTGGAACCAGTCTGTTGTTCCATGTCCAGTTCTAACTGTTGCTTCCTGACCTGCATACAGATTTCTCAAGAGGCAGGTCAGGTGGTCTGGTATTCCCATTTCTTTCAGAATGTTCCAGTTTATTGTGATCCAAAGTCAGACTTAAATTGAAAAGAGCAGGGAAAACCACTAGACCATTCAGGTGTGACCTAAATCAAATTCTTTACAATTATATAGTGGAAGTGACAAATAGATTCAAAGGATTAAGTCTGATAGACAGAGTGCCTGAAGAACTATGGATGGAGGTTCATGAAATTGTACAGGAGGCAGTGATCAAGGCCATCCCCAAGAAAAAGAAATGCCAAAAAGCAAATGGTTGTCTGAGGATGCCTTACAAATATCTGAGAAAAGAAGAGAAGCTAAAGGCAAAGGAGCAAAGGAAAGATATACCCATTTGAATGCAGAGTTCTAAAGAATAGCAAGGAGAGATAAGAAAGCCTTCCTCAGTGATCAGTGCAAATAGAGGAAAAGAATGGAATGGGAAAGACTAGGGACCTATCCAAGAAAATTAGCGATACCAAGGGAACATTTCTTGTAAAGATGGGCACAGTAAAGGACAGAAATGGTGTGAACCTAACAGAAGCAGAAGATATTAAGAGCTGGCAAGAATACACAGAACTATACAAAAAAGACCTTAATGACCCAGATAATCACAATGGTGTGATCACTTATCTAGAGCTAGACATCCTCGAATGCAAAGTCAAGTGGGCCTTAGGAAGCATCACTACAAACAAAGCTAATGAAGGTGATGGAATTCCAGTTGAGCTGTTTCAAATCCTGAAAGATGATGCTGTGAAAGTGATGCACTCAATATGCCAGCAAATTTGGAGAACTCAGCAGTGGCCACAGGACTGGGAAAGATCAGTTTTCATTACAAGCCTAAAGAAGCACAATGCCAAAGAATATTCAAACTACTGCACAAGTGCATTCATCTCACACACTAGCCAAGTAGTGCTCAAAATTCTCCAAGCCAGGCTTCAACAGTACATGAACTGTAAACTTCCAGATTTTCAAGCTGGATTTACAAAATGCAGAGGAACCAGAGAGCAACTTGCCAACCTCTATTGGATCACAGATCAAGAGAATTCCAGAAAAACATCTATTTCTGCTTTATTTATGTCAAAGCCTTTGCCTGTGTAGATCACAACAAACTGTGGAAAATTCTTAAAGAGATGGGAATACCAGACCACCTGATCTGCCTCTTGAGAAATCTGTATGCAGGTCAGTTCAGTTCAGTTCAGTCGTGCAGTTGTGTCTGACTCTTTGCGACCCCATGAATCACAGCACTCCAGGCTTCCCTGTCCATCACCAACTCCCGGAGTTCACTCAGACTCACGTCCATCGAGTCCGTGATGCCATCCAGCCATCTCATCCTCTGTCGCCCCCTTCTCCTCCTGCCCCCAATCCCTCCAAGCATCAGAATCTTTTCCAATGAGTCAACTCTTCGCATGAGGTGGCCAAAGTACTGGAGTTTCAGCTTTAGCATCATTCCTTCCAAAGAAATCCGAGGGCTGATCTCCTTCAGAATGGACTGGTCAGGAAACAACAATTAGAACTGGACATAGAACAACAGACTGTTCCAGATAGGGAAAGGAGTACGTCAAGGCTGTATATTGTCACCCTGCTTATTTAACTTATATGCAGAGTACATCATAAGAAATGCCAAGCTGGATGAAGCACAAGCTGGAATCAAGATTGCTGGGAGAAATATCAGTGACCTCAGATATGCAGATGACACCACCCTTATGGCAGAAAGTGAAGAACTAAAGAGCCTCTTGAAAGAGGATCCTCGTGAAAGTGAAAGAGGAGAGTGAGAAACTTGGCTTGAAACTCAACATTCAAAAGAAGAAGATCATGGCATCTGGTCCCCTCACTTCATGGCAAATAGATGGGGAAAAAATGGAAACAGAGACAGACTTTATTTTCTTGGACTTCAAAATCAGTGCACTGCAGATGGTGACTGCAGCCATGAAATTAAAAGACACTTGCGCCTTTGACTGTGTGGATCACAACAAACAGAAAAAAAAGGAAAAAAAAGAAAAAATAAATAAAAGACACTTGCTTCTTGGAAGAAAAGCTATGACCAACCTAGATAGCATATTAAAAAGCAGACATTACTTTGCTGACAAAGGTCCATCCAGTCAAAGTTATGATTTTTTTCCAGTGGTCATGTATGGATGTGATAGTTGGACTATAAAGAAAACTGAGCACCAAAGAATTGATTGCTTTGAACTGTGATGTTGGAGAAGACTCTTGAGAGTCCCTTGGACTGCAAGGAGATCCAACCAGTCCATCCAAAAGGAGATCAATCCTGAATATGTATTGGAAGAACTGATGCTGAAACTGAAACTCCAATACTTTGGCCACCTGATGGGAAGAACTGACTCACTGGAAAAGACCCTGATGCTGGGAATGCTTGAAGGTGGGGGGAGAAGGGGAGGACAGAGGATGAGATGTTTGGATGGCATCACTGACTCAATGGGCATGAGTTTTAGCAAGGTCCAGGAGTTGGTGATGGACAGGGAAGCCTGGCAGGCTGCAGTCCATAAGGTCGCGAAGAGTCAGACATGACTGAGCGACCGAACTGAACGACTGTGGAATCTAGAAAAATGGTAGAGATGATCTTATCTGCAAAGCAGAAATAGAGACACAGATGTATAGAACAAACTTACGGGCATCATGGGCGGAGAGGGATGGGAATGGATTTGGAGGTTAGGACTGACATGTACACCCCACTGTGTATAAAATAGCTAACTCAGGAGAACCTACTGTATAGCCAAGTGAGCTCTACTCAGCGCTCTGTGGTGACCGAGATGGGAAGGAAATCCAGAACCGAGGTGATCTGTGTATATCTACAGCTGACTTATTCTGTTAGACAGAGAAACCAGCGTCCAGTGTAAAGCGACTACACTGCACTAAAGTTTCATCAGAAAAGAGAGAGTGTCGTCATAGAAGCAGCCAGACAGGAGATCGCTGGCTTCCGGGCTCTTCTCTCATTTGACGCTTCTGGGCGGTGATGATTTCTTATGGCAGCTCTTGGAAACTAAACGATGGCTGACATTTTTCTTCAAAAAAATTGGGAAGGGAGGTGTTATAGATGAGACAAGGTGAGTTATGAATTTATAACTGGGTGGTAGGTGATAGGAAATGCAATATATAATTTATCATTTTTTCAATACAAGCAGATAAGTATTCTTTTCTTGTTTTTCCCTTAATATGTGTACTAGAGATATTTCTCATTCATTTTTAAACTGCGTACTATTTATTGTATAAAAAGAACATGATTTGTTTTCAACCTGACCCCTCTTGATGGACATCTAGGCTGTTTCTCCAGTATGTCCGTCTGTGTGCCTGTTTACTTGAATTGGTTTTACAAGCAGTGCTGGATCAGGTAGACTCCCTGGGGCAGACCTCTGTCTACATGTACATGACAACCAGGAGAATAACTTCAACACCAGGAGACCCGCCACAGCTCCCCAGGTGTTTCTGTATTTTGCATCATAGGTTACAAATCCATCCATCCATGTTTGCTCCTAGTGAAATGCCTACAATTAATTTAGCTTTACGGTAGCATGCACACCTACAGTCACCCACAGTTGTGTCTACGTGTGCACGTGTGTGTGCACACGCTTGTACACCTGTGTGCGTGTGGCTCACAGCCACATACTTGCTCCTGCTTAGTTACGTCTTCGTTTCTCCTCAGCAGCAGAGGCTGGTTTTTGTCCCATTTCCATCTCCTCCTCGTCCTCTCCTGCTCTGGGGTCCCTCACGGCCGAGCACCCTCCTCAGCTCCCTTCTGTCTTGCCCTGGACTCCTGGCCTCTGGGCTGCCTGTGCTATTGCTGAAAATGCTGTTTCCTGAATTGTTCTTTTATTTGAAAGCAGCAACAACTGCTTGTATAGGATAAGGTCAATTTCCACGATACTGTTCAAGTTCAGTAAGGGTTTCAGTGCCTGAGTAAAATTTCCAAACCATGACATTATACCTCAAAGTTCACACTGTTCTATCATTTTAATTTTTTTCACTGTTTAAAATTTTAAACACAAAAACTCTGAGTGAGCTGTTGCAGGTTTGCACGTTCTATGTTACTTTGTGTTTATAATCACAGTGTCACTGTGTTCAGTACGAGTCTGCTGTTTAAAAGCCGGGTGCACCACCCCTGAAGGGGCATACTGTTGGAGGGGGAGAGGCGTGTGTAACATGTCTCAGATCCAGCGTTCGCCAGGAATACCAAGTTATGAAAGAATGCACAACAGAATATGATAATTTGAAGTTAACATATACTATTAAAACTCAATAGGAACCTTAGCAATTATTTAGAGCTTAGATTAGCACAAAGCAGTTTAAGAAAGGGGTATTTCATTCTCAGCATCATTAAACATTTTAGTGCATAGTGGTCAGACCCTGGGGCTGGTTTTGTCGGTCTGATTATTATCAAACTGTGCACAGAGAGAGTGCAGACAGCACGCACCCTCGCCAGCAGGACCACGCAGTATCACTGGAGAGTGTGAGGGGACCTGGATCTATAAGTCATTGATTGCTTCCTTATAATTATTCCCAGGAGTGGAAACAGTGGTCAGAGTGTACATTTTCTGTAAGCTAAACCGCTTTTCAGAAGCTCAGGACCTCTGTGCACAGCTGCCACCGTGGGTTAACATGCCTTCACCCATGAGTGTGAACGTCGGGTTTATTAATTTCCTGTGGCTTATTACTTTTTGAATTCTGGTTCATACCATCCCACTTTATAGAAAAACGGATATCCTTCTCCCTGAGCCTGAGAGATTTGGACCAGACTGTGCTTCTTCACAAGAAGGCGCAGGGCGCTGCGCAGCGACACAGGCTGCGTGGCTTGTCGCTCACTGGGCTTGGGCTTCCTGGCCCTGCCGTGGCTGCCAGAGCTCAGACTCGAATGCGTCGCTTGCAGCCTCTTCTCAATCAGTGACTCATTTTAATAGGAAAGTGCAATTCTAGTAATGTGTCTCCTCTGGACATTAGTGCGATTTCTGCTCTGCAATTTCCTTCCCATTGTTCTTTCAGACCACTTAATATTTCATATTGGTAATTAGCTAATTCTTGTTATTTAGTGCTAATTTTAAGCATCCCATCTATTTTTGTGAGACCATTTTTCAGTAAAGTAAACATAATTTCTTCTAAATGTTCCCTATATTATCTGTTTACAGTTACAAGACTGCTCTGCACCCCGGGTTACTTGGCTCTTCTGCTCCCTGAGACTGACTAACTGGTTTTCTTCTCCAGTCAGATTCTGCCCACTGACCTTCTGGCATATTTTGCTGAGCAGCTACTAGTGCCTGGCACAGGCCAGAGGCAGGGTAGACCCAGGAGCAATGAGGAAGGAAGGAACTGACAGTTATTAAGCACGTGCCCTGTGCCAGGCACCATTCTCGAGACTTCTGTGAGTTAGTTCTCATGAAACCAGTTTTGTAGACAAGGGAACAGAGGCCTGAAAACAAGGAAGTTGGTGGGTTTGATGTCTTGCCTTCAACTCACATGAATAGACTTTCTCACCAGGCCTTTCATTTTCTTTTTTGAATGACCACAGCTCCCACCACCAGTTCCAGGCCCTGGGAAAATGCCCTGGGTAACCAACAGGCAAAGACTGTCTTGCAGGTTCTTGGGCTGTTTCAGAATCATCCCAGCTTTCACCAGGTACAGCCCACTTCTCTGGGAAAAGTTCAAAGACATTTGAAGAGCATGGAATTAATTCAGTCTTTAAATGTCAGCTCAGCTCTCTCATCCCTCTACCTGATGCCAGCACACAGGGGTGGTCTCTGGGCTGCTCAGATATTCCTGGATTTGAAAAGTACCACGAGTGACTTGAGGTGTGTGTTAGTCACTCAGTCGTGTCTGACTCTGCGACCCCATAGCCTGTAGCCCACCAGGTTCCTTTGTCCATGGGATTTTCACAGCAAGGATACTGGAGTGGGTTGCCATTTCCTTCTCCAGGGGATCTTCCCGACCCAGGGATCGATCCTGGGTCTCCGGCATTGCAGGCAGATGCCTTACCATCTGAGCTACGAGGGAAGCCCAGTAGCTCTAACTTGAGTGACGAGGAGAGCTTGGCACCCGCTCCAGGACTCTTGCCTGGAGACTCCCATGGACAGAGGAGCCTGGTGGGCTACAGTCCATGGGGCCGCAAAGAGTCAGACAGGACTCGGCGACTAACGACAGCACAGCATGAGTGACTCAGAATTAATTCTCGAAGAGCCTTGGTTGCCAGCGGCCGGACCAGTGGAGCCGTGTTCCCACAGGAGCGTGGAGGAGGGCACAGGCAGAGTCGACCGTCTGAGAGGACGCAGAGCCCTCCGGATGCGCATCCTGACTTCGGCTTCTTGGGGGAGGCTCTGAATCTGAAGCCCGTTTCCCTCTTGCCTTCATGTCTGCACGCCCGGGCCAGTCCCCCGCCCCAAACCTGCTTCCTTCATGCAGACCTTATCTGTGGCGAGTGCTGTATGAGCCCTCAGAGTAACGCTCTGAAGTCCCTCCACACTTGGTCTCCGGGATCAGCCCTCCAGAGGACTCTTCCAGGGTGTCCTGGCCAAGCTTTCTCACCTCAGAAATCGCCCTCCAGGCTTCCTCCACCGACTCCAATTGCACAAAGCTCGGCAGCTTCGGAGGAAGGCCTCTGATCTGCACCCCCAGCCAGACGTTCATGGGGAGACACGTGGTCGGTCCTGAAGGTCACCGGGTCGGCAGAGCTGAGGTCTGGCCCAGCCAGGCTCTTGTGTCCTCCCAGATCCCTGGAGGCTTCTCTGTAAAGCTCCCCACACCTGGTCCATTCGGGGTACCTCCTACGACTTGTCCCCAAGCGTGCACACCTTTGTCTCCCCTGGGGTGGAGTTCGGGAGGGGACCTCGGATCTACAGATCAGTCTGTGTCCTAATGATGATACCACAGGAAACTCGGTGACAATTAAAGGGAAAATCTCGATTGGCTGCGCCTGGGACCCGGGCGGGGTGGGGCTGGGGGAAGCTGTGCTCACAACCGCTGCTTGTGTGACAGTCTCAGTGCCCACGTTAATGCAAGACCCTGGGAGACAAAATCCCATCACAGGCCTGTTTCTGACATATACACAACAGCCAGCAGTTCAGTGACTTATTTTTAAAAAGCTCCATTTTTACATTATAAAAGAGGAAGCCAACTTTCTTTCCTCAAAATGCTCACATAATAGAAACGGATTGAGGCGACCAACAATGAAGGTAATTAGGAAACTCTGCAGATTATTTTAAAATCTTCATATACATTGTTTTGTCTTTAGTAGTAGAAGCCTTCAAAAACAGATCTCACATCATAATAAAGTTAATGGAGGTCGGCTTCTGTGATTCAAGGAAAAACCACCAGGATAAATCACTTCCAGTTGCTGAGAGGGTGAGCCTTTCCCATCAGACTTCGACAGCCCAGGGCTAGTGGATTCTTCTAGGAAAGAGTCCAGAGTGGAGCTACGGTAATAGACGGTTACCTGCAAAGCAGCTTTAAAAAACCCAGACAAGAGATGCTCTTTTTCTTCTTCTGAGCATGGATTCTGGGCCTCTCTGCGGCCAGTGACCAGCAAGGGCAGCGGGAGCCTCTGCCAGCCCCACTGAGCCCTCCAGCCTCTCTCTGCTCAGAGAAGAGGGACCCCTTCATTCTGCCTTTCAGAATTAAGCACATGATACAGGTTTTGAACGGGTGTTGACAGCATCTCCCTGGCATCTCTGGGCTCCACCATCCCTACAAATGCGCTGTATTTCAGAACTGCAGGAGCTGAGGTCGCCTTAAGCACCTAAGAGGTGGAGGTGCTGTGGCCCGTCTGTGCCAACCTCCTGCAGAGAATCACAGGGCAGGGGGTCCTCCGTGGGCGAGTTCACGCTGCTCCCACCTCCGGTCCTCTGATGGCGAGTGACTCACTTCCTGTGGCCCCCGCTCGGTGTCAGGGACGAAGCCCTGGCTGGGGGTTTCCTGCCCTTGCCCCACGCGGCCCCCGCACTGGGTTCGCTCCTCGGCCTCCTGTTTCCACCAGGGCCTCCTGCTCCTCTGCCCACTCCACACGTATCTGTCCAAACCTTTCCTCGGGTCCCAGGAGTCCCTTCCCTTCACTGAGGTTCGTCTCAGGAAGGAGGACGAGAGACACCGTGTCCCCACGTTTGGGTGTTTGCATCTACGCTGTGGTTTCCTCTGTGGTTTCTGCCCTTGTCCTCCAAGAAGCTGCGAGTTTCCAGTCCTGAGCCCTGGACAGGTGGGGGGACCCTCAAGGTGTGCGCCGAGTCCGGACTTTGGAGCCAGAGCCTTAGACTCAGAAAGTCCTGCGGAGACAGTTTTGTTTTCTGGAAGCACTGAGGTGCCCGGTGGGGGAGCCACCTCCACCGTCTGCGTCTTCATCAGATATCACGGCTTTGGCTGATGAGCCTTATTTCCAAAGAAAGAAGTTTGGTTTATTGGTGGACATAAATTTTTAAATTTAATCTTGCCTTGGACAAGGTCCAGAGGACCCAAGCGGGGGAGCGTTCTTTGGATGAAGATGCATGCAAACCAGTGGCGTTTGTGGAGCCGGGTAGTGACTCCGTTCCAACGCCAGATGAGTGCCCTGGTTCAGACAGCAGTGTGTCCTTACTGCAGGCTGCTGACGGTGAGGATGGGGAGGAGGGGGAGGAGGTGTGTTTTCTGTTTCATCTGACAGTTAAAAATGCTCTCGTCTCCACGACTCTTCCTGTAGCTGTACCGTAGGCTTATTGCACCAAAGATGAACTCTTCACTGTGTTGCAAAAGCAGTCACAATCCACTTGCGTGTTACACCGAATCAATAGAAGGCTTATGCCGTCTCCAGATGTGAGTTGCATGCAGACCATCTCCCTGGACACGGAGGAGAGTCAGTCACCCTGCTTCCTACTCCGGCTGCCAGGACCGGTTAGCCATCACACGAGCTGGACTTTACCTGCTGGCCGCTTCCCTGGGGGAGGGGTTGGCAATGAGCCTGTGACCGCTGCAGCTGTCACCTCCCCGCTGACCACAGCACGTGGCCGCTGCTGGGCTCACCCCGACTGATCTCATCATTCCAGCATCTTAAGGGTTAGAAATACAGTGAGTACAGAAGCCCCATCGCCAGTACATAATAAATACTACGCAAATCTAGTGAACGTATCTATGGGTGGTTTTATAAGCAGAAAGTTCCAGGAATCTCCAGGACCTGGTGTGATGCCTCTGTGGATGGCTGGACACAGAGCACTTGCCCAGGAAGTTAAAGAAGTTAAACTAGTGTGACAGGAAAAAACGCGTAAAACCCGCACATTTCTGCCTCATTCTGACGACACTGTGGCGGGATCAGCAGGAGAGCGGTGAGTGAGGCGCTGATTTGGGTTCACGCGGAACGTGTCACAGTCTCGCCCGCGATGCCTTTGCATTCTCCAGTAGTTTTTTACATTTGAAGACCAACATTGAAAACATGATATTGGAATGTAAAAAGGAGCAGATTAACTTTTTGTCAGCTTGAAAATTCTAGGGTCAATTGCTGAAAACTATTAACAGATGAGTCTGTGCTTAGAGTGAAGCCTGGTGAGAGAGCAAGCATGTTCACAGGGCAGAGCCATCAGCACAGAACTGGGCGCCGGCAGCTCCTGTGGGCTGAACCCTGACCTTCCAGCTGGAGCATCCCCTTTGAGAGCTGAGGGGCAGCGACCCCGGGGACGGTGAGCCTCCGTCTGGCGGTGGACGGGGGTTATGAAGTTTCTGTGAGGACTGGCAAAGTGGTGGCAAAATCACAGGAGCCCGGGGCTTTTCTGGAGACAAAACACATGGCGGTTACTTAGTGAAAAACGCAAGACGGTCGCAGCTGATCTGTGACGTGTGGAGCTGAGGCCAGACAAGCCGCTAGGTCACCCGCCCCACCCCGGTCACTCACTTCTCAGGCTGCGGTGGCCCATCCTTTGCTCTCTGCAGCCCTCCCCTGCCGTGACTCGGCCGCTCATGCTGTCTGTCTAGACTCTGGTCATGCTGCTAGCAGGACGCGGCCTGTCCTGAGTCCTGCAGTCATGTCGAGGGGCAGAGACAGGGTCGGCTGGGAAAGCCTTGGGGATTTTGTGGATTTCAAGACACCGCTGCTCCTAGGCCTCCAAGCCCGTCTGCCGCCCCCTTCACTTAAATGGCTAAAGTCCCTCCCCTTGCCACTTACGAGGCGTGCGGGAGGCACATGGCGAGGGGTGGTGGATAGCTGAGCCTCCAGTCTCACCTTTGCCTCTGACTTTGGGGGTCACCGCTGTGGCCAGTGCTTGCTGTCCTGAGTATCTCCCCGAGAGCAGGATTCCCTGGTAGCTCTGCTGGTAAAGAATCTGCCTGCAATGCAGGAGACCTCAGTTCAATTCCTGGGTGGGGAAGATCTGCTGGAGAAGGGAGAGGCTACCCAGTCCAGGATTCTTGGGCTTCCCCTGTGGCTCAGCTGGTAAAGAATCCACCTGCAATGTGGGAGACCTGGGTTCGATCCCTAGGTTGGGAAGATCCCTGGAGAAGGGAAAGGCTCTCCACTCCAGTATTCTGGCCTGGAGAATCCCATGACTGAGCGACTTTCATTCACTTTGCAAGTCACCTGCCACGACCATTGCTTGCTGTCCTGAGTATATCCCTGAGAGCAGGATGAGTTTCTAGTAAGAATTTTTATTCCACCTCTTGGAAGCAGCAAGGATGTTGAGGAGGTGGAGCAAACGGGCCTTCACCCCTCCTATGGGAGGTAAGAGGGTTTGGTGATGCCCTGAAAGTCAGCTCGTACCTGCTTTATGGCCAACCAACCTGTTTCGATTTTGACTGAAGAGACACGAATCACGTGTCTACAGAAGACTCAGAAAGAAGAGTCTCGGTGAATTCACCCTCACGACAGCCAGAAGCTCAATCACACGTAAATCCCACCAACAAGGGAATAAATAAACTCTGGGAGATGTATTCATACAACGGAACACTGTTCATGATTAAAGGCAGCAAACTATCCGGACGCCCAGCTTCAAGGGTGATTCTCACCGACCTGTTTCTGAACAAAAGAAGCCAGACCAAAAAGATCTCACAGTTCACAATTTTGTTTACATGGAATATACTAGTACGGACACATGTGATCTAAGGTGTTAGAAACCAAAGCAGTGGTTGCCTCTAGGGTGGGGTTGCCTGGGATAAGAGACACAGGACCTTTTCGGGGCACTGTGACCAGGTGTATACATGTGCCAAAACTCATCTTTAGACTTTGTCTTTAAAAACGTGGCACTTCACAGGATATGATTTAACTCAGCAGAGCAGAGCATGAACATCTATGTCCTCTTAATAGCCTTCATGCCTTTATTGCAAAGGAAATTTTCTTCTTACGTGTATGTTATGGATACAAACAGTTCTGTTGCTTTGTCAGAAACAAAGGCTGCCCATGACATGCCTCTGGTGAGGAACAGAGAGGCACGTCCTGTCCAGGGTCTAGGAAACTAGACCGGGGCCTGGAGTCAGGCCTCCGCTCATATCCGGAGGCGGCGGCGGCAGGTGTGAGTCTCTTTCCCGTCTGCTGTGTCTGCTCGAGCCCAGGCTTGCTCTGCTGCTCTTTGCGTTGTTTTATGTTTGTCCTCTGAGGTTGGATGGATTTTAACGCTGAAACTGTTCATCACATATGAGACAGTTCACCTCACATCCTCACTTTGATCTAATCACAATCCATTTTTTCTTCTGCTTTATTGAGATATAATTGGCAGATAAGATCATATTTCTAGTGCACAAAGTAATGATTTGATATATTATCACATAAACATTGCAAGAGAATCCCATAGTTGACTTAATTAACATGTTGTCACCTCACACACTTACTTATTTATTTATTTTTGATGAGAATCAAGCCAGTTCTTGACTACTATAACTCAGATAGGCTTTGATGATAGTAGTATGTTATCCAGGAATACCTGACTTCTGCTCCTCTTTGATTGTGAAAGTGTACAAAGGAACAATGGCATAAAGAAAATAAACATTAAAAATTGAGTTTGAACCTATAGTGTCCAAGCCAGGAAATTGCAAGGTGTTTACGTCTTATCTTAGCTCAAACCCAAGTCTTATCACAGACTCTGTACGGGTTCTCAAGACAGAAAGAGAGTGTCCGGATCCGAAAGTTAAAGACAGAGAAGGAGATGGAGAAGGAGCAGAGAGAGACAGAGATGCCCAGCTCTCTCCCCGTGCACTGGGCTCTTGGTCGGTTCTTGGCGCTCAGCATCCGGGACGTGACCGTGATGTTGGGGAAGTGTGCGGAGGGGCGGGGAGGGGGGCGGAGAGCATCCTTCCAGCAGAGCAGGCTGGGCTGAAAGGTGCCCTCGCTCCTCAGGACGTAACCTCACTGTCTGTAAGACCCTGAAGCACGTCCTTTGCAGTTTCCGGAAAGCTCTCGGGAGATCCGGGCTGTGGTAAGACAAACCGCAGGAAGGAAGTGTGTTGGGAAACAGAGCCTTGTTTCAGGCTGTAATTACCATCACAACTCTAGAAAACTGTCGGGGATGGCCAAGACCTCAGGAGTAGTAGATGGGCGTTTGGGAGCTTGGACGCAGGACGGTTAGGACCGTGGGTCAGAGTTGTGTCGTGTCCATGGCATCTGTAATTGACTCATGCCTTTGCCTCTGATGACTCCCAGACTCTCCTTCTTCTAATTATCACACACACAGTAGTTTTAATGTGTTAGTGCTCTCTAGAAACGTGAAGCTGCATTTGCACTTGATTTATTATTGATATGCGGCAGAGGCTGTCCACCTTAGATGCGAGGGGGAAGTGGTATCAGAAAGACGTAGCTTTATAGTAACAGGAAGACTTCCTCCTATGGGTACCCAACTTTTACAATAAAGCGGTGGACCTAGCGTGCCGCTCTGGGATTCGAGATACAGATTTTGAGCGTAAAACCATCACATAAGCAATGTCTCCTGAGTTTTCTGTGTGCTCTCACGTGCTTCATTACCCAGGGGCTTCAACATTGATAAAAACTTTTATTGTCTCACCTCTTCTCCATTTGTTCTGATGGGTCTTGGTTGAAAGTCAAAGTTGGCCGTTATTTTTAGAAGGAAACATATCTTCATGAGGAAATATTCCCTTTGGGGATCAATTTTACTCTTAAATGGTGATCCATCATAATTATAATGTGATTTTAATTCATATTTGGAGTCATTCCTACGAGGGATGACTATTTCAATGCTGGTCTATGGAGTGAGCGCAGTGGGTCCAGGTGACGCAGAGATAATCGGTCCCACGCCCAGGTATCCCAGTCTGCAGCTGGGTGCCTCAGCTCGAGACCTACAGACCACATGGTGTGTTATGTACGTGACAAGAGGTTTGCTCTTCCAACGATGGTGATTCTTATCAGGAAGGAGACCGTCTCGCAAAGACCCAGCCTCACCCATGGAGGGTACAGGTTGTCAGAGGCTCTCCTGCTGTTCATCCTAGGTCCTTGATGGTGAAGAAACGTCTATTTCCAGGCCCTCCAGACACCTCTGACACTTCTGTTTTGATCAGATGTGCAGAACTGGGAGTCTAGCCTCAACATCACCCCGGACACTGACCTGTGAGATAATCCGCAGTATGTCCCTCAGCCTGGGGAGTCACTGTCTGTTCACGAGCTGCATGCAGCTGTCTCCTCTTAACGTGACTCCTCCGAGGCGAGGACCACACTGGGTAGTCTGCTCCCCCTCCATGGGCCTCGGCTTGTATTTGGCATTCACGGAGTATCTGTTCAATGAATGAATGCATATAACCAATTGCAGGAGTTTGGGGACTGTGCTAGTGTTCCATCGGGGAATAAAAAGTCAGCTAACTTGTGTTTGCTCCTAGGTGATTTCAAGCCTTCCAAAATGAATACTGGAGGCTTGTCTGCATGACTAGTAGAAGGATATTTCAAGCCTCTGTTCCTCCTTCTCTCCTCCAGAAAGTCCACAGAGGAGCCCAGGTGTGGTGGGGGGTGGGTGTTGAAGCGAGGCAGCAGACACGGGTGGATGGGAGGATGTCAGGGTTGAAGGATACTCGGCTTCCAGCCAAGCCTGTGAGGAGGGCAGGTGGCAGGCACTTGCTGGCTCCTTCCTGGACCTTCTTTGTCTCACTCTCCTGTGGAACTCACATGTGCTTGGCTTCCGTTCCAAGGCCACTCAGGGAAGCCCCCCGGAGCATAATCGGCCATCCCGAGGGTGCAGCCGCTGGGGGAGGAGTCAGGGAGTGAGCCCGCGGTAACCGGGTGGCCCAGAGCCCCAGCTCCACCGCTATGCAGCCACAGACCCCACGACGGTGAGTCCACCAACCTTGAGCCTCACGCTCCTCCTGTGGGAACAGAGGACAACCACAGTGGGCCACCAAACCCCACACTGGAAGGCTTCGGACTTCTGCAGTGTAATGTTAATTAAACTCTATCAAGTCAGTCTGAATAAGTGAGAATTTGTGTTGACTTTCCTTGCTAGAGCACCTTTTTCAGACCCTTGAAGGCTAGCTTCTCCACTGGTTTTTTTTAATGACCTTGTGGCTTTGTTTTTTTAAGTAATATTTACTGTTACAGTTATTGATTATAAATTTATATTTTATGTTAAAATTTGTTGAAAATAAAATGATACTAAAGAAGGAAAACCTTTTTTCATGAACCCAAGGTAACTCCTCTTTATTATTTTGGCACTTTAAAAAAATCTCTTTTGACATATCTATATATGTACATGATTTTTGCACTTTTATAAAATTTATTTTATACAGTACATTAGTATTTGACATATCAAGATGACTGATTTTATGTACTTAGATATGTAAACATAAAGTAATGCAAAAATGCAGAAAACTAATGTTCAAAGTGTTGGTTTCATTAGACAACGGGTCAAGAGTGCAGAACAGAGGCGGGCCGAATACTTTGCCCGCGTCTCTAGGGAGAGCAGTGTCCCCAGGGGACAGCGCAGCGTCGCAGGTGAAAGAGTGTGAGATGAAAATGGTCCAGTGTATCTGGATCTGCCACCAGAGGACGTGACTTGGTGCGGAGCAGCCTCTGCTTCTGCATCCAGCCTTTGGCGGCAGCGTGCGGGGCTCCACGCACTTGCTTGGTCCTGACATTGGGCTGGAGCTGAAGCTTCAATACTGTCGCCACGGGATGTGAAGAGCCAACCCGTAGAAACAGAGCCTGACGCTGGCAAAGACTGAGATGAGGAGAAGGAGGTGGTGGAGGATGGGACTGTAAATAGCAGCCCTGACTCAACGGACAGGAATCTGAGCGAACTCTGGGAGATAGTGGAGGATGGGGGAGCTTGGCACGCTGCAGTCTGTGGAGCTGCAAAGAGACGGACAGGAAGGAGTGACTTACCAACAGCAATATGAGGCAGGATAGGTTGCCTCAGGATAGGTATTTATTATTAATTTCTATCCTAGAGAACAAGGCTGCCAAGTTGTTTTGATGGCACATTCTAGTTATTTTTAAATACGTTAATTTTGGAGTGGTTTCCTATATCACTTTCATCACATAAAACATCCATGAAGAAACGTCTGTAAAGGATGGAATGAAGAATCACTTTAAACCATCGTTTATACCATTCTCTTCCTGCACTCTTTCGGGAGATGGCTGGTCACCTATCCTGGAGCCACGAGAGCGTCCTCTCCAGCCCCAACCCTGGCCCCCAGCTCCTCCCCTCCGGGGCTGTGGTCACCAGGACTGGATACTTTAAACACAAGAGCTCGGTCAGCTGTCTTTTCTTCCTTAATTTCCCGTCTAGGACGGGAGGAAGCCGGGATGACGGCATCAGTGTCACGGTGTCTCCTGTAGACTGTGGGCCCAGTGAATGTTCGCTGGACTGGAAGCACAGTTATAACGTGTTACAGCGGAAGACTGATTCCTCATAGCCTTCTTGACCCAAGGTGATCAGAGGCCTGGGAAAGTGAGACGCAGTTTGGGAGGATGCCGGGTAAAGTAGAGCTAAATATTTAAAATGCAGCCTGCAAATTTAAATGACAGAATGTACTCATTTCTGCAATCCTTTAAAATATATTGCGGTGAAGTTCATACATTTCAGATACCAGGGGCTCAACAAACTTGTTGGGAGTCCGGACCATCAGGCATGTGGTTTGGTAAATGTTTCAACCATCTCACGGATGCCTCAGACCACTGAGCACCTCAGTTTAAGGTCACCTTCACAGAATGTCTCAGCTGATGCCTTGGGTTCACAGGAACATCCAAATCGGACCACGTGTGGTGCCCGAGGGCTGGAGGCGGCTGAAGGGGAGCTGGCTGTGCTGGCAGAAGGGGCGGCTTCGGGCAGCCACTTTGACCAGAGCCTGGGACTCTGGAAGAGCCACGAGTAGAACCTGAGCTTAGCCTGCTGTCTGGGAATTAGGGGGTGATGGTGCCAGCCCCGATTAACTGCGAGGATGACGCATTAAGCAGGCGTGCGCCAAGCTCACGTGCTCAGGGTCACCTGAGTGTCACTCGCTTGTTCTCTCCTTTGCTGAGAGCTGCTTATTCATCAGCTCCTCTTCTAAGAGACAGAGACACACATGGACTCCACGTGACCGCATCCAGTGCTCGGCACAGACCTCAATTAGTCCTCACAGTAGGACCATGATCTGTGTTCCACTGTCCTTCATAAATAAGGAAATTAAAGTGGCTTTAAAGAAATTAAGAAAGTGTTAAGATCTTGTTCTAATTTATGGTTATAACTAAGAGTAACGTATACGTGATACCAAAAATTTCTATGTGATTCTAATTTACCTAAGAGGTAAGTGAAAAGTAAAAGTCCCTCAGTCATGTCCGACTCTTTGAAACCCCATGGACAGCAGTCCGTGGAATTCTCCAGGCCAGAATACTGGAGCAGGTAACCTTGTCCTTTTTCAGGGGATCTTCTCAACCCAGGGATTGAACCCAGGTGTGCCACATTGCAGGCGGGTTCTTTACCAGCTGAGCCACAAGGGAAGCCCAAGAATCCTGGAGTGGGCAGCCTGTCCCTTCTCCAGCAGATCTTCCCAGCCCAGGAATGGAACCGGGGTCTCCTCATTGTAGGTGGGTTTTTTTTTTTTTTTTACCAACTGAGCTATCAGGGAAGCCCCAGTAGAGGTGTGTTCAATTATGAAAAAAGCTATTCATTTATTCCTGAGAGACTTTGAAAAACCAGATTTCATAAAATACAACAAACGGCTGTAATTGCGTGTGTATATTTTCAGAATCTTTTTAAATCAGTGTATTAAAAGTGAAAAATTCAAAAATAATGCCATGCTCAATAAGGACTTAGATGAAGGAGAGTTATTTTAACATTATTTTAGTAAAGTCAGTGTTCTTTTCCTGGACAGAAATCTAACTGCCCTGAGAGGCCTCAGGTCCTTCTGTAGTTTCCGGCCAAGGAAAGTGTCCCCCTGTGTCTGCTGTGAGGTGCCGCTGGGGTGGTGCCCGCAGGCCCGGCCTGAGGTACACGGGCCTCCCGTGCTCTACTTCACCAGAATTCTAGTTTGTAATTAGAAAAGCTTTGTGTAGCCTCTCATTAAAACATAATGGAGACCCCAGCAATACCGAGTTCCAAACGTAGCAAGCACAATATAATCAGTAGACACTACCCAAGGCCCATTTTCCCAAGGTTCCACGTTTTCAGTGGGGTTTGCTGAGGGTCTCCTTGTGCGTGCCAGGCTCCCACAGCAGCTTACCCTGTGCGCCAGCGTGTGCTGCTGGGGTCTCTGCGTCTTCGCTTCTCTGTGCCCTGCGGTTCAGGCTGTGTGGCTAAACCCTGAGGAAATCACAATTTAAAAAGACACGTGCACCCCAGTGATCACAGCAGCGCTGTTCACAGTAGCTGCAACACGGGAGCAACCTGGATGTCCACCGGCAGATGAGCGGATAAAGAAGCTGTGGTGCGTCCACACAGTGGGATACTGCTCAGCCACAGGAAGGAGCACATCCGGGCCAGCTTTAATGAGACAGAGGAGCCTGGAGCCTATTATGAAGAGTGAAGTAAGTCGGAGAGAGAAAGTCAAATGTCGATAGTGACGCATGTATATGGAACTTTGAAAGATGGCACTGACGAGCCTGTCTGCAGGGCAGCAAAGGAGACGCAGACATAGAGAACAGACTTTTGGCCACAGTAGGGGGATGGGAGGGTGGGCTGACATGAGGGAGTAGCTTTGGAACATACGCTTTGCCATATGCAGAATAGAGCGCCAGTGGGAGCTTGATGTACGACGCAGGGAACCCAAAGCCAGGCTTTGTGACAACCTAGAGGGTAGTGAGGGGAGGGGGAGGCTCAAGAGGGAGGGGCCGTATGTATACCCATGGCCAGCTCATGGTGATGTAAGGCAGAAACCATCACAATGTTGTAATTATCCTCTAATTAAAAATAAAAGTGAAAAAACAAGAGTAACTGGCTCTTCCTTCGGCTCCGTGACTGCTGTTTCAAGGTTTACTCCTGTGACTGTATTCTGTGCTAAGGACAGTTGATGGGCGAGCTTCTGGGCAGCGGGACGGAGCGGGCATTCCCTGTCCTGCACCTGTAGCTGTGACCTTTGCCCTTGGCCTGGGTCAGCTGTGAGCATGGGCTTTATGATGCCTCTCGAAGGCCTCCCTGCAGATGCTTCCCAGAAACCTGCTCTCCTGTGAGACGCCCCCAGCCAGCAGGGCCGCACTTGGGAAGAGTGAGTGCCCGTCCCCCCCGGGCTTCCTGAGCTCACGGCTGGCAAGGCTGAGACTCTCCGGCAGTGGCTGCCGGCGGGGATGGTAAGAAGGACCTGAGGCTGGAGACGGGGAAGGAAAGGTGAACACCTGGGAGAGAGTGGGGTTTTCCATGAACATCCTTGAATAACGTGTTTATAGACTGTTTCCAGGAAAATGAATCACAAGCTGAAAATCTTTCCATGGACTGCAATGTCTTCTCCTCGTAACGCTTCTTAAGTTTTAATATTATGTTCTTGATATTTTATTTCTGGGGTGTACTGTCATCAATAATCACTTAAAATTATTAATTGTTTACAATTTTTTAAGTTCAGAGAGCACAGAATAATTAAAAACTTAAAGAACACAGTTCAGTCGATGTTTAATACACACAGTAAACACGGGTTTAAGTTAGCCATCGGGTTTCTGAAATGGTCCACTCTCATCTTTCCAAGCAGTGCCTGAATCACTGTCTGGGGACATTCAAGTGACAAAACGGAGATATCTTGGGTGGCGTTATGGAACAACTCCAGCTAAGCCTGTGGAAACTCACTCTGCTTCCCAAAATTGTTGATAACTGTTCCCTGGACAAGGGTGTATTTGTAAACATCTTGATGACCCGAGGGATCTTGAATCAACCCCCCCCCTTTATTGCTACAGGAGCACAGACGCCCTCTCCACCCTCCTCTCTGCTGCGGGGACGTGCCTCCTGACGCCAGGAATCGGAGGGAGGAACGGGACCGGGAGCTGGGGAGGAGGGGAGACACCAGCAAAGTTGGGGTAACAGTTGGAACCCATCCCAGGAAACTCAGGCACTTTGTGAGACTGACAAGCAGTCAAGGGCCAGGCCTGGAGTTTGTAAGTATCGACATTAAACGGTGATTAAAAAAGAGCTCTGTGTACAGATCTTTGATGTCCTTCAGAAATATGTGTTAAAGTCTTGGAGGAGATTGCATGCGAGTCCAGAAGCCACGTAGCCCGACTGGAGGTTACAGTCCTCCCCTCACTGTCCCGAGAACCACAGAAAGAAAATGCAGAGAAAGTCACAGCCAGGAGGGATCGTGAGACAGCTACTAACCCACACACAGTAATTCAGAGACACACTGCCTGGTGCAGGCCGCCCCGAGTTGTCGGCAGAGTTGCTCAGAGCAGGAAGGAGCTGAGCCGGGTTCCAGAGGGCGGGCAGGGCCAGTCGTGCCGTCTCTCGGGGGCAGAGAGGAGCCCAGGCTTGTGAAGCCATGGGCTTCTTGGGCGACGGCCCCGGGGGGCAGGGGCTCTTGCTTCGGGTCCCTTCCTATGACTCGAGGCTCTTGTGGGAAGCAGAGCACACACTGTGGCAAAAAGCAGTGCAGAAAGGTAAACGGGTGGAAGTCTCAGAGAGCCGGCCAGTTAGCGACTGGACTGAAACAGCAACACGCCCGGCACTTGGTCCAGTCCCCGCCCGCAGAAACCGCGGCGCTGCCCCACTGCCAGCCCGCATCCTTCCAAACAGCTGAGCCAGGAGCTGTGTCTCGGAGACAGGAAGCAGTAAGCAGAAAGGACCAAAATAAAAGCGGAAGGATTGTAGCACAAAGCACAAAAGACAGATACAAATTTACATCAGAAGAAAAAACCAAATGTGATTGCTTGGTGTGGTTCTTAAAACTGCTCATTAAAGAAAATTTCTGCAGACATGAGGAGTGGATAGTTTTGAGAAGAACTAAACAAATGAAAAGGGGGATAGCAAAGACATCAGTGGAACTAAGGAGAAAGTGACAGATAGGGAAGCAAAGGGACTCCAATGCCTGAGGAAGGTTCTGAGCAGCACGGCAGAGAGGAACAGAAGCAGCAGCAGGCTGACTGCGCGCATCCTTCTCGCGGCCCAGCCAGCAGCCCGGCCCTCCTCCTCCAGGGAGGGGGCAGCCTGCACCCCGCCCGCCACCATCAGTTCACCGTTTGGGACGCGGACCAGAAGAGGACAGGGATCTCAGCTCTGAAGAACGAGGTGAAGCAAGCAAGACGGCTCCTGAAAAAATCGTTTAAAGCCAAGGAAACCAACAGCTAAGTGAAACTAAACGGTCAGAAACTGAGGCGTCACAGAGTGCAGCCCTGTCAACTGAGGCAGCTCCCACGGCCCTGCTGACTGTGCCAGCGACCCAGGGCACTGGAACCTTCCCTGCAAACAGGGAGGCGAAGACAGCGATGGGGCCCGTGGAGCCCGAGGGAAACACGATGGAGCACGTGGGCATGCCGACCCCGAAATGTGTCAAAGCAGAACTTTGGATATAAATGTAAATGCTCACAAATTAAGTTTTAGAAAGTAAGTGCACTGTGTCAATTCGTAAGGCAACATTTAAAGATGTTAACATACAAAATCAGAAATCACTGGGGCAGGAAAGCTTTGACTAGATCCCATGGGTCAAATTACTCTCCTGTACCTGAAAGTTCAAAGTCACTGTTTATAATGACACAGCCAGGGCTAGAGGTTCCAGCACGATGTGCCCCGACAGGGATTGTCGGTGGGTGACCTCACACCAGCGACAGGTGACATCGGGAGCCTGGGCAGGTGCCTGAAATACGAGGGTGTGCACAGACAAGAGCAAGTGCACTGACGTGAATTCTGGGGACAAGGGTTCCTGTGCTTAGCAGAAAGAGAAGAAAGCCTCATCAAAATCAGGGATTTATCATTCCTTTTCACATCATGTCAAAGCTTGTGATGCACTAAATTTAGTCACTTGAATATCAGTAAGTGCCAACCTAAAGAAAAAACTTGATCTACTAGAAGCCACGTGCGTGCTCAGCCACTTCAGTCCTGTCCGACTCTTTGCGACCCCATAGCCTGTAGCCCACCAGGCTCCTCTATCCGTGGAATTCTCCAGATGAGAGAGAATACTGGCGTGGGTTGCCCTGCCCTTCTCCATGGGATCTCTCCAACCCAGGGATCGAACATTCGTCTCTTACATCTCCTTCATTGGCAGGAAGGTTCTTTACCACGAGCACCACCTGGGAACCCCCCACTAGCAGTGGCAGTTGGCATTAAAAATCGCTACTCTATTTCTCTGCCATAAAACAGATCCTGTGACACTCGTAGTAGTGGCTTTCCTGCTGCAAACCGTCTCTCCTCCGACCTGATGACCTGCAGCCTCGGAAGGGCTTGCACTCCTGGTCTCTGCCCTCACTGGCTCATAGACCTGTTCTTCCTCGAGGTCACCCTGCACCACCCCCTTCTGCACCTTCCTGACAAATTCTTCACGCTCTGAACTCTAGAAGGTTGGATACATTTTCTTTCCACTATTTCCTCCTATCATAAGATTAAGGTATCAATAAAAAATTACAGTCATAGTTCTGCAAAAAGACAAATAAAACAGGACTCTCAGATGATATAGTGAAAGTGAAGTCACTCAGTCGTGTCCGACTCTTTGGGACCCCATGGACTATAGCCTACCAGGCTCCTCCGTCCATTGAATTTTCCAGGCAAGAATACTGGAGTGGGTTGCCATTTCCTTCTCCAGGAGATCCTCCCCACCCAGGGATCAAACCCAGGTCTCCTGCATTGTAGACAGACGCTTTACTGCCTGAGCCACCAAGGACGTCCAGACTATATAATTATGAGTCTAATACAGACCCAGGGAACTGGTCAGATTGCACATTCCTGGATCCTACCTGTGAAATTATAGCCCAGAAAGCCCTGGATCCCAGACCCTAGGGACCTGCAACAGCCACCCACAGTCCCTCTGGAGGTGGCAGGCCAAGGACCTTGCGTTGAGAACTATTTTTCTAAGACTGATAATGGGAATATTTTATTTTGATTTTTAAAAGTTCATTCCTTTGATTTCCTATTGCAGCTATAAAATCTCCACTTTGAAAAACAAATATTTTAGCTCCACATGTTTTTTAAGAAAAGCTGTATAAACGGAATCATACAATTCGGCCTCTTTCATGAGTCTCTGTAGAAGGTGTCTGCCTCCCCAAAACCTTCCTTCATCCGAAAGGTTTCAGCCCACAGTTCACCTCAGATGCCATGAATCAAAATTGCCAAGTGTTTAACAACAGCTATGCCTTGAACTTACTTAAGGCTTTCAAATTAAAGATGGATTTCAGTTACATATGTTCATCAGTCAGTTCAGTCGCTCAGTCGTGTCTGACTCTTTGCAACCCCATGGACTGCAGCGCACCAGGCCTCCCTGTCCATCACCAACTCCCAGAGCTTACTCAAACTCATGTCCATTGAGTCGGTGATGCCATCCAACCATCTCTCCTCCTGCCCTCAATCTTCCCAGCATCAGGGTCTTTTCCAGTGAGTCAGTTCTTCACATCAGGTGTCCAAAGTATTAGAGTTTCAGCTTCAACATCAGTCCTTCCAATGAATATTCAGGACTAATCTCCTTTAAGATGGACTGGTTGGATCTCTTTGCAGTCCAAGGGACTCTCAAGACTCTTCTCCAACACCACAGTTCAAAACCATCAATTGTTCAGTGCTCAGCTTTCTTTATAGTCCAACTCTCACATCCATACATGACTACTGGAAAAACCATAGCTTTGACTAGATGGACCTTTGTTGGCAAAGTAATGTCTCTGCTTTTTAATAAGCTGTCTAGGTTGGTCATTGCTTTTAATTTCATAGCTGCAGTCACCATCTGCAGTGATTTTGGAGCCCAAAAAAATAAAGTCTGTCATTGTTTCTATTGTTTCCTCATCTATTTGCCATGAAGTGGTGGGACCGGATGCCATGAGCTTTGTTTTTTGATAGTTGAGTTTTAAGCCAACTTTTTCACTCTCCTCTTGCACTTTCATCAAGAAGCTCTTCAGTTCTTCTTCACTTTCTGCCATAAGGGTGGTGTCATCTGCATATCTGAGGTTATTGATATTTCTCCCGGCAATCTTGATTCCAGTTTGTGCTTCTTCAGGCCTAGCATTTTGCAATGATGTACTCTGCATATAAGTTAAATAAGCAGGGAGACAATATACAGCCTTGACGGACTCCTTTCCCAATCTGGAACCAGTCCGTCATTCCACGTCTGGTTCTAACTGTTGTTTCTTGACCTGCATACAGATTTCTCAGGAGGCAGGTAGGGTGACCTGGTATTCCCAGCTCTTGAAGAGTTTTCCACAGTTTGTTGTGATCCACATGGTCAAAGGCTTTGCCATAGTCAATAAAGCATAAGTAGATGGTTTTCTGGAATTCTCTTGCTTTTTCTATGATCCAATGTATGTTGGCAATTTGATCTCTGGTTCCTCTGCCTTTTCTAAATCCAGCTTGAACAACACCTGGAAGTTCTCAGTTCACATACTGTTGAAGCCTGTCTTGGAGAATTTTGAGCATTACTTTACTAGTGTGTGAGATGAGTGCAACTGTGTGGTAGTTTGAACATTCTTTGGCATTGTGCTTCTTTGGGACTGGATGAAAACCAACATTTTCCAGTCCTGCGGCCACTGCTGAGTCTTCCAAATTGGCTGGCATATTGAGTGCAGCACTTTCACAGCATCATCTTTTAGGATTTGAAATAACTCAGCTGGAATTTCATCACCTTCACTAGCTTTGTTTGTAGTGATGCTTCCTAAGGTCCACTTGGCTTTGGACTCCAGGATGTCTGCCTCTAGGTGAGTGATCACACCATCGTGGTTATCTGGGTCATGAAGATCTCTTTTGTGTAGTTCTTCTGTGTATTCCTGCCACCTCTTAATATCTTCTGCTTCTGTTAGGTCCATACCATTTCTGTCCTTTATCGAGCCCATCTTTGCATGAAATGTTCCCTTGGTATCTCTAATTTTCTTGCAGAGATCTCGAGTCTTTTCCATTCTGTTCTTTTCTTCTATTTCTTTGCATTGATTGCTGAAGAAAGCTTTCTTATCTCCCCTTGCTGTTCTTGGAAACTCTGCATTCAGATGCTTATATCTTTCCTTTGCTCTTTTGCCTTTAGCTTCTCTTCTTTTCTCAGCTATTTGTAAGGCCTCCTCAGACAACCATTTTGCCTTTTTGCTTTTCTTTTGCTTGGGGATGGTCTTGATCCCTGCCTTCTGTACATTGTCACAAACCTTTGTCCATAGTTCTTCCGGCATCTGTCATCAGTTCAGTTCAGTCGCTCAGTCGTGTCCGACTCTTTGTGAGCCCATGAACCGCAGCACACCAGACCTCCCTGTCCATCACCAACTCTCAGAGTTCACTCAGACTCACGTCCATTGAGTCCGTGATGCCATCCAGCCATCTCACCTCAGTCGTTCCCTTCTCCTCCTGCCCCCAATCCCTCCCAGTATCAGAGTCTTTTCCAATGAGTCAACTCTTCGCATGAGGTGGCCAATGTACTGGAGCTTCAGCTTTAGCAACATTCCTTCCAAAGAAATCCCAGGGCTGATCTCCTTCAGAATGGACTGGTTGGATATCCTTGCAGTCCAAGGGACTCTCAAGAGTCTTCTCCAACACCACAGTTCAAAAGCATCAATGCTTCGGCGCTCAGCCTTCTTCACAGTCCAACTCTCACATCCATACGTGACTACTGGAAAAACCATAGCCTTGACTAAACGGACCTTAGTCAGCAAAGTAATGTCTCTGCTTTTGAATATGCTATCTAGGTTGGTCATAACTTTTCTTCCAAGGAGTAAGCGTCTTTTAATTTCATGGCTGCAGTCACCATCTGCAGTGATTCTGGAGCCCCACAAAATAAAGTCTGATACTGTTTCCACTGTTTCCCCATCTATTTCCCATGAAGTGATGGGACCAGATACCATGATCTTGGTTTTCTGAATGTTGAGCTTTAAGCCAACTTTTTTGCTCTCCTCTTTCACTTTCATCAAGAGGCTTTTTAGCTCCTCTTCACTTTCTGCCATAAGGGTGGTGTCATCTGCATATCTGAGGTTATTGATATTTCTCCCAGCAATCTTGATTCCAGCTTGTGCTTCTTCCAGTCCAGCGTTTCTCATGATGTACTCTGCATATAAGTTAAATAAGCAGGATGACAATACACAGCCTCGACGTACTCCTTTTCCTATTTGAAACCAGTCTGTTGTTCCATGTCCAGTTCTAACTGTTGCTTCCTGACCTGCATACAGGTTTCTCAAGAGGCAGGTCAGGTGGTCTGGTATTCCCATCTCTTTCAGAATTTTCCAGTTTATTGTGATCCACACAGTCAAAGGCTTTGGCATAGCCAATAAAGCAGAAATAGATGTTTTTCTAGAACTCTCTTGCTTTTTCCATGATCCGGTGGATGTTGGCAATTTGATCTCTGGTTCCTCTGCCTTTTCTAAAACCAGCTTGAACATGAACTCCTTATTACCAAATTGAGACTCAAATTGAAGAAAATAAGGAAAACCGCTAGACCATTCAGGTATGACCTAAATCAAATCCCTTATGATTATACAGTGGAAGTGAGAAATAGATTTAAGGGCCTAGATCTGATAGATAGAGTGCCTGATGAACTATGGAATGAGGTTCGTGACACTGTACTGGAGACAGGGATCAAGACCATCCCCATGGAAAAGAAATGCAAAAAAGCAAAATGGCTATCTGGGGAGGGCTTACAAATAGCTGTGAAAAGAAGAGAGGCGAAAAGCAAAGGAGAAAAGGAAAGATATAAGCATCTGAATGCAGAGTTCCAAAGAAAAGCAAGAAGAGATACGAAAGCCTTCTTCAGCAATCAATGCAAAGAAATAGAGGGAAAAAACAGAATGGAAAAGACTAGAGATCTCTTTAAGAAAATTAGAGATACCAAGGGAATATTTCATGCAAAGATGGGCTCGATAAAGGACAGAAATGGTATGGACCTAACAGAAGCAGAAGATATTAAGAAGAGGTGGCAAGAATACACAGAAGAACTGTACAAAAAAGATCTTCACGACCCAGATAATCATGATGATGTGATCACTCATCTAGAGCCAGACATCTTGGAAAGTGAAGTCAAGTGGACCTTAAAAGCATCACTACGAACAAAGCTAGTGGAGGTGATGGAATTCCAGTTGAGCTCTTTCAAATCCTGAAAGATGATGCTGTGAAAGTGCTGCACTCAATATGCCAGCAAATTTGGAAAACTCAGCAGTGGCCACAGGACTGGAAAAGGTCAGTGTTCATTCCAATCCCAAAGAAAGGCAATGCCAAAGAATGCTCAAACTACCACACGACTGCACTCATCTCACATGCTAGTCAAGTAATGCTCAAAATTCTCCAAGCCAGGCTTCAGCAATACGTGAACCGTGAACTCCCTGATGTTCAAGCTGGTTTTAGAAAAGGCAGAGGAACCAGAGATCAAATTGCCAACATCCGCTGGATCATGGAAAAAGCAGGAGAGTTCCAGAAAAACTTCTATTTCTGCTCTATTAGCATCTGTCGTAGGTGTTTCGAGTTGTGGGATGTGTAACTGACAAGCCTGCTGGGATGACCTATGGCTAATTATCTGATGTGTGTATTTACTTTTGCTATTTTTCCAACAGAAAATGGCAGCAACTCCAGCTATTTGTGATTCTCATTTATTTAGTACTGGTTTATTGCAATGTTCTTATAAGATTGACTTTTGAAGGAGTTTTAATAGGGTTTCATAATAGTCGAATAATTATTAATATTTTATCTATGAATATACGGTCATATATATACATATTATAATTTCTTAAAACCAACTGAATCAAATTCCACATTGATCACATCAGTTTCACAGATAACTGGATCTATGTGTATCTTCCATGTTATTTATTAAATTCCCTTCCTTTCCTGTCTCAGTTAGAAGCACTCCCCTTGCATTTAGTTTGAGCTTTAATAAACCCAGCATTTATTGTGGAGGAAGCAAGTCCCTTGACACCAGCACGGTAGGAGCTGTTTTGGCAAACACAGCACATCATTACCCAGCACTTTCCAGGTGCTCAGAAAGATATGCTCCTTCTGGGACAGGCAGTGAATTGAAAAACCACTGTTTTCTTTCAAATGGCTTCATGTATTTTCTTTAATGTTTAATGTAATGCACTCATTCTTTTAGTTTTATGGAGAAACGGTTTTTTATGTTAACATTTTAATGAATGAGTGATTTTTTACAAATTAAAATCTCAGTGCCCAAAATTGTTCCCCCAAATGTGTTCAGACCACTTTTTTTTTTTTTTTCAGAACACTTTCAAAGGTTGTAAAGGCAATAATGAAAAATCCCCTAGTTTATGGTCTCAAAGAAAGGGTCATGAGTTTGTTTATAAATGAGCCAATTAAAATGAGAAAGCTTCATACCTAAAGTTATTTCCTCATGTAAATTACATGAGCTCCTCGCGCGCAGCTGTTCCGGTGATGGGGAGAAGCGACTTGGCGCCGTGGCGACGTCACGGTGTCGAGTGTGTCCTGCAGCTGCTCTTCTGGCCTAAAGTTCCTGGTTATCCTAGGAACGTGCCTTTGTAGAGATAGGAGATAGGGTTCAATTAAGTGAAAATGGGCATCAACGTTTGCTCATCTGCTTTGCCAAATGCAGGCTAATGCAATTCTCTAGCTTTAAAAATTTACCTCGAATAAAATTACCTTCATTATTTGACAGGATAACTAATATCTCTCTCAGACAGGTATCACTAAAATCCCTTGAACATTATGTAAGTTACAGAACAGTCACGGTAAACCATAAGTAACACAAAAGTGTGCTTAGCCTGCAAAACAGAACAAGCCTCCAGGCAGGACGCCGGCCTCTCAGTGCTACGACAGGACCCGAAGGGAGGTCCGGGCGTCAGATCCCGGAAGCTGAGCGTCTGACCCGGTGCCCGTGTCTTCAGAGGCCACTTCCCTTGGACAGTCTTGCTCAGCAAATTGTTGAGATCTGGCCGCCTCAACTCCAAGTTCCAGGTCCAAGAATCTGCGAGTACGGAGTCCATCATTTGCACTTTTTCTTATTCGTACATATTTGTCTAACTTTGCATGAACAGCATTTTCGTCCCAGAAATTCCTTGTCAGAGATGAGACGGTCTGCCCCTCCTGAAGCCCTTGGTGGCCAAGCTCTTGTTCACATCCGGGGATCCCTCCGCCCCGACGCGTCTCTGAGAGCACGTGCCGAGGGGCGCACTGCTCTGAGGTCCGCTGAGCCTGCCTGTCGGGGCTTCCCCACTCCTGTCCGGTCAGAGCTGGGGCCCCTGGCCAGCATGAGGACGCCTCCATGGTCCCTGGAGCCTGGAGAGGCAGGGCTGCTGCTGCAGGCCGGTTTCCAAGGCAACCGCCAGCCGAGGCAGCTGCTCCACTCACTTTGTGCAGAAAGTGAGCAGAAAGCGGGAGGGTCTCCGGGAACCGCCGCTGGAAGGCCCGCCCCAGGGGGGCTCCGCCTCGGCAGGACCCCAGAAGAAGCAGAGGGGCGCCCAGCTCCACGCACACAACATCACGCGAGGGGCCTCAGCTCTTCCTTCTTAGAGCCCTCCTTAACTGGTGCCCGCTTCATAAAAGGGGTGATTCCTTTCCGCCTGATGACTATTCCTACCGGTAGTGCCCGAGATGATGCTGTTCAGATGAAATACACTTGACTAGAAACTCAGCTGAAATTATTTGACTAGTTCTGTGTATAAACAGTGGAATAGGGTTTGCTGGTGCTCGTTACTATTTCCACTCGCAAAATCTGGACTCTGCTTATTTTTCTTAGCCATCTGTATATTCACTAGAGGCTTGGAGTTCCCCCATAGCAATTTTGACACTTAGAGCAAAAAAAGTCACATCCTTAGGAAATCTGAGTTTCCCAGCACGTAGGTCCTGACCCAGCTCAGAGTCCACTTACACATCTGCTTGGTGTCAGGTTTGTGGTTCTAAGGAAGAACATTTGAGAAAGGGGGTACCTTTAAACTGTGTCTGAAATAAGGAATATCGTATTTGTGTTATATATGATGAAAGGCGTTCTGCTTTTGTATTTCCTGAGTAAACTTTTGATCTTTAAAAGGATCACACATCGTAGGTGCATGGGCACACACGCGCGTGTGCATGCACGCGCGCTCACACACACACACACACAGCATGGAGGACCTGTGGGATACATGCTCCCTGTTCCCAGGATGGAGAGCAGCATCTTAATTAATCCTGAGCTTTCCATGTTTTCAACAAACAACTGCTATATTCATTCCATGAAAGGTAGGAGATGGGCAGAACACCTGTGTTCTGGCCCAGGTTGCAAAATAGCTCGAATGTCTGTGGTCTGCATGGGCGTTGGCGGATGGCTTGCTCGGCTACTTCAGGAGGTCCTCGCAGTTTCCTGTGAAATAGATCATCAGTCCTGCTGATGTGTCCAGCAGAAACCCAAAGGGCTAAGTCAGGCTCGAGGTGATGTGACGGTCCCCAGGGCCAGGGAGCTGCAGCCCACGTGCCTGGCCCCTTGCAGCTGCATGGTTAGGTCAGCTTCGGTGCCTCGTGCCTCGGAGTCTCCCCAGCCCCGCCTGTTAAAGACCAAGATCCGCCTTGCCCTGTATGCGTCTCTGGACGTTCACAGAGCAGCCTGTGCTTTCATTCCCTTACCTTGGTGCCACACAACTACTGTGTCCTGTGAGGTCTCACACTTCCTTTTCTATTCTTCTGGACTTTCAGGGTTTTCACAGGCTGCTGGATCCCTCACTCACAGCATAAAAGCCTGAGACTTAGATGGAGAGTTTCACTTAAAATACTAACACAGGATCAAGGCAGTGATGAGAGCCTCTGATGAGCTCAGGTGGCGAGTCGGCAGGCCCTGTGAGCATGTGTTGGCTGTGGTCACCGTGGTCCCCTGACAGCCCACACGGGGTCCCGCCGTCTCTCAGCCCCAGATCCCGGGCTACAACTCTGGAGCTCGTGCGACTCGGCCAAGCTTGCTCTGCTGGCCGCGGCCGGGCCTGTGTGCGAATCAGGGGTTTGGTGTCAGAGTCCCTCGACAGCTCACTCTCCTACTTCATGGGCAGAAAGTTCCTTCAACAGGCAAGGGCTGCTCCCGGCACAGCCAGCTCAGTTTCTCCCTGTGGGACAGCCTGACCTTGAACTCAGTTTCCCCTGAAGCCTCCCCTGCAGGTGGGAGATGGTTGTCTGGCCCCACCTGTCTCTCAGCCCGGGACCTGGCAGGGTTAGCGTGTTCCCACCCTCCCTGGGGCAGCGCGGGGTCAGGAGACCCCTCGGGGTGCTGCCCTCTGGGGTCACCAGGCTCTTGGCCTTGGTCCCGTCCATCCAGCAGGAGTTGGGGTGGGGTCTCCACAAAGAAGCCCTGCTCATGTGTGAGTGAAAATAACTCCGTTTTCTCTAAAGTGTTTAGGAGTCAAGTATGGTTTACAGAAAGAATCCAGTTTAGAGATTTGTAACGTCTGCTGATACAGAGAGTAGACTATTTTACAGTTTCCAAACAATGTCGTTCTTGTGTTCTCAGCTCAGTGATGACCAGAACAAACACAGCGCTGAAAGTCTTGGATTGATTGTTTACAAGGCCACAAACCAGACGTTTCACAGGGAAGTCAAATGTGAGCCTGACGGGGCTGGCTCAGAGGACCCATCCCTGCAGAGGCCAGGAGAGAAGGACCAGTGTCTTCAGCCGCTCACCCTGGCCTTGTAAGGGGCCGCTTACTAACTGAACGTCAGGATGGAGGAAGCCAAGTCAGAGCAGCTACTGAGCCTGACCAAGTCCATGCGGTCCCTGCTGCAGGGGTGTGACGGAGGGGTGGGCAGGGCTCCTGTCTGAGCAGGGTGGACACATAGGCGGAGCATCCACCTGGACTGGGGACCTGGTGGGGGCCTGTGGGACAACTTCAGGAGAGGAGGGGGCGTGAGGCCGTGACTCAGAGCTGGACGGGGGGCAGCAGGGCCCCCAACCCCCGGCCTGGGACGCAGAGCCCGAGCTGCCCTGAGAGGGACGCTCCGGGCTGCCCCGCAGTGCAGGGAAGAAGTGCTGGTGCTCCAAGCCCCTTGCCCGGGGGTCCCCACGAGGCAGGTGCGTGACCCTCAGAAGGACCCCCAGGCTCCCCCTGCCCCCCAGCCTTCAGGATGGTAACCGGGGGAACAAAGGTGACCCCTGAGTCCTTGTCCCCACCTCAGCCTCAGCGACGACGCACCCTCGGTCTTGACTTCCTGGGCAGTGAGCGGGTCAGGAAACTACAGTAATAGGTAATTTATGAAACTGACAAAAATCCTCTGCTAATGCCAGGAATAACTGCAGATTTTCAGAAAGAAAACAGGGATATTTCCTGCTGTAAATAATAGATAAAGAATGAAAAAGAATAAATGAACGCCATCCAGCAGTGCTCCCCTTAGGGGACAATAAAGCCCGGGAAGTCCGATTTGTGCAGCAAGCCCATTAGGCAGGAAGGCGGAACGCCAAGACACTGTCCTTGGGCCCCGAGGGGCATGAGCTGACCTGGGCCTGGTCCTCAGAGCCCGGGAGGAGGGGGGTTGTCCATCGGCTCGGGACAGGCCTGCCCCGCGGGGACCTCCTCGGCCTGTACAGAGCAGCGCCTGCGCCTGGAGTGGCAGTCACGGTGCCCGAGGCCTCCCCGTGTGCCCCCGCCTGGACCCCACTGTGTGCCTCCTGGTTAGTGCGCCACGGACATGGGCCCCTCTGGTTGTGCTGGGAGTTAGCTCAGATCCTGAGGCTTTGACTAAGCTGCTGGCCTGATTGCAGGTCGCTATTCTTTTGGGTGGGGTGGCTATTTGAGGGCAGTTTTTGTTTGGTTTGGGGGAGTGCTTGAAAGCTGGGGTAGGTTTTTTTATACGAGTTTAAACCGTAGTGGTATATGAACCCCCATACACTTCTATTTTCTACAAGAGAAAAATCAGGAGTGTAAATTTTTACTGTAGAAACCGGGCCGCTCTCACAATAACTGCTGCCCTGTGTAGCAGTTGTGAGCATCAATCCCGCCCTGCATGCGCGAGTCTCTAGGCGCAGTGGCAGCGCGCTGCTCCCTGGGGAGGCAGAGCTCGCGCGGGGCTGGTAGCGCTCTTCCTACAGCGCCTGTGAGTCTCCTCTGGCAATGCTGACCCGAGCCCGCCGTGAGGGACGGGGAGAGGCCGTGTGGCCAAGTGCAGTGTGAGCTCGGGGCTGGGGGAACGTGCCGCGTCACTCCGGTGGACACGGAGCCCATCTTTACCGCTCAGCCCTCTGAGCACGTGGCGCCTGCAGCATCCGTGCTCACGCTGGTCTGTCCTCAGCCCCGGCTGCTGCTCACGCGAGCTGGCAGACATTTGAGGAGAGACATGGTCCTCATGTTTTCCTGTCTCACTCACACCGATGTCAGGGAGCCGGATGGAAGGGGGACGAAGACGGCCTTTTCTGTGCAGACGGCACGCACGTGCCAAGCCAGGCCTCCCGCCCTTTCTCCAGATTCTGCAAGGGCAGCAGCAGCAGGTGAGCGGTGAGGCTGCCAGCCAGTGGGGCTGGGGCTCACATGTGGTCCAGTCTGGCTGTGAGCGCCCCCAGATAAACAGAGCCGACGGCTGGGAAAGCGCGCCCTTGTGCTGAAACATGTACCGGCAAGTGGGCACCGAGAATCCCAGGCGCAGAGCAGCCGTCTGAGAACGCGGACACTCGGATGAGTCGGGCCTCCGCTGTGTCTGAGACGGAGGAGACGCATTCCTCCCTTACAATTGAAACACCTTAGACACAGCGCGGCAAACAGGTAAAGTGAGAGAAGAAGGCGGGCCTTGGACCTTGGGACTGAGAAACAGCACACAGGTGAGTGCCCAGCTTCCGCACAGACCCGGGACGTCCTGGACAGGCAAGGCCCCTGGAGTCCTTGCAGTTCCTGTTCATTTTGGACAGGTGAGTTCCCAGGAGTCCTGCAGCCCCAATACTCCTGGGCAGGTGGGCCTCACACATATCCTGGATGGTGCTAGGTAACCTCCGACCAGAGCTACTGATGGTCACAAACAAAGCTCCAAGGAAAACCTGCTTCCTCAGCCACAGGTCTAGGCGGTGGGGTCCAGCCGCAGAAGACAAAAGGTAATACTTGCCTTATTCCAGAAGATGGTCCCCACCACGGTCTCAGTGGGAAGAAAAGGAAGGCTGTCTTCTTCCACCCCACCAGAGCAAAGGCAGGCAGGGCCTTGAGTCTCCAACCACGAGAGTACCGGTGGGGTCCATCCTTACTGGGCACAGTGAGATTTAACCAGATTTTATGAGGTGGGGGTGGTCAGCTCTGTGGAAGCCACATGTGTTAACCAACCCATGGGTGGAAGATAAAATCTCAAAGGAAATAAAAATAAATGAAAATTAAAACACAGCATGTCAAATCGTGGGGTGCAGGCAAGTCAGTGTTGAGAGGAAAATTCGTAGCGCTGAATGCTTGCGTTAGAAAAGAGGGATGATTTCAAAGCAATAAGCTAAGTTCTTACCGCAAGAAACTAGGAAAAGGAGAGAAAAATAGACTCGAAGCCAACAGTAGGTAGGAAATAACAGACAAGAACAGAAAACTGTGAAGCCAAATGCAGGAGAACACAGAGAAAACAGAAGAAAGGGCTGATGAAAAAGACCAAGCAGTCAGGGGGCTCGGGCTGAGCAAACAGATGGAGGCGCAGTGTGAACAAGATGCAGGAAACAGGGGGCCAGACGGGCCCAGGGCGCTGCGAGGCTGCCATCAAACCCCCGCCTCGGACACACCTCCAGAGACTTGTGGGGACTGCAGGCTGCATGCGCACCCAATCTGAGTCCAGGTAAAGGCCTGAAAGCGTGGGCACCTGTTAGCCTGTGGAACACTGTTCAGTGGCTAAGTCACATCCGACTTTCTGACCCCATGAACAGCACCACACCAGGCTTCCCTGTCCCTCACCATCTCTCGGAGCTTGCTCAAACTCATGTCCATTGAGGCGGTGATGCCATCCAACCATCTCATCCTCTGTCGTCCACTTCTCCTCCTACCCACAATCCCTCCCAGCATCGGGGTTTTTTCCAATGAGTCAGCTCTTCACATCAGGTGGCCAAAGTATTGGAGCTTCAGCTTCAACATCGGTCCTTTCAATCAATATTCTGGGTTGATTTCCTGAAGGAGTGACTGGTTGGATCTCTTTGCAGTCCAAGGAACTCTCAAGAGTCTTCTCCAACACCACAATTCTAAAGCATCAATTCTTCAGCCCTCAGCCTTCTTTATGGTCCAACTCTCACGTCCATACATAAGTACTGGAAAAACCATAGCCTTGACTAGACAGACCTTTGTTGGCAAAGTAATGTCTCTGCTTTTTAACACTCCCTATCTAGGTTTGTCATAGCTTTTCTATGGAATGATGCGTCTCCACGTGTGGTCCACAACCAGCTGTGTGGGCGTCACCTGGAAATCATTCGAGGTGCACATTTTCCGCCCTTAGACCTCTGAATTGAGACCCCTGGGCATAGAAGTCAGGCTTGCATGTGCTTTTGAGGCACGGAGAGCCTGCTGCTGCGTGAGAAGCTCAGACTCTGGAGCCCCTGCCGCCCACAGGCCTGGACCTCACCTCCCCGCCTTGGCAGAAGCCTGGAGACGCAGGGCCCCGGGACTCCAATTCCTGGAGCTGTGCTCCTCAGGCCTGAATGTGCCGTCAGATTCCGTCAAACAGATGGTGGTCCAGGAGGTCTGGGCTGGGACGGGGGATGATATGAGTTTAATAAGCTCCCGCGGGGGAGCAAGACCACCCTAGAGTCAGGGGCAGAACGCATTCCCAGACTTGGTCTCCTGGGAGCCCTGCATATTGCTGGGGTGGGAGCCCCACCTGGGGGTCCCCCAACAGGTGTGCATGTGGTCTGAGCGCTGCTGCCTCCCCCAGCAGAGACCCCGGAGGCAGGGATCCTCCTACAGCTGAAGCGAGAGTTCCAAACCCAAGTGGAGAAGGAGCGTCGCTACCCGGAGAGATGAGGGCCCAGCCCCTCCCCAGCTCGGCTTCCAGCCGGGAGTTCACATCGCTGCTGCTGGGGAGACTTGCGCAAAGGAAAGAACTCTAGAAACTAATACTCAAGACCTCCTTGCTCAGGCGATGAGTTCCTCCGTGCTGACACGCAGGGCAAGGAAGTGAGAGGCAGGCAATTAACGTTCCATTTGCAATCACACAGGCTAGAAAGAATGTTTTCTATAGTGTCCTGTCAAACAACTAGAAATCCGCTGAACAGGAGCTGCGGGGACACGTGAAGAAACGGGACGTTTCCCGTTTGAATTTTGCAGTCATGACCTCAGTGCTTCCCTTAATGACGAGCACGCTCTTTCCCTGGACTAAGTTCGCTGCTGCTGCTGCTGCTAAGTCGCTTCAGTCGTGTCCGACTCTGTGCGACCCCACAGACGGCAGCCCACCAGGCTCCCCCGTCCCTGGGATTCTCCAGGCAAGAACACTGGAGTGGGTTGCTGTTTCCTTCTCCAATGCAGGAAAGTGAAAAGTGAAAGTGAAGTCCTCAGTCATGTCCGACTCTTAGCGACCCCATGGACTGCAGCCCACCAGGCTCCCCCGTCCCTGGGATTCTCCAGGCGAGAGTACTGGAGTGGGCTGCCACTGCCTTCTCTGAAGTTCGCAGTAACTGGAAACTAATAAGACATTTACTCAAGAGCCTCATGTTGTGCTTTCTGAGGGCAGGACAGCATCAGGCCTCGCCCCCTCACCGGGCAAGTGTCTGACATGTGGGAGGGCCTTCATTTACAGGGTCATTGTTTCTTTAGTGAAAGAAGTTCTGGTGGTCGTGCTGGGTTACCTTCTCAGGGATTGTCTTACGGTTAACTTTTCTCTGCCTGAATATCATCTAGTGTTGGTATAACACGATTTTCTCTGGAACATTACGCTGGTGAAATGGTGTGTTTCTTGAGTCAAGAAGTTTCTTTGTAAAAATAAATACAGCTTAAAGTAAGATGTCATGATAATCGATCCCTGACAGCAGTTGTGTTTCCAATTAACTGGATGAATGAAGAATTTCGCTGTTTATGTGACAGCTGGATGGACCCGCGTCCGGCTTCTTTCGGGCCCTTCCTGCCCTCCTCCCTTAGAATTTCCTTCTCCTCTTCCCTCCCCTCTCTCACCCTTCTCCCTCTTTCTCAGGGCAGAGAAGTTTTTATCTTTCTCAGTGGAATTTAAAATGCTGATATTTTACTCCCGGGCCTCAAGAAACCCTAGGGCAATGATCGTGTTTTAGATAAATGAAATGTAGCAAATGTTAAAATTGGTTAAATATGCAGTTTAGGAGAGTTTTCATGTAGAAAGAGCAAGAGGTGAGAGTGCCACCCATAAAAAAGCTGGAAAATGAAATATTATAACATCCAGCTCAGATACAACTGGAAGTTTAAAAAACGACTATGAGAAAGTGGTCTGAAGCAGATCTCAAAGGAAGAGCCGAAAACTCAGCAGCCTTGTTCTGTCCCGAGCCGGAAGATGAGAGGACACAGAGCAAATGAAGGCGCGCTTCTTGAGGCCCAGCCTGGCCCGACACAGCACCCTCGTGTCTTCCTGCATCTCAGCCGCGGGCCTCCACACTTGGTCTGAACGGTCCTGTCTGTGTTTCCTGCTCTGCAGCCTGCCCCCTCCCTCCTCTTCCCACCAGGTGTCAGAGGACTAAGCCGCCCCTGGGCAATGGGCAAATCTCCCCACTTGAAGTCAGCTCTCAGCTCCTGAACAAGGCGAGAAGCCACGCCTGGGCTGGCGGGCTTGCAGACGGCTGGGCAGACAGCGCTGAAGGACCGAGAGCCCTGCTCTGGGGTCGTTTGTCTTGCTGATGGGTGGTTGCCATGACCCTCCCGAGACCATGTCCGCTCCCTTTCTCTCTGCAGGCCTCCTTGCTCTTGGTGGAGGAGCACACGTCCCTCCTCACTGAAGGAGCCTCTACCCTCGCCTGCCGCTGCCTCACCTCCTGGTGTCCTGGGTGTGTCTCATCCAGGCTCAGGGCAGAGTCTGTGTGTGTGTGGTGAACCCACTCATTTATTCTACTCAAGGACATCACTCCACTGAACACCCCTTCCGCTCCCTGAATCATTAGATGTTTTCTTTTTATTGGACAATTCTCATCAACAAAAAAAGAAAAAGTTTACTTTCTCCTGCCTTTAAAGCATCTTCTTAATCACACGCACCCTTGCAGCCTCCCTAAGACCTCCTACCCTTTTTTGTCACTAGATGGCTGAGGTGACGGCGCCCCTCTCTGCCCCCTGACAGTGGGTACTTTTTGATCCTAACCTCACCGTGCACACGCCTGCGTCAGACCCGGCGGGCCAGCCTGCACCAGCCCGCCCCGTTTGAGGCCATTCTGCCCCTCGGACCCCACCTCTTCCCAGGACCCCACCTCTTCCCAGGGTGGCCTGCAGACCCCTTCACCCCCTCGCCTGTGATTCTCTCTCCCAGAGGCCTGGCCTCCGCCTGCCGAGGACCTCGCCTCCCTCCTCGCTGAACCCACACGCCGGGTCCCGCTCCGCAACCCTGACCCTGGGTGCCGAGAGCCCTCTTTCACCCAGTCTTTCTAAAACCGTGGTCCTGACCCCGCCCAGCCTCACCGTCTCGCCACCCTAGTAAATGTGTCTGGAGTCACCTCCACCCACGTCCTCTGTTTACCGACCTGTATTCATCGTCGTCCCTCGTCGTAACTGAACGTCCTCAGGCGCCAGTTCACGGAGGGCAGGGGCTGTTCCCTGCTCACATGGGTGTTTCTAGTTCTTAGAACCACGTCTGGCATAGAGCATTTGCTAACATACTTCTCAAGGTGAAGAATTAAGAGAAATATCAGACAAACTGCTGCTGCCAGAGCAAGGGGCGCTTGAGGAGAGATGCACTCAGGTTAGACCCGGGAAGGCCCGGGGGAGGATGGGAGGACAGAGGATGTCTGAAGCCGAAGCTGCAACTTCAGTGTTTGCAAACTACTGGACAATTCCACGAGCTGACCTTTTATCTTTGATAGAGAGAAAGAAACAAACACCTTTTTATGGGGCAGGGGAGTCTCATTTTAATAAGAGGTAATGTCGTGACGACACCCCGCATTTCCTGGACTTCTGAATGCAGCCTGTTTCAAGGAAGGAGGCTGACGGGAGAGCGCTTACTGTACGGGGGTTATTGGGCTTCTGCCACTGTTTGAAATCCCTCCCTTTTTTGCTTTTTAACATGTTAGTTTCGATATTTCGTCATGTTTCTCAGTGGAATCTCAAAATTTTTCCTTGCACCTGTGCTGGAATATCAGAAGTAAGCCTGAGGACAGGAAATAAGCAAAGGTTTGGTAGGAGAAGACCCAGCTCAAAGCCACAGTGCCGCCCATGACTCATGAGCAGCAGGGCTGGGCATCTGGCCTTGGCCTCTGCAGACTGGTCTCCAGCCCTGCTGCGCCTCTGAAGAAACACCGCCCATCCTGCAGGCACGGGACCGCTTTCAACATCTTCCTGATGACCAACTTTCTGAGAATCGGTCCATCTTTTCTCTAACTAGGTTGGACATTCCTTAGAGAGGCTTCTATTTCTCTTCTTTTCTAGAAAATAGAAAAATAGGCAAACATCTGGGCACCAAGTGCCCCGTGTCTCTGGAGCGGGCATGGGCAGGTTGCCCAGGCGGGCAGGGTCTGCAGGGAGGAGCCTGCCTGCCCCCAGCCCTGCGGAGCCTCCGGTCACCACATGGGCACACCCACCGGCCCGGAGCAGCGTCCAGGGGCCAAAACGTGGATTCCTGCTCAGCCTTTGGAACGAGCCTGACAGGTCAGCCAGGTGAGGCCTCTGGTGTCCATGGGAGAGCCCATCAGGCGCGCATCCCTGGTACTTGGGGGTCTGAGCTGACCTGGAGCAGGGCTCAGCCCACCCACATGTCTCTGGTGTCCGGCGCTGGGGAGCGCAGAGGGTCTGCACGTGTGTGTTGTGTGTGTGTATGTCTCTGGGTATATATTGTGTCTGTATCTCTGTGTGCGCTATTGTTTGTCTCTGGGTTTGTAGTTTGTGTGTCTCTCT
>NW_024070185.1:110607884-110640885 GCF_014754425.2 Oryx dammah | reverse complement strand
TCTCTCTGTGTGTGTCTCTGCGTGTTTTTGTGTGTGTACTTCTGTGTGTGTGCACACTGTGTGTGTCTCTGTGTGTGTCTCCACCTCCATTTCTCCAGCTCCCTGAGGCGTGACTCTGGCGACCAGCAGTGTTGCCGCTCAGGCACAGAGTGCTCACCCTCAGTCACCTAGTTTCTCTTCTGTGGAAACACGGGGTTTATTATTCTCTGTCTTTGCTTTGGACATATATTCAAAATGCCATGAGGAAATCCAAGTATCAGTAGTTGAAATAGTCTAAATAGCGAATTAGTTTCCATACCGTTTATTTCATTGGTCAGGCTTAAAATTTTTTTGTCTTTCGAAGTATTGCTTTTACCATACTTTTAACAGAAAATAAGTTGGAAAAAAATGAGAACAGTTAAAACCAGATGTTTGGATGTCTTTAATAAAGTTCGGTTAGAAGAAGAGAGCTGCGCGCTGAGAAGCAAGACTTGTCTCTGCCTCCCCGTCTTCTGGCGGCTGGGCCAGTGGGAGGCACCTCCTGGCCTGCTTGGCTTGAGTGCTTCTCCCTGCCCTGATCCAGCTCCAGGGTCTTTCTGGAGCAGCCCTCCAGGGTCTGGAGCAGATCACGGTCACACACAGAGCAGCAGTCGTGGGACGCCTCAGCTCGACAGCCCCTGTGAAAGCTCGGCAAAAGCTCCCCTCCCGCACCAGACCTGAGCCACAGGTCACCCAGAGAAAGCTGGTTAAACGACCATCGTGATGGAAACCGGGAACTCTGGAATCGAACTTGGTTCCTCCACAAGCCACATGCACACCGGGGAAAGCACAGACGATGCCTCTGAGTCGCGTACTTAATTCACTGACAATCAGCGTGTCTAATCTCTCGGCGAACATCCTGGTTACTGCGCACCCTCCGTCAGCTCTCATGCACACCGGGGAGAGCGCAGATGATGCCTCGGAGTCGCGTACTTAATTCACTGACGATCAGCGTGTCTGATCTCTCGGCGAACATCCTGGTTGCTGCGCGCCTTCCGTCAGCTCTCAACCACAGACAGGCTGGGGTACAAAGGGTGCTGTGGTGCCCAGGGCAGCTTTAAAGGTGTTCAGGCTGCTTTGAGGGGCTCCTTGTAGTCTGGGTGTGTGTGTGTGTGTATATGAGTGTGTGTGGTGTGCAGTGTGTGTCTGTGCATGTGTGTGTGTAGTGTGAGGCGTGTGTGTATGAGTGTGTGTATATGCGTGTGTGTGTGGTGTGCGGTGTGTGTGTATGAGTGTGTGTGTGCATGTGCATTGCATGTGTGTGTGTGTGTATGCATGTGTGTGTGTGGAGTGTGGTGTGTGTGTGTGCATATGCATTGCGTGTGTGTGTGTGTGGTGTATATATGCGTGCATGTGTGTGTGGTGTGTGTGTGAGTGCACACGTGTGTATGTGTGTGTGCACACGTGTATGTGTGTATTATTCCCAGCACTGGGCTCTGCCAGCTGCACTCCTCCCGCAAAAAAGGGAAGAGCACTGTCACACGTCAAAACAGGGAGGAAGGCATGGCTGCTGGGCTGCAAGCGTGTGCACCGCCACGTAGCTGGCCTGTGACCTGTCTGGTCTTCGGTCAACAGCACAAAAGACATGACCTCGCAGAAACCTACCAGGACTCAGCAGCTCCCAAAAGCTCTGGGTTCAGGGTCAATGCCTGAGACAGCCACCTTGCTGGAGCCTCGTGGACGCAGCTTCGGCCGATGGTGTTTTCTTTGCTCCCTTGAAAAGCAAGTAAATTAAGATCTTGGGATTAATGTACACAGTAGTAATTCAAATAGATAAACAACAAGGACCTACTGTATATCACAAGAGAACTCAATATCTTGTAATAACCTATAAGGGAAAAGAATCAGAAAAAAATATATATATGTATAACTGAATACAGCTTGAAGGACAAGAGTTTAAGAGGCTTCCCTTGTAGCTCAGTGGGTAAAGAATCTGCCTGCAGTACAAGAGACCCCAGTTCAATTCCTGGGTCAGGAAGATCCCCTGGAGAAGGAAATGGCAACTCACTCCAGTATTCCTGCCTGGAGAATCCCAGGGACAGGAGCCTGGTGGGCTACAGTCCATAGGGTCACAAGAGTCAGACAGGACTTAGCAACTAAACCACCGTAACTGAATCAGTTTGATATACACCTGAAGCTAACACCACATTGTGGTTAATTATACTTCAACTAAAAAGAAAAGTAATTAGAAAAAAGAAGTAAGAGTGAATTAGGGGTGGCGGCTATTGCAAACATCAGGGGCCAATTACTAACCAAAATAAACCAAGAACCAAACAAAAACAAAAGCTAAAGCAAAATTCTTACCAAATGTCTCCCAGGAACAAAGTCTGGGAGGGTTGGGAGATTTTAGGTTACAACCAAATAAGGCAGCCCCTCACCCCACACGTCCACACGGTACTTGGGCCTGAACAGCCTCTGGCAGATTCTGACTTTAACAGAGCGTTTTCTGGAAAGAATTCTCGGTAATTTGTCTCATCTGCGTTAGTCCCTCAGTCTGACCTTTTCCATCACATGGATCACAGGTGTCTTTCCCCATCATACACTCACTCCAAACAACGAGCTGATTGATTGGAATGGAAGACAGAACTGCCCGGTGTGGCTGAGCTCAAATCGGTCTGCCCTCTCCCCTCACCCCCTTCCCTTCCTTCTCATCTGAGCACGTTCAACTGACTTTTCAGTTACTCTGGTGTCTGTGATGAGACACAATCGCAGTACAAGTGTTTTGCTCAAATGCCAACGCCCGTGTCTGTGACACTAATAATTTGCCGTTATTAACTCATCAAATAGATGAATTTGTGTCTTCATTGAACTATTCAACTTGCCGCCCTGCGGATTCTGGAAGTAAGGTGAGGAGCCCCAGGCAGCTGGAGGGTGTCGAGCCCCTGCCCACTCTCTGGACCGGACCTCCGCGGCCTGGGGGCTGCCGAGCACCAGGCGGATCTCCCTGGACCCTCAGCCTCCCCTCTCCTGCCTCGTCTCCATCTGCACCTCTCTCGCGCGTCTCTCGGAAGTGCTGTGCTCCTTTTCTGACCAAGGCTGCTTTCGTCCTCTGTCCCACAGGGGACCGTCTTATACAGAAAACGCTTGCCTTCAGGGAGGAAGGCCTAGATTTGTAATCACCGACTCTGGGAAAGTCTCAGCTTCCTAAGCCAACTTCTCCTATTAAGGATTTGCATACCTTACTGTGCAAGAACCTCACAGGGTTCTCCCACAGGTTCAGTATAGTGATGTGCGGAGTATCACCACCGTCGAGTCTACCGTACCATCATGCTCTATTAACACGCTTGCAGTGTAAACGCTGACAGCTGTCTTTGCTTTAATGCACGTGCCTGACTTTGGCTCTGCTCACCCAGGGACACCCTCTGAGGGGCCCAGCTTGTAGTAACACTCTATCGTCCACACACGAGACAGAGCCAGGAACCCCCTACCCCCAACCCTTGCCGGCTCTGATGTTTGAGGGATCTGGGTTGATTTCAGTAACTGATCATTTGGGCCACTTGTTTTTGCTCTTCTTGAGCTTTAAGTTCCTGCTCTTGTGTTTAAATTCACCAACAAAGAGGGACCCCTGGGAACCCAATCCCCCTCCTACCTCAGTGAAAACAGGCCCCCAGGCCCCTCTCTCTCTGCTGGCGACCCTGGTCTTGCCGTGTGACCAGGCCTGCTGTGTAATCTCCAGGTCCTGTCAGCAGAGAACCTCTGCTCTCAAAGCCCCGCCACGGGTACTGCCGAAGGCGTCTGCAACCACAGTGAGAGCCAGCAGGGCTGGTGCAGCCACAGCACAGCTGAGTGAGGGCCGAGACCCCCCCAGAGCAGTGAGGAGCAAGGGTTCTGAGCTCACCCTTTTGCCTCTGAACTTCTCAATCTATTTTCAGTTCAAAAGTCATGACTTCCATGAAGTGATTTCAAATTGTACCCAATGAATATTATGTCTCCTGATCTGAAGTCAGGACACTCTGGGCCTCACTAAAGAGGGGGCCCTTAGTAACACAGTGGTCATGCCAGGGCAGCCTGGCTTCCTGGGACCCAGTGATCCCTGACCCCCACCTCCCACTTACATGAGCAAAGGGCGTGACCACAATGTACACACTCAGCAAGCAAAGTCCTTGGTCGGGAGACAAGGGGTTTTTTCCCGTCCTTCTCTCCATGGCAAAAACTTACTCATAACGATCATCTGGTATGGGTAATATAGGACAGTTGTTAACCCTAACACTTTTATTTATACACCATGTAGAGGGTCAGGACATTGTACAGGAGGCAGGGATTAAGATCACCCCCAAGAAAAAAAAGGCAAAAAGGCAAAAAGGTTGTCTGAGGAGGCCTCACAAGTAGCTGTGAAAAGACGAGAAGCAGCAAAAAGCAAAGGAGAAAAGGAAAGATAAACCCACTTTAATGCAGAGTTCCAAAGAACAGCAAGGAGAGATTAGAAAGCCTTCCTCAGGGATCAATGCAAAGAAACGGAGGAAAACAATAGAATCGGAAAGACTAGAGATCTCGTCAAGAAAATTAGAGATACCATGGGAATATTTCCTGCAAAGATGGGCTCGATAAAGGTTGGAAATAGTATGGACCTAACAGAAACAGAAGATATTAAGAAGAGGTGGCAAGAATACACAGAAGAACTGTACAGAAAAGATCTTCATGACTCAGATAATCACGATGGTGTGATCACTCACCTAGAGCCAGACATGTTGGAGTCCAAAATCAAGTGGGCCTTAGGAAGCATCACTACAAACAAAACTAGTGGAGGTGATGGAATTCCAGTTGAGCTACTTCAAATCCTAAAAGATGATGCTGTGAAAGTGATACACTCAATATGCCAGCAAATTTGGAAAACTCAGCAGTGGCCACAGGACTGGAAAAGGTCAGTTTTCGTTCCAATCCCAAAGAAAGACAATGCCAAAGAATGTTCAAACTAACACACAATTGCACTCATTTCACACACTAGCAAAGTAGTGCTCAAAATTCTCCAAGCCAGACTCCAACAGCATGTGAACCAATATTTTCCAGATGTTCAAGCTGGATTTAGAAAAGGACAAGGAACCAGAGATCAAATTGCCAATAACTGCTGGTTCAGAGTAAAACCAAGAGAGTTTCAGAAAAACATCTACTTCTACTTTATTGACTATGCCAAAGCCTTTGACTGTGTGATCACAACAAACTGTGGAAAATTCTTCAAGAGCTGGGAATACCAGACCACCTGATCTGCCTCCTGAGAAATCTGTATGCAGGTCAAGAAGCAACAGTTAGAAATGGACATGGCACAACAGACTAGTTCTAGATTAGGAAGGGAGTATGCCAAGGCTGTATATTGTCAACCTGCTTATTTAACTTATATGCAGAGTACACCATGCAAAATGCCAGGCTGGATGAAGCACAAGCTGGAATCAAGATTCCTGGGAGAAATATCATTAACCTCAGATACCCTGAAGATACAACCCTTATGGCAGAAAATGAAGAGGAACTAAAAAGCCTCTTTATGAAAGTGAAAGAGGAGAGTGAAAAAAGTTGGCTTAAAAATCAACATTCAAAAGAAGATCATGGCATCTGTTTCCATCACTTCATGGCAAATAGATGGGGAAACAATGGAAATAGTAAGAGACTTTATTTTCTTGGGCTCCAAAATCACTGCAGATGGTGAATGCAGCCATGAAATTAAAAGATGCTTGCTCCTTGGAAGAAAAGCTATGACCAACCTAGACAGCATGTTAATAAGCAGAGACGTTACTTTGCTAACTAAGGTGCATCTAGTCAAACCTATGGTGTTTCCAGTAGTCATGTATGGATGTGAGAGTTGGACTATAAAGAAAGCTGAGCATCAAAGAATTGATGTTTTTGAAATGTGGTGTTAGAGAAGACTCTTGCAAGTTTCTTGGACAGCAAGGAGATCCATCCAGTCCATCCTAAAGGAAATCAGTCCTGAATGTTCATTGGACGGATTGATGCTGAAGCTGAAGCTCCAATACTTTAGCCATCTGATGGGAAGAACGGACTCATTGGAAAAGATCCTGATGCGGGGAAAGATTGAAAGCAGGAGAAGGGGACAATAGAGGATGAGATGGTTGGATGGCATCACCGACTCAATGGACATGAGTTTGAGCAAACTCCAGGAGTTGGTGATGGACAAGGAGGCCTGGCATGCTGCAATCCATGGGGTCACAAAGAGTGGGACACGACTGAGTGACTGAACTGAACTGATTCTTTAATGTAGTGTTGTTTTGCATGGAAGCTTCTTAAATATTATTAGTAGAAACCACTGTCATAATGATGCTGTTTTAGACATCATTCTAAATATAGTTGTATGTTTTCCCACAATTTCTATCTAAGAAAACATATACTAGTTAAGATTAATGGAACATTGAAGAACATTGGCTTGATTCACATTCAGTAACTCTGAACACCTTTTGAAATCAGATCTTTGTAATTCGCTGTTAGGTGGAATAAGTACACTGTGAAAAACTCTGAAAGAAATGGGAATACCAGACCACCTGACCTGCCTCTTGAGAAACCTATATGCAGGTCAGGAAGCAACAGGTAGAACTGGACATGGAACAACAGACTGGTTTCAAATAGCAAAAGGAGTACATCAAGGCTGTATATTGTCACCCTGCTTATTTAACTTATATGCAGAGTACATCATGAGAAATGTTGGGCTGGAAGAAGCACAAGCTGGAATCAAGATTGCCGGGAGAAATATCAATAACCTCAGATATGCAGATGACACCACCCTTATGGCAGAAAGTGAAGAGGAGCTAAAAAGCCTCTTGATGAAAGTGAAAGAGGAGAGTGAAAAAGTTGGCTTAAAGCTCAACATTCAGAAAACTAAGATCATGGCATCTGGTCCCATCACTTCATGGGAAATAGATGGAGAAACAGTGGAAACAGTATCAGACTTTATTTTGTGGGGCTCCAAAATCACTGCAGATGGTGACTGCAGCCATGAAGTTAAAAGATGCATACTCCTTGGGAGGAAAGTTATGACCAACCTAGATAGTATATTGAAAAGCAGAGACATTACTTTGCCCACAAAGGTCCGTCTAGTCAAGGCTATGGTTTTTCCTGTGATCATGTGTGGATGTGAGAGTTGGACTGTGAAGAAGGCTGAGCGCCAAAGAATTGATGCTTTTGAACTGTGGTGTTGGAGAAGACTATTGAGAGTCCCTTGGACTGCAAGGAGGTCCAACCAGTCCATCCTAAAGGAGATCAGCCCTGGGCGTTTTCTGGAAGGAATGATGCTAAAGCTGAAACTCCAGTACTTTGGCCACCTCATGCGAAGAGTTGACTCATTGGAAAAGATTCTGCTGCTGGGAGGGATTGGGGGCAGAAGGAGAAGGGGACGACAGAGGATGAGAAGGCTGGATGGCATCACTGACTGGATGGACGTGAGTTTGAGTGAACTCCAGGAGTTGGTGATGGACAGGGAAGCCTGGCGTGCTGCGATTCATGGGGTCACAAAGAGTTGGACATGACTGAGCAACTGAACTGAACTGATACTTAATGAAAGAAAAACAAATTAGTATATAGGAATGCAAGGGATTTCTGTGTGTTGATTTTATATCCTGCAACTTTACTATATTCATTGATTAGCTCTAGTAATTTTCTGGTGGAGTCTTTAGGGTTTTCCATGTAGAGGATCATGTCATCTGCAAACAGAGTTTTACTTCCTCTTTTCCAATTTGGATTCCTTTTATTTCTTTTTCTGCTCTGATTGCTGTGGCCAAAACTTCCAGAACGATGTTGAATAGTAGCAGTGAAAGTGAGCACCCTTGTCTTATTCCTGACTTTAGGGGAAATGCTTTCAATTTTTCACCATTGAGGATAATGTTTGCTGTGGGTTTGTCATATATAGCTTTTATTATGTTGAGGTATGTTCCTTCTATTCCTGCTTTCTGAAGAGTTTTTATCATAAATGGATGTTGAATTTTGTCAAAGGTCTTCTCTGCATCTATTGAGATAATCATATGGCTTTTATTTTTCAATTTGTTAATGTGGTGAATTACATTGATTGATTTGCAGATATTGAAGAATCCTTGCATCCCTGGGATAAAGCCCACTTGGTCATGGTGTATGATCTTTTTAATGTGTTTTGGATTCTGATTGCTAGGATTTTGTTAAGGATTTTTGCATCTATGTTCATCAGTGATATTGGCCTCTAGTTTTCTTGTTTTATGGCATCTTTGTCAGGTTTTGGTATTAGGGTGATGGTGGCCTCATAGAATGAGTTTGGAAGTTTACCTTCCTCTGCCATTTTCTGGAAGAATTTGAGCAGGATAGGTGTTAGCTCTTCTCTAAATTTTCGGTAGAATTCAACTGTGAAGCCGTCTGGTCCTGGGCTTTTGTTTGCTGGAAGCTTTCTGATTACAGTTTCAATTTCCATGCTTGTGATGGGTCTGTTAAGATTTTCTATTTCTTCCTGGTTCAGTTTTGGAAAGTTGTACTTTTCTAAGAATTTGTCCATTTCTTCCACGTTGTCCATTTTACTGGCATATAATTGCTAATAGTAGTCTCTTACAATCCTTTGTATTTGTGTGTTGTCTGTTGTGATCTCTCCATTTTTATTTCTAATTTTATTGATTTTTTTTCTCCCTTTGTTTCTTGATGAGTCTGGCTAATGGTTTGTCAATTTTATTTATCCTTTCAAAGAACCAGCATTTGGCTTTGTTGATTTTTGCTATGGTCTCTTTTGTTTCTTTTGCATTTATTTCTGCCCTAATTGTTAAGATTTCTTTCCTTCTACTAACTCTGGGGTTCTCCATGTCTTCCTTTTCTAGTTGCTTTAGGTGTAGAGTTAGGTTATTTATTTGACTTTTTTCTTGTTTCCTGAGGTATGCCTGTATTGCTATGAACTTTCCTCTTAGCACTGCTTTTATAGTGTCCCACAGGTTTTGGGTTGTTGTGTTTTCATTTTCATTCATTTCTATGCATATTTTGATTTCTTTTTTGATTTCTTCTGTGATTTGTTGGTTATTCAGAAGCGTGTTGTTCAGCCTCCATATGTTGGAATTTTTAATAGTTTTTCTCCTGTAATTGAGATCTAATCTTACTGCATTGTGGTCAGAAAAGATGCTTGGAATGATTTCAATTTTTTTGAATTTACCAAGGCTAGATTTATGGCCCAGGATGTGATCTATCCTGGAGAAGGTTCTGTGAGCACTTGAGAAAAAGGTGAAATTCATTGTTTTGGGGTGAAATGCCCTATAGATATCAACTAAGTCTAACTGGTCTATTGTATCATTTAAAGTTTGTGTTTCTTTGTTAATTTTCTGTTTAGTTGATCTATCCATAGATGTGAGTGGGGTATTAAAGTCTCCCACTATTATTGTGTTATTGTTAATTTCCCCTTTCATACTTGTTAGCATTTGTCTTACATATTGCGGTGCTCCTATGTTGGGTGCATATATATTTATAATCATTATATCTTCTTCTTGGATTGATCCTTTGATCATTATGTAGTGTCCTTCTTTGTCTCTTTAGGAAACAATTCCATTCACCATTGCAATGAAAAGAATAAAATACTTAAGAATATATCTACCTAAAGAAACTAAAGACCTATATGTAGAAAACTATTAAAACACTGATGAAAGAAATCAAAGAGGACACTAATAGATGGGGAAATATACCATGTTCATGGATAGGAAGAATCAATATAGTGAAAATGAGTATACTACCCAAAGCAATCTACAGATTCAATGCAATTCCTATCAAGCTACCAGTGGTATTTTTCACAAAGCTAGAACAAATAATGTCACAATTTGTATGGAAATACAAAAAACCCTGAATAGCCAAAACAATCTTGAGAAAGAAGAATGGAACTGGAGGAATCAATCTGCCTGACTTCAGGCTTTACTACAAAGCCACAGTCATCAAGACAGTATGGTACTGGCATAAAGACAGAAATATAGATCAATGGAACAAAATAGAAAGCCCAGAGATAAATCCACACACCTATGGGCACCTTATCTTCAACAAAAGAGGCAAGAATATACAATGGATTAAAGACAATCTCTTTAACAAGTGGTGCTGGGAAAACTGGTCAACCACTTGTAAAAGAATGAAACTAGAACACTTTCTAACACCATACACAAAAATAAACTCAAAATGGATTAAAGATCTAAACGTAAGACCAAAAACTATAAAACTCATAGAGGAGAACATAGACAAAACACTCTCCAACATAAATCACAGCAGGATCCTCTATGACCCACCTCCCATAATACTGGAAATAAAAGCAAAAATAAACAAATGGGATCTAATTAAAATTAAAAGCTTCTGCATAACAAAGGAAACTGTAAGCAAGGTGAAAAGACAGCCTTCAGAATGGGAGAAAATAATAGCAAATGAAACAACTGACAAACAACTAATCTCAAAAATATACAAGCAACTCATGCAACTCAATTCCAGAAAAATAAACGACCCAATCAAAAAATGCGCCAAAGAACTAAACAAAGATTTCTCCAGAGAAGACATACAGATGGCTAACAGATACATGAAAAGATGCTCAACATCACTCATTATCAGAGAAATGCAAATCAAAACCACAATGAGGTACCATCTCACACGGGTCAGAATGGCTGTGATCCAAAAGTCTACAAGCAATAAATGCTGGAGAGAGTGTGGAGAAAAGGAAACCCCCTTACACTGTTGGTGGGAATGCAAACTAGTACAGCCACTATGGAGAACAGTGTGGAGATTCCTTAAAAAAAACTGGAAATAGAACTGCCTTATGACCCAGCAATCCCACTGCTGGGCATACACACCGAGGAAACCAGAATTGAAAGAGACACGTGTACCCCAGTGTTCATTGCAGCACTGTTTATAATAGCCAGGACATGGAAGCAACCTAGATGTCCATCAGCAGATGAATGGATAAGAAAGCTGTGGTACAGATACACAATGGAGTATTACTCAGCCATTAAAAAGAATACATTTGAATCAGTTCTAATGAGGTGGACGAAACTGGAGCCGATTTTACAAAATGAAGTAAGCCAGAAAGAAAAACACCAATACAGTATACTAACACATATATATGGAATTTAGAAAGATGGTAATGATAACCCTGTATGCGAGACAGTAAAAGAGACACAGATGTATAGAACAGTCTTTTACACTCTGTGGGAGAGGGAGAGGGTGTGATGATTTGGGAGAATGGCATTGAAACATGTATAATATCATATAAGAAATGAATCACCAGTCTAGGTTCAATGCATGATACAAGATGCTTGGGGCTGGTGCACTGGGATGACCCAGAGAGATGGTATGGGGAGGGAGGTGGGAGGGGGGTTCAGGATGGGGGACATATGGACACCCATGGCGGATTCATGTTGATGTATGGCAAAACCAATACAGTATTGTAAAGTAAAATAAAGTAAAATAAAAAACAAATTAATAAAAATATTAATAGGCCTATTGATTAATATTTTACTGTTCTTGAGGTTCTCAAGGCAAGAATACTGAAATGGTTTGCCATTCTCTTCTCCAATCGACCACGTTTTGTCAAACTTCTCCATCATGACCGGTCTATCTTGGGAGGCCCTACACAGCATAGCTCTCAGTTTCACTGAGTTAGACAAGGCTGCCATCCATGTGATCAGTTTGGTTAGTTTTCTGTTATTGTAGTTTTCATTCTGTCTGCCCTCTGATGGAGAAGGATAAGAGGCTTATGGAAGCTTTGGCCACCTGATGTGAAGATCTGACTCATTGGAAAAGACTCTGATATTGGGAAAGATTGAAGGTGGGAGGAGAAGGGGACAACAGAGGATGAGATGGTTGGATGGCATCACCGACTTAATGGACATGAGTTTGAGTAAACTCCAGGAGTGGTGATGGACAGGGAATCCTGGCATGCTGCAGTCCATGGGGTAGCAAAGAGTCGGACACGACTGATCGACTGAACTGAATTAATATTAATAGACCTCTAAATTTTGCCATTATGATAAATGGTGTGAATCATTTTCATGGCATCACCCACAGGTTCTCTCAACTCTGAACTAGCCTTCAGTCTCCTCGAGAGGAAAGCAAGTTTCTGAGGTTAATGATGTTTCTCATTTCTCCAGCATTCAGTGCAATGCCTGACACACAACAGTCCCTAAAACAATTGCAAAATGAGCACTGTCTCAACCACTCTGAGCAATAACCACATTAGTAGGTCAGGTCACTGGCATGAGCTGAAGAAAGAACTGTTAGGAGAAGTTTTGTTGTGTTTTATTTTAACAGCCAGAAGATCAAAATGATTTCTCACAGCCATGACCTCGTTCCGGCTGGAAAGGTCGACGCCCAGCTCCCTCCTTGCATTGTTGACTGTGCGATTGTGCACCCATATTTCTGTCTCTGCTCTTAGCATGTTTATTGAATGTGTATCATTTTTCAATGTCGATTTTCATAAGCTTAATATTACTTTAGAAAATGGCAAAGATAAATCTGCTGTTTAATTCCAGTTTTGCTTGAAGGGATGGCAGATCATGTACATTCCACATGCTGTCTTTGTAGGGAAATGGGAGATTTTCCAGAGCAGTTAGAGTCAGAATATGATTGGAAGGTCTTGACTCTCTCAAGAAGCCTCCAATTTTTAGACTCTTTGGAATAGTTGAGATGACCTGTGGCCAATGTCCAATGGACAAGACTGACCCTGGAAAATTAAAGGAGTTTCCCAGCAGGAATTCCCCTGGGGCCAGCACAGGCCCACATGGTGCTTCAAAACTGAAGCCGAGAAGCTCGGTCTTTGCTGGAGACCCTGGAGAGGCGCATGAGTGCAGACAGGCAGCGGGTGTGCTGGCAGTTGGCACTGCCATGCCCACAGGTGTGCCGTGCTCACAAGTGATGCTCTGAGTGGTCCAGGCTCAAAGTGAGCAGCTGTGAAGCTCTCCTGGGAGACAAAGCCAGCGGTAAGCATAGTTGGACATTCCAAAAATATACTGATGACTTAACATGATCAAATTTGTTGACTCTATATGTCATAACAACCTGGTTCTGGGTGGGGGGCTGGGATGGGGGTGAGGACAGGATGCTTCCAGTTGGGCTGTGCTGCTTTCATGGAAAGAGCAATAAGGAAGGACTTCCTCCTCCAAGGAAGCAGAGTGGCTGGAAAGCTGAGCGACCTCCATCGGAGTAGCCCTACAGCCCAGGACCACCCTCAAGCTCTTCCCAAATAGCATGGAGCCTACTCTGTATTCCTTATTATACTTTATAATTTCAGCAGGCATCCCATCTGTGCAGGGTTACAGTAGATATGTTGCTGGTCATCTAAGCACTCAAGAGTGAGCTGTTAATTTTTTCTATGTCACTGAGATTCAGTCCAAGTCCTACAATCCTGTGTTTCATTATTTTATCACTGAGCTATGATTAATTTCTAGGGAAAAATAATAGACTAATTATTTTGTCAATTTGACTTAAATTTTTTGCTGGGTAATTATAGCAAAGAACACCGTGTGACAATCTAGTAATTGTGGGAAATCTGGACAAGGCTTGACAATGATGTCAATTCCTTAACATTCGGTGTGATGAGTTCAGACGCAGCAGAAAGGGAGGAGACAAGCATAGTTTCATCCCCCTGGACCAGCCCAGGGGTGCATGATGTTTTACTTGGAAAAGTTTTCTAAGTCATCTTTCCATTTCCTGTGAGTTCTGACCCTCTCTATTTTGCACCTGTATTACAGATTCATCTTCCCAAAGAAGAGATTTGAGCAACAAACCCTAGAATCTGGTGATTAGAAGGGACGGTATGGACAGCCAGCCTAACCCTGAAGCTGGGCATCCGTGGGAAGTGTCTGGATGCTTCCCATGGAGACTTTCTCAACATAGGACCCTTGACCCACCTGCTTGAGGGTCACCTGTGATCTTGTCAAAATGCACATTCTACGTCTGCACCCCTGTTCCACTAACTTGGACACTTGACCATCAGCATTTAATCAGGAGAGTCCTCTGTGGCCCAAAAATAAGGGGAAAATAGCACAAGGCAGTCCATTTCATCCTGGGAAACTCACTGTTAGAAAGATACTGGAATGTTACACTCAAAAATTAAACAACAACAAGAACAGAGATAGAAAGAAAAACCAGAATAGCTGAGCCCCCGCCTCACTCCTGGTCACAGGCTGTGGCCTTGCCGTCTCTGTGGTCCTGCAGCCTGTGGGCCGTGTTGCCCTTGGGTCCTGTGGTCCACATGCTTCTGCAATAAAGCTTGATGCCTTGGCAACAAAGAACCGCATGTCAGAGACTACTGCTGCCTTTCTTCCAGTTTAATCTGAAAAGACCTACTCTGATGAGTGAATCCTTGACCTTTCTTTGGGCTGGAGGCCCTTGTGCTGCTCTATGCTGCCGTTACAGGGTGCAGTACTTGTGGGCGTGTTCCTGAAACCCCTGGGAGTTGTCTGCACGGATGGAGAGAATGTTGTGGCAGTCACTGCGCTTCAAGTCCTTCCCTTCACTGTGAGGGATCACCTCACTGTCTCATACTTTGCTTGTTTCCACACGGAGAGATTCTCTATCCCCGCTTGCCCTTGGCTCAAAGTCGACGATGAAGCAGCTTGGAGGCTTTTGTGAGCGTAACCAGGCTTCATGCTCTTAAAAGCACTTTTTGAAGTTCATACAGTTATAAAGAGGAGCAGTAGTAGTCTGACACAGAGGGAATGATGTGTGTGTCTGAGCCCCATCTGTCATCTCAGCAAGTGATGAGGCCAAATTTATAGTTTAGTTTCTAAAGTCTAATAATCTCCAAATGTTCCACCAGACCCGCTTGGCAAGTCCCCTGACGACACAAACATGCAAGTGTAATTCAACGGAGAAAGACGAGGGTCTCACAGCCATGAAACCAGTCCTCTTCTCTTTATCCTCCAGAGAGGTCACTTAAAGATCACACAACTCACTTTCCCCCAATATGCTGACTCTGCATCCAGCGCACACATTTGCACGTCACGCAACATAGACGCAGAGACATGCAAGTGTATGATGAGTACTAACAAGCAGGGTGAGCATACAAGCTCATTCCCGTGAAGCTGCAGTTGTGTTCGTATCGTCTGGGATGGTAATTGCTAGGTGGATAAATCTGAGAAAAATTAGGCTAGGGATTGTGGAGATGCCCTTTATTTGTTGCCATTTATGTTTTTTTTTTTTCTTTTAAATAAGGGACTTTATTTTTTAAAACACTGTTATGTTCACAGAAAAATCGAGCAGAAGGTAATAGGAGCCCCCAGGATATCCCCTCTCGCCCCCGCCGACTGTTTCCCTGTTAGCAATATCTTGCATTAGTGAGGCACATTTGTTGCAGGTGATGAATCTTTGTTGACACATTTTCATTAAGCAAAGTCCACGGTTCCTATTATGGTTATTCTCTGTGCTGTGTAGTTTTGTGAGTTTCGGCATACACACAGCATCATGTACCAATCATTACAGTGTCGTGCAGATTAGCTTCAAGACCCTCAATCTGTCTTCCTTTATTCCTTCTCTAACAGTCTTCCTTTCTCTATGTAGGTCTGGGTCTCTGTATATCCTTCCTTCTCTCTGCAGAAATTCCTTTGATATTTCTCACAAGGCAGATCAACTGGCCACAAACCTATTTTTCTTTGTCCGAGAAAGTCTTTCCTTTTCCTCCACTTCCGAAGAATAACTTTGCTGAGTTAGGCTCTGACAAGCCCTCAAATGGGCAGCCTCTGGTAACGTGGTTTCCCCTGAAGGCAAGCCTCGTGAGCAGGACAGAGTACTCTGGGCACATTTCAAAACGGCTGCTTTCCCCACAGCATGAGGGGGATGTTCTCTGATCTTCACTCTAAGGACCTGGTAGAGTTCCTGGAAGTAAAACTCACAGAAGTTGGGGGCCTTCCAATGGCTTTTGGCCCAAAGAACCTTTTTTTTGTCTCTCAAGTGTGTCCACACTCAAGCTCCAGAAATTACTCGGCCAGCTGTAGAGTGTGCCTGCAGCTGACGGCGCCAAGGCTCACACTGTGATTCTCTGCACTCACCTATCCATCTCTTCAGGTTTCAGGGTGACTGCCCTGCAGACTCGATTCTCCAATGAATCTAAATAGTTGTTGATTTTCAAATTATTCAGCTGTTTTCTTATTGTGAGGACAGGCCTGATAATGGCCAAGCTCTTCACATGTTGGGCTAGACACCAGGATATGCCATTTTCTTTTCCTCTAGGGCCAGCATTTCAAAGTTTCCTAATACTAGTCTATCCACGTCCCAATTTTTAAAGATATTTTAAATGGCTTGGTTCATTGTTGACCTTTGCTTTGTAATAAATAATAGTTTTCTTGTGTAGACATTTTTTTTTATAAATACTTGCATTGTCCTAAAGATCAAGCTGGATTTAGAAAAGGCAGAAGAACCAGAGATCAAATTGCCAACATCCATTGGATCATCAAAAAAGCAAGATAGTCCCAGAAAAACATCTACTTTTGCTTTATTGACTATGCCAAAGCTTTTGACTATGTGGATCACAACAAACTGTGGAATGTTCTGAAAGAGATGGAAATATCAGACCACCCGACCCACCTCTTGAGAAATCTGTATGCAGGTCAGGAAGCAATCGTTAGAACCAGACATGGAACAACAGACTGGTTCCAAATAGCAAAAGGAGTACGCCAAGGCTGTATATTGTCACCCTGCTTATTTAACTTATACGCAGAGTACATCATGAGAAACACTGGGCTGGAGGAAGCATAAGATGGAATCAAGATTGCCGTGAGAAATATCAATAACCTCAGATATGCAGATGACACCACCCTTATGGCAGAAAGTGAAGAGGAACTAAAAAGCCTCTTGATGAAAATGAAAGAGGAGAGTGAAAAAGTTGGCCTAAAAGCTCAACATTCAGAAAATGAAGATCATGGCATCTGGTCCCATCACTTCATGGGAAATAGATGGGGAAACAGTGGAAACAGTGACAGATTTTAGTTTGGGGGCCTCCAAAATCACTCAGATGGTGACTGCAGCCATGAAATTAAAAGACGCTTACTCCTTGGAAGAAAAGTTATGACCAACCTAGATAGTATATTCAAAAGCAGAGACATTACTTTGTCGACTAAGGTCCATCTAGTCAAGGCTATGGTTTCTCCAGTAGTCATGTATGGATGTGAGAGTTGGACTGTGAAGAAAGCTGAGTGCCAAAGAATTGATGCTTTTGAACTGTGGTGTTAGAGAAGACTCTTGAGAGTCTTGGACTGCAAGGAGATCAAACCAGTCCATCCTAAAGGAAATCAGCCCTGAATATTATGATGCTGAAACTGAAACTCCAATACTTTGGCCACCTGATAGGAAGAACTGACTCAATGGAAAAGACCCTGATGCTGGGAAAGATTGAAGACAGGAGGAGAAGGGGACAACAGAGGATGAGATGGTTGGATGGCATCACCAACTCAATGGACATGAGTTTGAGTAAACTCCGGGAGTTGGTGATGAACAGGGAGGCCTAGTGTATTGCAGTCTGTGGGGTTGCAAAGAGTCAGACACGACTGAGTGACTGAACTGAACTGAAAGATCATAACCATTTTCATGTATATTTACTATGTTTTTGATTGTTTGTTTGTTTGTTTGTTTTAAACTACAGTGACAATCTTAATACTGCCAAACATTTCTAGTCTAAGTTACCCAGTTGTGTTTGACTCTTTGTGGCCCCATCAGGCTCCTCTGCAGATGGGATTTCCTAGGCAAGATTACTGGAGTGGATTGCCATTTCCTCCTCCAGGGGATCTTCCCCATCTGGGGATCAAACCCAGGTCCCCTGCACTGCGGGCAGACGCTTTACCATCTGAGCCACCAGAGAAGCCCGAAGGTGGATTCTTAACCACTGGACCACCAGGGAAGCCCCAGACGTCCAGAAGCATCTTCACACAGTGATCTGACTTTTGAGTCTAATGATAATGAAGAGGATAAAAGTTGGACTCATTCTCTTCTGAGCAGTCCTTCCCACATCTATAGAAGCCAGATTATCCATTTCAAATGTTCTTCTTCATGACTCTCTTGTAGATACTCCCAAAGAAAGACAAAAGTATGTACCTTCTATGAAAATATTGACATTTAATTTGCATTGAATAAAAACTTGATATCTATTTAGAAAATACTGAAACATATAAAGCACTTCAATGACAAAGGAGCACATATTAACTCAATAAAAGTGTTATATTTATATTAATATATGGAATAAACATGTATCACTTGTAATAAGTGTAATAAATGTAATGAACATGCATTACTTTCCAGGAACCTGTGTAAGAGCCGGACATGCGGAGATGAGTAGAATCTGTCTGGCCTTCGAGGAACGCTGGAATAGTGTGAGTATGATTGCTGACACCTGGTGATTCTCCAGTGTGAAGAAGAATGGGCTGTCAATCAAGGCCCCTCTGGGAGGAAAAGACCTTCTGTGTAGATAACAAAAGATCCCGATTCCAGGACTGTAATGAGAAAGACAAGAAACTAAAATAGTGAAGTTTTAAGGAACCTAGGGGTCATCTTACTACCATGCCAACACAAGTGAGGAATTTGTGATGGGAAGAGCTTCAGGGTGCACCCTCTGCAGGCCAGCAGCTCCTCCTCCCAGCCTCTGCCTCCTGGGAGGGCACCCGCGCCCAGTGCAGGGTCTCGGGTCTGACCGCCCGCATCTCTGGAGCTCTGCTCTGACTCCTGCTGTGGCCTGTGTTGCCGGAAGTCGGGGCAGTCGGTGGACAGCAGCCTGGGTGATGGAGCAGAGAGTGGCAGTCTTGGAAAACTTAGGAAATGACTTATTAGCAATTTCGGTCGAAGGTACTAACTTACATGGTGACTGTGATGGTTAATATTTATGTGTCAACTTGACTGGGCTCCAGGGCACCAGGATACTTGGTCAATAGTACTACGGGTGCGTCTGGGAGGGTGTAGTCAGTAGACTGAGTGGAGCACGCTGCCATCCACTGTGCAGGGGGCATGCCCCAGCCTCCTGGGTGCCTGACGCAAGGGAGGATATGCTGTGCTGAGGCCCGATGCTCTCCGAGCTGCAACCTGGTCTTCTCCGGCTCCAGGTTTGGGCAGCAGCCAACACAACTCTGCTGGTTCTCAGGCCTGCAGACTGAATACATGGGGATACTCAGACGCCATACCACAAGTCCTATATGTGCATTTACATATGTGTGCACACACATGCACACACACAGGTATGTGTATATAGCCTATTGACTCTGTTTCTCTGGAGAACCCTGCCTGATGCTAATAACTGGATCAGTTTTATGCTAGTACGGTTACTGTTGCTCAGGCACTCATTCGGGTCCGACTCTGCGACCCCATGAACCGCAGCACGCCAGGCCTCCCTGTCCGTCACCAACTCCCACAGCTTGCTCACACTCATGTCCATCGAGTCGGTGATGCCATCCAGCCATCTCATCCTCTGTCGTCCCCTTCTCCTCCTGCCCCCAATCCCTCCCCGCATCAGGGTCTTTTCTATGAGTCAGCTCATCACATCAGGTGGCCAAAGGATTGGAGCTTCAGCTTCAGCATCAGTCCTACCAGTGAACACCCAGGACTGATCTCCTTTAGGCTGGATCTCCTTGCAGTCCAAGGGACTCTCAAGAGTCTTCAACACCACAGTTCAAAAGCGTCAGTTCTTCAGTGTTCAGCTTTCTTTATGGTCCAACTCTCACATCCAAAAATGACCACTGGAAAAACCATAGCTTTGACTAGAAGGACCTTTGTTTGCAAAGTAATGTTTGTGCTCTCTATTAGTATGGTACCAAAGTAATAATCAATAGGTACCATATTCAAAACGTGTTTTAGTGAATTCTCTGTAAGAAACAGATGGTTTTGCTCTATGTTTATTCTATTTGCTAATATATGTACTGAGTGAAATTTTTCTTATTTAGAAAATGAATCTGGCCACAAGAGAAGTGACTTGCTTAGGGTAAGATATGACCCCAGTCTTTCTGACACATTCACTCTTCTTTACTTTAAAAAATATATTTGTATGTTTTTAAATAAAAATTGTGTGCATTTAAGGTGTACAACATGAAGACTTGGTACACCCGGTGAGATGGTTAGGACAGTCAAGCCCATCATCTCGTCATGTCCAGACGTGATCATCGTTTTTCCGTGTGATGAGTCCACAGCAAAACTGCTCTCTTCTCCGTCTTCAGTTACCCCGTTTGTCCTACTTCAGACTTGATTTCTAGAAACTCTAATTTCCTTTCCTTTTTATAAGAAGCATGAATAGTTTCCAAAAAAATCTTTCAAGAAGTTAAAAGAATAGAAAATAAAGTGATAATCCATCTTTCAGGACTTAAATGTTTGTTAAAATCTATGCTTGCATCTCTAGCTTCTGGCTTATTAATAGGTATAGTGAAATCTCTAGTTATAGTATACAGTTTCTCCAAAATGCATACCATAGCTACTGCCCAGTTTTTCTAAATTTCCTTTTGCTATTTTTTTCAAGCTGGTTCCACAGTGATCTCACAGTTGTTGAGAGCGACAATCAGCCCAAGTGTGGTTTCCCGTGAATGGAGCGTAGTGGGAGCAGCTGCCACGTCTAACTCTGGCTCCGGTTGCAGCTCGGAGCCTCGGCGCAGAAGCTCAGTCAGGAGGCTGATTAGAGGCCTCACAAGCTGGGACTCCCTGCGTCAAGTGATTTGGTTAAAGTTGTTTTGCTTCTGCCCCACTTTCTTAATCAAGCTGGGACTGTGGGTATTTGGGGTCTACGGGCATGCGGCTGTGGATAGATGCACACTCTTCCAGTGCTCAAAGATTTTCGTGTTTCTTTTGGAAATACATGACAGTCACCAGGCACATTTGGAAGGAATGACTTGTCTTGCGAGCAGAGAAAGATTTGCTCGGAATAGAACCTGCCCACCAGCCTCCCACTTCTGAGAATGGGCACCCAAGGACAGCAAGACCTTGACTTTGTATCATTCATGATAAGGTGCTTCTGGTGGGCAGAATTTTCGAATGATTTTAATAGTCTAAGTATAATCACCTTCTTCTATTAAGCATTTTTTAATACAAAATTATCCTAAATTATTTTCCCTGTTTTCTTACCTTAGGAGAAGACAGTTTTGGTCAAAATAAAATGCTTGAGTAGCTCCAGTGTTATTTCGATCACTGGCTGTACCCTGGAGCGTGTCCTGCGTGTGCCCTCCGCTCTGGGCTTCCGCCCCGGCTCACCCCTGGCTCTTGGAAGCAGTCCAGTTGCTACTCCACACCACCCGCTGCTGTTTAGGAAAATTAAGGGAGATAAAACCTGCTAAGCTGGTAACCCTCGTCTTACTAATTTATTACTGTCTAATAAAGATGGCAGCTGCATTTTTAAAACCAACGTTAAAACAATGCCAAAAAGTTGGCATTGCCTGAATTGGTACTACCAAAACAAATGAAGGATATCGTCAAGCAAGTAACACCCCCGACAGGAAGATCCCAGACTAAACGTCTCAGGATTGCCCATTGGTTGCTGCCAGGCACACAGGCCCTAGATCAGGAACCCGGAGCAGGAACAAGCCAGCGGACAGCCCACTGTTATAGTGGGAGAGGAAGGCTGCCCCAACCCAGGTCTGCAGCTGTTCCCCGTTCCATCGCTAGTTGAAATGCAGTCTGTTTTTCTTTTTCTGTATCAATTTTGCTATCTGTTATACAAGGAGACCCAACCAGTCCATCCTAAAGGAGATCAGTCCTCGGTGCTCATTGGAAGGACTGATGCTGAAGCTGAAACTCCAATACTTTGGCCACCTCATGTGAAGAGTTGACTCAAAAGACCCTGACGCTGGGAGGGGTTGGGGGCAGGAGGAGAAGGGGACGACAGAGGATGAGATGGCTGGATGGCACCACTGACTCGATGGACATGAGTTTGGGTAAATTCCGGGAGTTGGTGATAGATAAGGAGGCCTGGAGTGCTGTGATTCCTGGGGTCGCAGAGTTGGACACAACTGAGTGACTGAACTGAACTGAACTGAACTGAACTGATACACAGATAAGTAACATAGAATCTCTGTTAATCCCTAAAGACACGTGGCGAGAGCTGGGTAGATTTCCACTAAGTTAATGGTGTGACTTTTGAGAGTTATGACGACAAAAACGTTGCAGGCCCATAAGTGTCAGGAACACACTGAAAAGACATGGGGTATCCCACAAAGAACCTGCACTTCATCCTCCTGGGAGCCTGAGACAAAGAGACATGTGGTCCCCACATGCTCAGGGGGCTGTGCTGAGTCCAGAGAAGGAAACGTGAAGAATAGATTTGGTCAGACCTGCAGCCGTGGAGAAGCATCTGTCTGCGGGGTGGGGTGTAGAGAAAACAGACATGGGCCCGACGGAGCGGAACTGCAGGCAAAGCCGCTGCAAGGAGACTTGGCTCAGGGAGAGCCCCATCGCCTGGACCAGGCGGCCCCTCACCTCGGAAGGGTAGGAGGCCTGGACCGGTCACCAAGGTGCCCGGCCGATTAGTCTATGATTGAGGAGGCAGGCTGTCTGCTGAGAAGACGGCGGAGAGTTCGGGGGGCAGCCGGGTCAGGGGTTTGAGGGGGGCGGTGAGCAGAGATGGTGACAGGCGTTCAGCGCAGTCTCTGTTCCAGGCACACAGAGGTGCTTAATTCTTTCAGAATTCCAGGGTGGCAAATACTATTGTTATTATCTTGCAGATGATGGAACTAAGCCACGGAGAAAGTGAAGGGAAAGCTACGCAGGACGCTGCGGACTGGGCTGAGCCGAGGTGGGGAACCCCAGGAGACCAGGGTGGCGGGGGAGCCGGTGCTCAGGGCCACACTCCTTGCTGCATCTGAGAGAATGTGCTAGAATTTTTTCACATTGGCTACTGACTTTTTCTAAGAAGTGACATTTGAGTATTAATTTATTTCCCATACTCTTTGGAGTGGTAACAAACCCCTGAGCAGAGAAAATAGATGTACAGTGTTCTAGGTATAAAGGGACCTTCCAGTCTCTTCCAGCAGCTCTACACCTGTCTAATGGACACATTCTACTTTATTTTGAATCTGCATGCGCCCGTCCTGCTAACTGGCCATGTTTATGCCTTTTGAAAGGTCCTACCTGTGCTGAGGCCGTGAAATCCCTGCCAATACACAAACACAGTCACGCAGAAGCAGGAGGGAGCAGACTCTAGAGGTGAGCGCAGGGTGAGTTTTTAATGGAACAGCCTGAGGCGGCCAGCACCCTGAGGCAGGAGCCAGGCTGAAACGGGAAGTGCAGACAGACAGACGGAGGGATGGGGGCTGAGCGGGACTCGGGCGGGTGCACACCCCCGAAGCTGCTACTGATTTCTATAACTGGGGACCTAGAAAGCAGAGGGATGAGGGTGGGGAACCTGCGGCTCAGCCCCAGAGTGAGGGCTCGGCAAGTCCGTCCCCAGCTCCAGAAGAGAGAAGGAAGCTTCTGGAAGTGCTGTTGTGCAGGTGGGGCTGTCCCAGCCCCGGAGACCCCCACCAGGCCGAGCAGGCGTGAGCAGAGGCCCAGACTCTCAGCAGCTACGGGGGGAGGGCACCCCTCAGCAGCTGTGGCGAGGTGAGCCCGGGACAGGGCCTGGGTGAAGAGCATAAAACACACCCCGAGGGCCTCGGGCAGCGCGGGGCACTGGGCTGCGGTTTGGAAAGATCCACAGGTGACGCGTAGGCTCTGCTGGGTTTGAAAAGCAGGACGTAAAGAATTTCTAATCAGTTCACTTGCGTTTTGGCAAATATGCCTTTATTCATCAGAAGCATGTGGTTTGTGCAGCTTAAGTGATTTTTGTGCAAATGTTATGACTAAAACGACACAGAAATCATCGTAAAACACTTGACAGACTGCAGACATGACTTACTTTACATCTACCTTCCATTTTACAGAAATATGTTGAAAATTTTTTTTAAATGCTGTGAGATTGCTGTATGGACTTCTGGGCTAAAAATACAAAAGTGAAAACTCAGTTATTATCTGCATTGTTCTGCCTTAAAAATCAATGGAAGAGCCCACCAGAATGTTTTTTCAACTCAAACATGACTACACATTGAAAGTCACTGCAGCTTGAAGGACACGTGACTTTCTCACAGCCGTTCGCATCTCGCTCCTGCCCGTGACCCGTGTTTCTCTGTTGAGAGAGAGACCCCAGCCCGACGGCCCTCTAGTGTGTGTGGCCTCCATCCCAGGCGCACCACTGGGGTCCCTGGCAGCATCAGTCCTGCTGTTTCTGAAAGGTTAACGTTGTGCTTTAACATTAAATAGGAACGTATGTGTAAGTTTTAAATGGCCATGCGTGCATGCTAAGTCGCTTCAGTCGTGCCCGCCTCTTTGCGACCCCGTGGACTGTAGCCCACCAGGCCCCTCTGTCCATGGGACTCTCCAGGCAGGAACACTGGGCTGGTTGCCACACCCTCCTCCGGAGGATCTCCCGGACCCGGGGACTGAACTCGTCTCTACGTCTACTGCTTTGGCAGGAGGGTTCTTCACTACTAGCACCGCCTGGGAAGCCCTTTAAAAGCATATGTGTAAATACATATCTGTAGTTATAATATTACAGCAGCAGATTTTTCTTGGTTGTAACCCTGTGTTTCAATGTTTCCTTTCAGTTACAGTATCACCAGTCAAGAGAATGAAATTCACCAGAATTAAATTCATCAGATGAAATTTACATGAAAGTGATTTATCAGATGTTTTAAGAATCTGATTCTAATAGTATTTAATTTCTTTGTTGCTCTTCACAAAACACTTTCTCAGAATCCTCTATTAATTATGTCTATATATGTGTATATGTCTTTAAAAAATAAAATACTATAAAATTTAAATTTTCTAATATTTATTCTGGCACCAATAAATTAATATTAGATTTTCTTTTTTAATATTTAGATTGCAGAGGCCCAGAAACTGATTTATATGGTCCCCTACGAGCACTGTGAAGGAGCATTCTTTGATTCTTTTATTCAGAACTCATGACTGGCCAAGTTTTGATTTTTTTTTTATTCCCTGCTTCTAGTTTAAAAACTATTATGCTTTCATTGAAAAATTTGTGCATCCGATTTAAAATAAAGAGAGACATTGAAACAAAACTTAGCAAGAATCCCACAACTGTGAGGAAATTTTAGGTAGCACTTGTTCCCTCTCCTACACACAGATTTCACTTAGAAAGAGGGAACGTGGAAGGCACCATATGGACAATCCGCATGGGCTTCCTTAACGAAACTCCACAGGCCGGGCAACACTCACTTCTCCCAGTTCTGGAGACTGGATGCCCAAGACCAAGGTGCTAGGCAGGCTGGTTCCCCGTCAGAGCAGGGCAGCAGTTTTCATCTTCTCGCCGTGTCCTCACATGGGTGAGGGCAGCTGGGTCTCCTCTGCCCTTATGACCTCACTTAACCTTCATCGCCTGCTCATGGGCCCCCCATGCACGTTCAGGGATCTGGGGCTCAAGGCTTCAACAAAGGGTTTTGGGGTCACATCCACTCTACAACGCTATACATCCTGTTTTATAAGTGATTTATTAGCAATATAATGTGGGCGGCACTACATGTCATGAACCCATATCATTTGTAGTGACTACCTGGTGTTACTGTGTATGAAAAATAATGTATTTAACTAACTTTTATTATTTCCAACTATGTTTTTCAAATAAACACAATATTTCAGAGCATTGTTATAGATAAATCTTTCTGTTTATCATTAATTACTCAGCCATTATTATTATTCAGTATTACACATTAAAAGACGCTTGCTCCTTGGAAGAAAAGCTATGACCAACCTAGATAGCATATTAAAAAGCAGAGACATTACTTTGCCCACAAAGGTCTGTCTTGTCAAGGCTATGGTTTTTCCAGTGGTCATGTATGGATATGAGAGTTGGACTATAAAGAAAGCTGAGCACAGAAGAATTGATGCTTTCGAACTGTGGTGTTAGAGAAGACTCTTGAGAATCCCTTGGACTGCAAGGAGATTCAACCAGTCCATCCTTAAGGAGATCAGTCCAGGGTGTTCATTGGAAGGACTGATGCTGAAGCTGAAACTTCAATACTTTGGCCATCTGATGAGAAGAGCTGGCTCATTTGAAAAGACCCTGATGCTGGGAAAAATTGAAGGCAGGAGGAGAAGGGGATGACAGAGGATGAGATGGTTGGATGGCATCACTGACTCGATGGACATGGGTTTGGGTAGAGTTGGTGATGGACAGGGAGGCCTGGCGTGCTGCAGTTCATGGGGTCCCAAAGAGTCGAACACGACTGAACGACTGAACTGAGCTGATGATACATGTATTACATAATTTATTAATGAAAATGAGAATATTTTTACATTTGTAATCTATATTAAAACTTTCAGCAGTATACCTAGGACTGCCTCTACCAACAGCCATTGATCAACAATGATTATACGTATTTTTTAAGAACTTTGTAAGCATGTATAAAGGTGTGCCATTGTGTCTGACATCTGAGATTACTCATGATAATGCAGGTTTTCATGCTTCCTGGGTATTTGTATTTCTTCTTTGATGAAGTGTCTATCTCTTTGACAATTTTTTACAGCTAAAAATATTCAATTTGTATTGCAATTTAATAAGTTACATGAAAATAATTAAACACAATATCTAAGTGGGATTTATTCCAGGAAGGCAAGTTTGGTTCAACACCCCAGACTCAATCAGCATAACATACTGTAGGGGCTGAGTACAGTACAGAAGACATGGTCTTTTCAGTGGACTGAAAACAAAGTCTCTCCAGCTCTGCGGCTGCTGCAGGAGCGTCCCCTTAATGCTGCACTTGCTGAGCCTTCCTGAGACTCTGCTGCAGACTCAGCTGCCTGCGTCATGAATTTCAGTAACTGCATTTATGGGCCGGGGTTGGAGTCTCCCTCGAAGGAGCCTTGGGCCATGTCTGTGGGGCTCAAGGTGAATCTCCTTGCTTGAATTCAGGATGTGTGGTGATCAAAGCTGCCCACAGGAGCAACTGTTGGTCTGTGGCCATTGGCTGTTTGTCTCCAGAGGTGCTGAACCCAGTTCTGGAGCATCCAGGGACAAGGCTGGCAGCCCGTGTACACACAGACTGCCAGGGGCTGCTCAGTGAGGGCAAGCAAACGCCACCCTCATGCCAGCGGACATTCGCACCAGGAGCAGCATCTACTGGGTCCTTCCAGATGCGATGCCTCTGCCGCCAGTGTAGACAGGAGCCTCGGGGGTGAGGGAAACGCTCATGGCGTCAAGGGCACAGCAAACAAACAGGTGCCTCAAACCTGCCTCACATCCGTTTCCCTTAAACCCAGAGAAACAATGATCACCAATGAGAAGGCCCCTGACCCTGAACATGCTGATATCTGAGAGGACGAGCCCTAGAAGTGTGAGAAGACTGGAGACTGCGTCCCCAGAGTCCCCCTCATGACATGAAAGAAAGAAGGAAGGAAGGAGGAAGGAAGGGAAGGGCATGAAACCTGGGCCCGCGGGAGAAGGAGGAAGAGGTCTGCACTGTGAGCCGACTAAAAAGCTAGCATCCATGCACAGATATGTACCTGATAACACAGTACTTAACACAGGGCTTCCCTGGTGGTTCAGTGGCAGAGAACCCTCCTGCCAGTGCAGAGGACTCGGCTTCCATCCCGGGGCCGGGAAGGTCCCCTGGAGAAGGAAATGACAACCCATGCCAGTATTCTTGCCTGGAGAATCCCACAGACAGAGGGACCTGGCGGGCTACCACCCATGGGGTCACAAAGCCTTGGGCACAACTTAGGAACTAAACAATAACAATATATAATATACCGTATATAACACAAAGAAAAGATTTAAAAGGCTGAGTGGCTTTTGTGGCCTTTAAACAGAATTTCATGAAAAACTTAAAATCTAAAACTCCTAGAGAAAAACATAGGCAAAACACTCTCTGACATAAATCATAGCAGTATCCTCTATGACCCACCTCCCAGAGTAATGGAAATAAAAGCAAAATAAACAAATGGGACCTAATTAAACTTAAAAGCTTTTGCACAACTAAGGAAACTATAAGCAAGGTGAAAAGACAGCTTTCAGAATGGGAGAAAATAATAGCAAATGAAGCAACTGACAAAGAATTAATCTCAAACATATACAAGCAGCTCTTGCAGCTCCATTCCAGAAAAATAAATGACCCAATCAAAAAATGCGCCAAAGAACTAAACAAAGATTTCTCCAGAGAAGACATACAGATGGCTAACAGACACATGAAAAGATGCTCAGCATCACTCATTATCAGAGAAATGCAAATCAAAACCACAATGAGGTACCATCTCACGCAGGTCAGAATGGCTGCGATCCAAAAGTCTACAAGCAATAAATGCTGGAGAGGGTGTGGAGAAAAGGGAACCCTCTTACACTGTTGGTGGGAATGCAAACTAGTACAGCCACTATGGAGAACAGTGTGGAGATTCCTTAAAAAACTGGAAATAGAACTGCCTTATGACCCAGCAATCCCACTGCTGGGCATACACACCGAGGAAACCAGAATAGAAAGAGACACATGTACCCCAATGTTCATCGCAGCACTGTTTATAATAGCCAGGACATGGAAGCAACCTAGATGTCCATCAGCAGATGAACGGATAAGAAAGCTGTGGTACATATACACAATGGAGTATTACTCAGCCGTTAAAAAGAATGCATTCGAATCAGTTCTGATGAGATGGATGAAACAGGAGCCGATTATACAGAGTAAAGTAAGCCAGAAAGAAAAACACCAATACAGTATAGTAATGCACATATATGGAATTTAGAAAGATGGTAACATTGACCCTATATGCGAGACAGCATAAGAGACACAGAAGTAAGGAACAGTCTTTTGGACTCTGTGGGAGAAGGCAAGGGTGGGATGATTTGAGAGAATGGCATTGAAACATGTGAATTATCATATGTGAAACAGATCGCCAGTCCAGGGTTGATGCATGAGACAGGGCGCTCAGGGCTGGTGCACTGGGATGACCCTGAGGGATGGGATGGGGAGGGAGGTGGGAGGGGGTTTCAGGATGGGGGACATATGGACACCCATGGCTGATTCATGTCAACGTATGGCAAAAACCACTACAACATTGTAAAGTAATTAGCCTCCAATTAAAATTAATTAATTTTTAAAAAAGTTAAAATCTGTTCTTCACCAAAAGAAAGTAAAAATTTAGAGAATGAGATGACATATTTGCAGAGTACATGTTTAATAAGGGGATTTTATCCAGGATACATGAACAACAGCTGCAAATAAAAATAAAAAAACAAGTGATACATTTCCTTTAAAATGGGCAAAGGATGTGAGTGGACATTGCTCCAAAGATGATATATAACTATTCGGTGAACATATGAAGAGCTACTCAATGTTATTAGGCATCAGGGGAATGCACATCAAAACACTAGGAGGCTAAACCAAAAAGACGAAAATGCCCACTGGAAAGATGCAGAGAAACCGGACTCCTCATCCTTGCTTGTGAGAACGTGGAATGCAGCCATTCTGGAAAAAGAGCTCAGCTTTGGCTTTTTCTAAAAATGGTAAACTTGTTGCCATGTGACTCAGTAATTCCGTTCCTAGGTGTATGTTCAAGGGAATTAAAATCATATGTCCACAAAAGCACACAGGCATTATGCAGAGCACCGAAAACGGGAAAACCGCCTAAACGCTCAACAGACGACTAACAGCCAATAACACGCGCTATGCTGTCCAAGGGGGCATCACCCCACAACAAAAAGCGTGAAGTGTTCCTGCGCTATTCTGTCCAAGGGGGCATCACCCCACAATAAAAAGTGCAGAGTGTTCCTGCCAGCTACAGCATGGATGAACTGTGCAAAGAGGCCTGTCACAGAGGTGTATGAGCCCACTGATGTTAACCATCAGATCAGGCCCCTCCGTAGAGAGAGAGGTGCCTTGGTGTAAGAGGAGGTGGAGAGGGAGAGGAGGTAAGGAGTGCCTGCCGGTGGGGTGATGGAGACGCCCTCACTAGTGAGGGGGGCACAGCCGTGAGCACACTCAAAGCAAACAGAACCCCACATTTGGACCGGGCAGCCTGAAGGGTGGGCTTTGTGGTGTGTGGGTTGTATTGCAACAAAGCTGCTGTTAACAGGAGGACGTGGCACTGAAGACATAGGAAACGAGGCTTACTCATCACTGAGAAACGCGGGTCGTGTGAGAGGGAGCTGCCGCTGGTCTCCTAGTCTTGGCTGCCCCGATGTGTGGGCCTTGGGGAACAGACCCGCAGAAAGAAAGCTGCTCCCCCTTTTGAAGCAGCGTTCAGCAACATTTGTCAGCATTACATGTGCTTTTGTGCTCTGATCGGACAATCCCTCTTTCGGGAACTTCTGAGATGACTCTCCAATGACAGAGAATGCAGACCCATGGAGTTGCTGACTGTCTCGCTGAATCCACATAATATCAACAGCAACCTGCATGTCCGTATGGCGGAGGCAAGTCCAGCAAACTGTGTGTCACGTAGGAGAACTCTCTGAGTTGTGAGACAGAAAGGGAATGTCACTAAGTGGGCCAAAATGTGTAAAAAAAAAAAAAAAAAAAGGAAGGAAGACGTGTCTCTGTGTGACTGTGTGAAACACACTAGGGGTGGGGGATATCCTGAGTGGCTGGGGAGCAGGGCTTGGCGTAGATTTAGGGGCAGGGACACTTCCCAGAATGCACAGTGTGGCTTATTTCTTAGCAAAACCTGTCCACGCTAATTTTCTATATTTTTGCCTTGTTCCTGTTTTTGCCCAGATTCTGCCTCCTAATATGGACTCGGTCACATTTCTGTTTTGAACAGGTTACATTAATTATTGGACACCCCATTTTCAGCCAGTCACAGCAGCACGTTTGGGCTACACATCGGCTTTACCACCCTCACGCTGTAGTGTTTGTTCTGATTTTCTTAAAGGAATGACACTGGGGTACCCAAACAGGTCATTCTCCCACTTGGAGGGGTCTTTCCAAACACGACACACACATTTGCACTGGAGTTATGCAGAGGGATTCCTCAGAGTCGAGTTTAACACCTTCTCCTGAGACTTCCCTGGTGGCCCAGTGGTTAAGAATCCACCTGCCGATGCAGGGGACACGGGTTTGACTCCTGGTCTACGAAGATTCCATGTGCGTGGGCAGCTAAGACCATGCGCCACAGCTGCTGGGCCTGTGCTTTAGAGCCTGGGAGCCACGACTGCTGAGCCTGAGCTCCAGCCGCAGAAGCCTGTGGCCCGGGGCCTGTGCTCTGCAGCAGCAGCCACCGCAACGAGAGGCCCGCTTACCACAACCAGAGACAGCCCGCACACAGCAACAGAGACCCAGCACGGCTGAAAGTGTATTTTAACATTTTAAAAACCTTTTTAAAAAGTCTTCTCCTGAGACCTGCCTGGTTCTGCAGTTCGGGTCGTCTGGCCCCCGTGTGGGGTGTTTGCCCTGCCAATTGGGCCATCTCTGTGGGTCAGCCCCCCCCACGAGCCCAAGCACTGGCAGGAGGCCACTCCGCCCACCTGGGTCTATGCTGTTTCCAGCTGATGGCTCACTCTCAGGGAAAGTGCATGAGTTTTTGGAAGGCATCTGTCTGGCTAATTCTTAGCTTATTTTCCCAGGTCATACCAGCCTCGTTTCTATGAATAATTTTATTTTCTACTAAAGGTTTTTTTCCTTTCATTAAAAAATTGTCACAATGAATTAATGTAATTTCTGAATTTTCATTCAATGGAAAGAAGAAACGGGAAATGAATTATTTATTACATAGCAGATGATGCTCAGAACTTGGATGAAAGCCAGGGGCCTCAGTGAATTAGGGGTATTCCTTCAAGTCACCTGCTTAGTTATCAAACTGGAGCCGAAATCAGCAATTCCTAGAGGTCTCACCCCACAGATCCACACGAAGGCGGGAACTGACTGTAGAAAGACTTTGCCTCAGCCGCCAAGTTCTCAGCGAGCATCAGCCACTCTCGTGAGAACCCCATTCATCCTGACTCTCCGGGCACAAAACACGCGCGGCTTGGTGGCCTCAGTGAGGAGGTGATCCCGTTCTGGCTCTTCTGCCACCACCCACCCTGTCTCTCCTGATGCCAAACACGGTTCTGAAAATGGGGCTGAAGCAACGTTGTGTCCTCTCTGATGGCTGCTCTGGGCTCTGCAGGCACAGACCCCCCAGCAGACCCCGTGGTTTACCTGCATGAGACTGTGCTGAGGCCTTCATCCTGTGGCTCACTGCCAACATCCAGCCTATCCCTGCACGCGGCTACCGCCACCCACATGTGTATCCACGTGATTTGGGCGAGTAACCTGAATTCTCCCTGGGTGGAATAACAATGGAAACACCTCAGTAGGCACTTTATCTTGATGAGCATGTTCTCTGGGACCCTCTCTCCCAAGAAAGCCTGTGACATCTGGGCCCCAATCCACACTCTGCATTCAGGGTCGAGGGGCTCCTGCCCTCCTTCTGAGCTGACCTCACCCCACAGCCTAAGGGTCTGTGCTCTGGGCCCCCTCCCTGATGAACAGCATCACTGTCCAGCTCGTGCGGGGCGGCAGGTGGGCCCGCTGGGTCGGACGCGCGTGCCTCTTGCGCTGCCCGGGACTGCGGGGCTTCATTCCGGCTCCTCCTGCCACGTTCTTGACACTGCACTTCCTGTTGCTCGCTTTTCTCACGGGTTGCTCCCAATTAAGAGAATGTGATCATTTTTATTAACAGTGCACTTTTCATGCACTTCCCAGTCAATAGTTACACTTGCTGATTGCAGTGAGATAACAGAAATAATCCAAATGGTGCTGAATTTGTAGCTTTCAGTTGTTAATGAATGAGCTAGAGCTACAGGTGTCTACGTGGGCAGACCACAGAGCAACGGTGAGAGGAACTGAACCATCACAAAATGTGTTCTCCTTGGTCCTGTGACACGTTGATCCCCACCCCAGAAAAAGTTCTCTTAGAGTTACTCAACGAATTTAAGCTCTTAAGAGGATAGGAGAAATGTTTCCTAGTCAGAATTTACAACAGCTTAAACAAAGTAGGGTTTGACACATGATTAGAATGAATGAGTTGGTGTAGAATGAATGAGTTGGTGAGTGAATGAATGGGTGAGTGAATGAATGAATGATTGAGTGAGTGAGTGAATGAGTGAATG
>NW_024070185.1:110601593-110607874 GCF_014754425.2 Oryx dammah | reverse complement strand
TGAGTGATTGAGTGAGTGAATGAATGAGGGAGTGAGTGAATGAATGAATCAGTGAGTGAATGAGTGAATGAATGAGTGAATTAATGATTGAGTGAATGAATGACTCACTGTGAATGAGTGAGTGAATGAATGATTCAGAGAATGAATGATTCAGTGAGTGAATGAGTGATTGAGTGAATAAATAATTGAGTGAGTGAGTGAATTAATGATTGAATGAATGAATTAATGAGGGAGTGAATGAGTGAATAAATGATTGAGTGAGTGAATTAATGAGGGAGTGAGCGAATGAATGAATGAGTGAATTGATTGAGTGAATGAATGATTCAGTGAGTGAATAAATGAGTGAGTGAGTGAATGAATGATTGAATTAATGATTGAGTGAATTAATTATTAGTGAGTGAAGGAATGAATGAGGGAGTGAGTGAGTGAATGAATGAGGGAGTGAATGAATGATTCAGTGAGTGAATGGATGAGCAAATTAATGGTTGAGTGAGTGAATGAATGATTGAGTGAGTGAAGGAATGAATGAGGGAGGGAGTGAATTGATTGAGTGAATGAATGATTCAGTAAGTGAATGAATGAGTGAGTAAATGAATGATTCAGTGAGTGAATGAATGAGTGAATTAATGATTGAGCAAGTGGGTGAGTGAATGAATGAGTGAGTGAGTGAGCTGGGGTGCCACAATGAGCCCTCCCAGCCCCAGGTTTCCCTCTGAGCTCGAGGAGGGTGAGTTGGCAGGGACTTGTCCTCACAGCATGAACAGAGCAACTGTCCCAGCTCCGGGAACCAGTCCAGTGTGGCCTTACTTCCTTGAGGTTTGGCTGGTGGAGAATGGGTTGAGTGCATGAACCTGGTGCTTCAGTCCCCTGGGCCCACGGAGCTCCGAGCCGCTGTTAGAGTGGTCGCCAAGGCAATGGCATTAAAGATACACAGAAATAACTCGGTGATGGTTAAAGGACACTGTGAGCAAGTCGAGTGATATTTCCTAGAGCAGATTCCAATGCACACGCACCTCCAGCCTGAAAGAGTCAGGGGTCTCAGGGGACCACAAGCTCCTCGGTTCCGCTCAGCTGCCTGATGGTGGAAAGGCTTTCTTTCCAGTCTGTTTACCTTTAAAAGTCAAAATTGTGTTTATTTTGAAAAGAAACCGTGAGTAGTCCTATATATTTTAGCCACAAAAGAGAAAATTCTTGGTAGAAACCAAGAAAAGAGAAAAGGATTTACTGAGAGAAAACATAAATTTATGGTTGCCAAAAAAGTGAAAGAACGAAAATGAGAAGGTGGGAGAATAATAATGGCGTCAATGAACCCTGCTTCCTCTTTTCAAGCTTTCTTTCACATTTTATCGTTTTTTCTCCTTCACTGTAATTGGGTTCACAATCCCAAAGCGTTTTTATTCATTTCTTTTAACTGGAGGCTGATTACTCTACAGTGTTGCAGTGGGTTTCTCCATCCATTGACATGGATCCGCCACGGCTGTACACGTGCCCCCATCCTGAACCCCCCTCCCACCTCCCTCCCCGTCCCGACCCTCAGGGTTGTCCGTGTGTCCCAAGTCATTTTCAAACATGCAGTCCTCACAAGTCCAAAGAGATTGACACAGAGAAGAAATCCCATGAACAGCTGGGTGGGGTAGTCACCAAAAAAGAGGCACTGAGAAGCAGATGCACCATGGAGGGCTAAAGCACATATCCGCTGAGATGCACGTAAAAAGTAACAGAAAAATGTTTTTAATAGCTTTTTCAAGTCCTCTTGTTAAGTAAAGCAGTTTTTCAAGGATTTATATAGTTTGCGCCGTTAAATGATTTTTTTTTCTTTTTACATTTTAAAATTGTGACTCACAGAGTAAGACATGGTTTTTAAAACAGAAAAAAAAAAAAAATCTCCGTGGAGTATCACCTCCCTGAGCACATTACTCAGATGCGGCCCCACTCGCACGGATTTCTGGTGTAGGTTTCGCTGCTTTCCGTGTCACACGTCTGCAACTGAGTCCGTGAGTCCCCACTGGGGAGACCGCACTGTCTTGGAGGTGCCTCCTCTGGCGAGCAGGACGGCCGCCCTCCCCTGGGGCCCGAGGTGGCGGGCTCCCCGCAGCGGGAGGTCCCCAGGCAGACGCCTTGCGTGTGGCACTCTGCTCCGTGTGGCACGCCTGGGATGTTCTGGAGGTGCCCTGGCTGGGATGAAGGCCCCTCTGAGGGCCCCTGGAAGCAGGGTGGAGACCCCTGAGGCGGGAGGCGTCTGTGTCCGTCCGGCGCTGGTGTTTGCAGGCGGCGGGCTCAGCCCGGGTCCTGCGACGGGACGGGCAGGCAGGGCCGGTTCCGGCGGGGCGGCTGCGGGGCAGGGGCGGGCACCCCGGGCCCACCAGGCTGGTACCGGGCTTGCTTGCCGCACGCCTGAAGCGGGACTCAGAGGCTCCAGAGTGACTTAGGGGCCCGGGGCCCGGCCCGAGACTTCCGCGGAGGCCTTAGGGAGTCGCAGCAGCTTCGAGGCCGCTCGCAGAGAAGGCCGGAGCGATCCGGGAGGCCGGGCTTCGGGGGTCGGTGGAGGAGGCGGAGGAGTCACCCCGGCCCGCGGCCCGCGCTGGTCACCAGCGCTGCTCGAGCCTCCGTCTCCGCTGGGACCGCTGGGACCGTTTCCTCCCCAGCGCTTCCCGGCCGCCTGCCCGTCCCTCGTGGGGGGACCAACGGCTTTCACTCTGGGGCTGAGCCTGGCCAGAGGCGGGGAGGCTCCTGGGGGGGCCCCGAACCAGCGAATCCTGGGCGCCTCCAGGCCACCCCCCCACCCTGCGCCCCGCACCCCCTTTCCGAGGGCCTCCCTTACCAGCCTTCTGCTTCTCCATCTCAGAAACTGGCTGAAAAAGTCAACCTCCGTGGATGTGTTGAGAGAAAAAGGGTTCCTAAGAGTTCTCAGGGCTGGAATTTAAATTTTCTTTTTGGTCCACGGATAATTCACCTCGTTGTGCTGATTGTTTCACAACTATGAATGAAACCGCCACGCTGTGCCCTTAAACTGACAGGGTGATGCATGTCAGCCACTGGCATAAAACTGGAAGGAGGAGGCCGTGGCCGCAAATGTTTCCCCAGGCGCCTCAGGAGCGCTGCCCTCCTGGTGCTCCTCACGCAGCGGACGCGGGGCAGGTCTCCTTGTGGTGTTTGGGGGGGGGGGGGGGGGGGGGAAGGATTTTGAGGGGGGGTGGGGGTGCAGGGTGTCGGGGTGCTGGGGATCCCCGGCAGCGGAGCCGTCAGGCCTGGCCCCCCATCGCGCCACGGAACCCGACACCCGCTCGTCCTGCGGCGGGTCAGCCCTTCCTGGAAGCATCTCTGCGGCTAGAGACACTTTGGAGAAGGAGAGGGGAGACGCTCTATGCTGGGAAAACGTCCAAAAAGTCGTTTTCTGTAAGCTAGCTCCCACCTTGTTTCTATTTTTAAAAGCAAAGATGGCTCTTGGGAGAGACGGAGGCGCTGGGACCAGCCCTGGAGGGAGGGGACCGCTGTCCTCACGGGCTTCTACCTCCCCACCCCTGGTCCCCGCGGCCCAGGAGAGACCCAGGAGAGACCCAGGAGGCGACGTCAGGGCCAGCCTCCGCCGGCAGTGGGGCGGAGGGGGCCCGGCTCTGCAGGGCGAGCAGCTTTCCTGGCCTTGTCGTTCTCGGGGACACGCACAGGAGCATCACGGAGGACTCGAGAGCCTCACAAAGGCTGAGAAGTAGACGCCTCCACACCGTCGGTGTGCCTTGCTTAAACAACATCGGTGCCATGCTCTGATTCTGTGTGTGTGTTGCGGACACAGACCCAAGTCAGTGACAGGACTGGCCTCTTCTGATTTCTATCCCATTAGATGAACGTGCCTTCCAATGACTTGTTCTGGAAAACTACTGTGATAAGAGGAAAGAAATGCTATTTATATAAAATTCACTAACTGCATCACATCTACTTCCAAAAAGGTAGAGGAGATGGTTTGTATTTAAAATACAGGTAACAGCGGAACAACCCAGAGGGATGGGATGGGGAGGGAGGTGGGAGGAGAGTTCAGGACGGGGAACACGTGTAAACGCATGGCTGATTCACGTCAACGTATGGCAAAAACCACTTCAAGATTGTATAGTAATTAGACTCCAATGAAAATAATTAGAAAATACATGTGACATGAATATGTTGCTTGTTGCTGAGCTTCCCTGGTGGCTCAGACGGTAAAGCATGTGCCTGGAATGCGGAAGACTCCAGTTCGAACCCTGGGTCAGGAAGATCCTGCGGAGAAGGAAATGGCACCCCACTCCAGTACTCTTGCCTGGAAAATTCCATGGACGGAGGAGCCTGATAGGCTCCAGTCCACGGAGTCGCAAAGAGTCGGACACGACTGAGCGACTTCACTTTCAGTAGCTAAATCATGTCCAACTCTTTCGTGACCCCATAGACTGACTGTAGCCCGCCAGGCTCCTCTGTCCGTGGGATTCTCCAGGCAAGAATACTGGAGTGGGGTGCCATGCCCTCCTCCAGGGGATCTTCCCGACCCAGGAATCGAATGCGTATCTCTGGCGTCTCCTGCATTGCCAGCAGACTCTTTACCATTGAGCCACTAGGACACAAACACAGTTTAAGAAAGGGAAATGATTTAAAAGAAATGTGAGCGTGGAGATTCTTATCCAGAAGACCCAATCAGTGGCAAAGCAGTAAAATGTCTTCAGACCTTCAGCACTGCTGCTCTGGGGCCTTCATTTTCCTTTGTCTGAGTCATTCTAATGCCCGGCCGAGTACTCCTCTGCCACAGTCTGTCTGCTTCCTAATCTCAGAGTCACCACTATCTTTCTATACACATATGCGGTCAGACCACTTCTCCGTGTGAATTCACCCCCTGGATTCTGACCTCTGAGCCCGTCCACAGATAATTAATATACATGAAGCCAGAAAGATGGCATTGGAGTGACCTCCTCACGTAGTAAGTTACATGTGCTACTTTTCCAGAACAAAACTCTAATAAAATTCTAAGCTTCCCATTTATAAATTTCACTGCTGTTGAAATTGACATGAAAGAAATGTTATTTTGGAATTTTCTGAGATCTTCAAGGGAAGTTTTCTAGTTGACTCTAAACAAGCAAAAAATGCTGACCTCCTGCCAATGCTGATACAGCTAAAGCAACAGGCGCCTGCCCTCGTGTCTCGGGGGCACAGTTTCACACAGCATCACACAACTTTACACGGCATCACACACGAGGACGGAAACCACTCATCATCCTTTTTGATTTGTTAATAAAATAGGAAATTATTTAAAATGTGGAAAGGAAATTTGAAGCCCTTATTCCATCTAAAAAGTCAAGTCTACAAATAAGGCCATGACTTACACCTGGCCCCCTCTTCACAGTGAACGCCTGTGTCAGGCTGGCCTCCTGATCACTAAAGCATATGGTGCCTGTTTCTCAGCAAGGACTGGGTGCTTCCTGAGGCTCTTGCCAGGCTATGTGTCTTGAGATAATACCATTCATCTCTTGTCAGAAGACCATCCGAGACAGGGCTTTTCAGCCAGGACCCTGGGGACAGGCTAATCCTTCATCTCTCTGGCTTCTTTGAGTTCAAGCCGATATCCACTTAAATCATCAGAAGGAAACATGCTCTGGACAGCATTAACTTGGCTCCCTGTAGAAGCGCTGTTCCCAGAACCACGATCCAGCCTGTGCTTCTGGACCAAGCATCGTTCACTCGGACAGCCGCATCCAGAGGGCGATCGTGCCCTCGCTGAGCAACCTGGAGAAGCCTCCTCACATCCTCCGTGCAGACTCCGCGTGCTTTCAGCCAGGATGTAGGCCTGCGATTTAGCCAGGGCATGTCTGCCTGTCTGTCTGTCCACCTATTTGTGCTTCTATGTGTGTGCAAAGTCCCTTCAGTCATGTCTGACTGTGACCCTATGCACTGTAGCCCGCCAGGCTCCTCAATGCATGGGATTCTCTAGGCAAGAACACTGGAGTGGGTTACTGTGCCCTCTTCCAGGGGATCTTCCTGACCCAGGGATCGAACCTGCATCTTTTTATGTCTCCCGCGGTGGCAGGTGGCTTCTTTACCACTAGTGGTACGTGGGAGGCCCTAGGGATCTGTCTATCCGCCTATCCGTCATCTGTCTATGAATCTATCTATCCGCCTATCCGTCATCTGCCTATGAATCTATCTATCCGCCTATCCGTCATCTGTCTATGAATCTGTCTATCCGCCTCTCCGTCATCTGCCTATGAATCTATCTATCCACCTATCCGTCATCTGCCTATGAATCTATCTATCCGCCTATCCGTCAT
>NW_024070185.1:110542728-110601583 GCF_014754425.2 Oryx dammah | reverse complement strand
TCATCTGCCTATGAATCTATCTATCCATCATCTGTCTATGAATCTATCTGTCTATCCATTGTCTGCCTATGAATCTATCTATCCATCTATCCATCATCTGTCTATGAATCTATCTATCCACCTATCCATCATCTGCCTATGGATCTATCTGTCCGTCTGTCCGTCTGTCGTCCTCTGGGCCTCCCAGCTGGCTCAGTGGTGAAGAATCTACCTGCCAGTGCAGGAGACACAGGACACACAGGATCCTCATCATGCTGGGAAGCTCCCTTGAAGGAGGAAATGGCCACCCCTTCCAGTATTCTTGCTGGGAAAATGCCATGAACAGAGGCGCCCCTGGGGTCGCAAACAGCCGGACACGACTGGGCGACTGAGCACGCGTGTGCATCCGTGATCTATCTATCCATGCATCCACCTGTCTGCCTAGTGGTCTGTTTCTCTCTGATGTTTCTGTGCTCACTCACTCGTTTTGCCCACACACGTTTGTGGGGTCTCACCTCTACAAGCTCAGCTGCTGCTCTGAGGACTGGAGATGCCCAGGCCTGAAGGACGCCCTTGCCTTTGAGGAGCTTGCTGGCTCCTGGTGAGTCAGGAAGCCACCAAGCTCTGAGTCCATTACTAGCAAAGCAGCTGGCTTGTGGAGCCTGGACTATCGTCTCTACAAGCATGACGAGGCCATGGCAGGAGAAGGGCGTCCTGACTCCCAGCAGCGCGCGGGAAGCTCCAACCCGGCGCATGTGTGCCTAAGCAACTGCACACTCTTCCTGAAGAATCCCAACATGCATGACTGACAGATCACACAGACAGTTAATATACACGGAACCAGAACATGGCATTGGAGGGACCTCCTCACATAACATGTTACATGTGTTACTTTTCCAGGGAAAAACTCTGATAAAATTCTAAGCATCCCATTTATAAATTTCATCACTGTTGAAATTTACACGAAAGAAATGGTATTTTGGAATTTTCTGAGATCTTCAAGGTAGGCTTTCTAGCTGACTTAGACCCCTATTCAGCATCACCCAAATCCTCCGAGATGACAGCTTGCAGGAACAACGGCCTCTTCCTAACATGCATGTACTTCTCCTTCCTCCAGAAGTTGTCGTGGCTCAACTGTCCTGCTTTCAGCATATTTGAAGAGAATGAATTATTTATACAGGTGGCTGTTGGAAATGAAACACCCTTCAGAAGGGAGGCTGGGATTGTAAATCTGCCAAGCAGAAGGGACTCCTGTGCCCTCGTCCCAGAGAACTTAGCTTCTAGTGCTGTCGATTTATGGCCCTGCTTGAGGCAGGGTCCTGGGGGAGGCTCAGCGGATTCAAGAGGCCCCAGCGATTTTCTGAAGGGACCAGTGCACAAAATCTGTCATCAAGAAAGAGAAGTACAATCCCATAAAATCACAGCGTTCCTCATTTTAATCTGAAAAGCTTCCCCCATGTTAACTTTATTTCTATGGATTGTTTTTTAGAGAACAAGCTTTTAAACTAAAAACAGTCATTTTATCTGCCAAGCTCATGCACTTCCAAGCTTCACCCTGTGCATCCATGCACTTGCTTGATGACCGAAACAACTTACACAAAACCAAGCTCCTGCCGGCTGCATGGAGCCTCTGCCCACGGCCCTACCATCCCATTGCTGGACATTCCACAGACCACACTTGGTGCCCGCGGTGGGGTCACGTGGGCTCTGCTCTGCAGGTCGTCAGATGGGCTGGGGGGCTCCACCACCCACAGCAGCAAGGTCCTCTGGTCCACGGGAGAGGGAGGAGATGCTGGGGAGGAGCCTGGGCTTCCAGCGGCTTGGCCTGGAGTTGAAAGGAGCTGCACCACCAAGGGTCACTGACTCCACACTCATGGGGCCCCTCCAGGGATCCAAGCTCTCGCCCTGCTTTGTGAGGCCATTTTCTTTGAATCTTATTCACATGTGAGTTTGGTAGTGTCTACTGTTTGCCAACAAAGGTCCTTCTAGTCAAGGCTATGGTTTTTCCAGTGGTCGTGTATGGATGTGAGAGCTGGACTGTGAAGAAAGCTGAGTGCCAAAGAATTGATGCTTTTGAACTGTGGTGTTGGAGAAGACTCTTGAGAGTCCCTTGGACTGCAAGGAAATCCAACCAGTCCATTCTAGAGGAGATCAGCCCTGGGTGTTCTTTGGAAGGACTGATGCTAAAGCTGAAACTCCAGTACTTTGGCCACCTCATGCAAAGAGTTGACTCATTGGAAAAGACTCTGATGCTGGGAGGGATTGGGGGCAGGAGGAGAAGGGGACGACAGAGGATGAGATGGCTGGATGGCGTCACCGACTCAATGGACGTGAGTGAACTCGGAGAGTTGGTGATGGACAAGGAGGCCTGGCGTGCCTTCTTGTGGGGTTGCAAAGAGTTGGACATGACTGAGCGACTAAACTGAACTGCACTGAACTCTTGTTTATAGGGACTCAAATTTAAAGAATCAACAACAGTTCACCATTGTATTTGCACTTCAGGAGTGTCATATTTGGGAAATTGAGGTCAAATTTCCCCTCCACCATCTGGAAGGTGTTTGTAAGTCAAATTTCTGGAAAGAGCTTCCATTAACAGAAATCTACAAACAGTGTGATTTCTGAAGATTGTATCTTTAAGCTCAGTCATAATGTCTCACAAATTCACTTTTCCTCCAAATCAGTCATTCACAAACATCTCTGTCTTTCACACATGTGCACACAAACGTGCACACACACACACAGAGTCACACACACCAGGGACCTGTGAATCACACACACATCAGGATCACTTGTTCCTTTGCCTGACATCTGTCTTCCCCACGTGACTGCTCCAGGAGGCAAAAGCTTGTGATACTTCTGATTTTTCCTGCCACATACTCTATACCTAACACAATGACAACCGCAAAGTGTTGAGTAAGTGAATAAGGCAAGCAAGTAAAGGGACCAACAGGTCCTCTTTCTAATGTTCACAGTGGATTTATGCGTTAAACTGGGGCATGTTGAGCCTGTTGTACACTTGAAATTGAGGCTACTTGTGCAGCTAGGGTGACCTTCGGGGACATGAGGAACCTCCTGGAAGTTCCCCCTCCAGAAGCAAGAGGACCTTCCACATCAGTCTGTGGGGCCCAGGAACGTCTTGAATCAGGCTGACAGTGTATCCTCAGGGGCACTCACATGTGCTCACTGTCCTGCTTGGTCATCAGTCATGAAGGTGGCCACACCGCAGGTTCTAAGGCAGGGCAGGCATCAAACTAGAAGAAGTTCACAGGGTCTCACTAGCAATCCAAGGGGAAAGCAGCAACAGCAGAAGAAAACACGGAAAACTGGCACAGATTTCACCAAACATTTTATTTAAAAATCATCTATTTGGAGAAAGAACAGCACTGTTGGAATGAGCCTCTGACCTGTTGGTGCTGTGACTTCCTCCAAACCCCACTGAAGCAGAGGCTAAAGTAAAACCCAGTCGTAACTGTGGAGAAGAAAGAAGACGAAACAGTAGGCAGAATGCCTGGAATTGAAATGGGCAGAGTCTTTCCTCTGCCTCTCCTGTCAGGCCTCACTTGACCATTTGTTTAAAACAAAGCCCTTTCACCTCCTTCCTGGCCCCTTTTCTCCTTAAAATGACAGCAGCTTAAAACTTCCATCTTATAAGATGTCTTTGTTACATCTCTTAGAAAGCTGCTCACACATGCTTAAATATAGATCACATGACTTTGGCTGTTGCTGCAGATTAGCTAAAAACTGCTCTGTAAAATTCTACTGAACACAAGCAAAGTTGGACCCACGTCTTCTTTCCTGCTCAGTGACTAGGAAGCCGAAACCCACTGGACAGTCCTACTCCATAATGTGACATGGTCCATTTGCCTAAATATTGGACCCTGGCATTACTGGTTTAATCAGTGATTGATTAGGAGTCAGGCTACCTGCTGAGTCAATAGTCCATGTGGAGACTGCTGTTACCCCAGTGCATTATGGGAGGCCCAGGCCTGCCTTTTAGGCAGTGATTCGGGAAACAATTGCTTGGTTCTCAACTGCTATAATCTGTTTCTCCCAATGGTGGTTGTCTATCACTGAGCATGTTTGTGGGTGATGCCTGCCTTCTGTCCAGACCGGAAAACAAGAGCCTGGTGGGCTCACACAGGAAATGTTGGGAGAGCTGGTTGGCATCAGGGTCTGCTGACCTGTCCTCCAAAAGTGATCTCCACATTTTTCATCACTCAAGATTCGCTTGGCTATAACTAAGCATGAACACCACTTCTCCTTCAAACTCTGCAGTGGTTTGTAAAGTGGAGCTAGCAACAATGCAGAGAGAAGGAGGCGCAGACTGCCCCGAGGACAGCAGCCCACGTGGTCACTTCCAGCTGCTCCGGGACCTCGGCCCTCCCTGCTCGCCACACAGATGCCGCAGTGACCCCAAAGCAGAGGCTGAGCTCTCATTCGCCCCGTCTCCCTGCCGTGATCCCCTGGAAACACAGACCCCACGCCGGCCCCTGCTCTGAAGGCTCCACCTTTGACGACCTCTCCCTCATCCCACATGGTCATCTCGCTCCTTCATGAGCTTCGTGAGCGCTCAGAACTGGAGCACTTCCTCGTCTGCTCAAACTAACCAGACAAGAAAGTCCCTAAGCCTCTCCAGGTCGGAGGACGCAGGGCACAGACCTCATGTAAATGGCGGCGATCCGTTCCCGTGGATCTCAGTTTTAGGCTGGCGGAGGGTGGGCAGCTCGCGGGAGCGACAGGCCTGGACTTCAGTGTGGACGGTCGGTCGACTGACGGCTGGCCCTGCGCCTCCCACCGAGGAAACCAGGGGAAGTCACCTAACCCTTAATGGAGACAAGACTCCTCATACACCTAAAGAATTAAGATAACAACAGCAATAACTCCTCTAAGGCTTCTTCGAGGTTGCAAGTCATTGGTTGGCTTGAATGTTTAATCCATTGTTGGGACAGAAAAGCAGAAACGCATCAGGCAGCGACAGGAAAACAGTCCCCTCTCTCCTTCCCTATCCTACGACGCCCTTTTCCATTAGATGCTTCATGTTTGGAGGCTTCGGCTGGATCACGCTGGGCGTGGCTGCCTGGGGGGCGTGGCTGCCTGGGGGCGTGGTTGCCTGGAGGGCGTGGCTGCCTGGGGGCGTGGCTGCCTGGAGGGCGTGGAGAGGGGCCGAATAAGGAAACTGACGCTCTTTAAAAACAACTGCTCGTGAGAATCTGAGAAGAGGCAACAAATTATAAAAACGCTAATGTGTGCGTTAAACTCATGGTTTTAAAATCCTTCTTTTTCAACAAAGTTTTTTTTTTTTTTTTTCTCATTATTAAACAACTCATAATTCAAACATAGTTGTCAGGCAGCCTTAGTCAAACTCAGTAGAGGGAAGCCCTGTGGTTTGGGTGACCTGTGGGTAGTCATCTTGTTGGGGACTTAGCTGTTAAAGTGTTGGTATAATGAAGTCATTTTATTAAGAGTCAAAACATGATTCCCTCAGAGTTGTACAAAATAATCAGTGATTTAGAAAAAAAGAGAGATGGGAACATTTATAAGGAGAAAAATAGCAGCGTTACTTGGAGATTTGAAGGAAGTAGTGTGGGCAAGAGATAATTTTAGAAATTAGAATCTAAAGTCAGTGGAGAATAAAGTGGAATAATATATCCACAAAGGTAGATTTTAATGAATTTATTAATATTCATTATTAATTTCTGACAAAGTAAACCATTTTCATATTCTCTTTCCACTGCTGAGCATGTAATAACGGCCTACAAGTCCCATTTCTCGATCGATTCACCTGTTGAGGACACTCGGGTTGTTTCCACGTCGTGATTATCGTGAAAAGGCCGCTGTGATTAACATAGCCATGCAGGGATATCTTCACGATCTGGATCTCATTTCCGTTGAACATGTACCCAGGACTGGGGTTGTGGATTATATGATGGGTAAACTTCTAAGTCCTTGAGGAATCTCTGCACTTTTCTTCATCGTGGCCGCAGCAGCTCAGCTTTGCGTCAACAGTGCATCGGGGTTCTCTTTTCTCCACGTTCTCGCCAACACTTGTCTCTTGTTTTTGATAATAGCTAACCTAACAGGTGTGACGGGGAATCTCGTGAGGCTTCGATTTGCATTTCCCTGATGCCTCGACAGCATATTAAAAAGCAGAGACATTAGACAACAAAGGTCTGTCTAGTCAGGGCTGTGGTTTTCCCGGTAGTCATGTGTGGATGTGAGAGTTGGACTATAAAGAAGGCTGAGTGCCGAAGAATTGATGCTTTTGAACTGTGGTGCTGGAGAAGACTCTTGAGAGTCCCTTGGACTGCAAGGAGATCCAACCAGTCCATCCTAAAGGAGATCAGCCCTGGGTGTTCATTGGAAGGACTGATGTTAAAGCTGAAACTCCAGTACTTTGGCCACCTCATGTGAAGAGTTGACTCATTGGAAAAGACTCTGATGCTGAGAGGGATTAGGGGCAGGAGGAGAAGGGGACGACAGAGGATGAGATGGCTGGATGGCATCACCGAATCAATGCACATGAGTCTGAGTGAACTCCGGGAGATGGTGATGGACAGGGAGGCCTGGTGTGCTACGATTCATGGGGTCGCAGTCGGACACGACTGAGCGACTGAACTGAACTGATGGTTAGTTATGTTGAGCACATTTTCATGCACTTTATAGCCATTTGTATGTCTTCTTTGGAAAAACATCTCTGCAGGTCCTTTGCCCGTGTTTTCATTAGCTTTTTTTTTTTGCTGTTGAGTTGTATGAGTTTCTTATATATTTTTCTATTAACAGCTTATCAGATACTCAGTTTGTGAATATTTCATCCTGTTCCATAGACTACCTTTTCACCTTGTTCCCTTTGCTGTGAAGAGCTTTTTCACTTAATATAGTCCCACTTGTTTCGTTTGACTTTGTTGCCTGTGATTTGGGTGCCATATCCAAAAAATCATTTTCAAGACCAATAACAAGCAACGTTTTCCCTTTGCTTTCTTCTAGAAGCTTTACAGTTTCAGGTCTTAAGTCTTTCATGCATTTTGAGTTGATTCTGTGTGTGATGTAGGGTTCAATTTCATTCTTTTTAAGTGGACGCCCAGCTTTCCCAACACCAGTTATTGAAGAGACCATACTTACCCCGTTGTGCGCTCTTGGTGGTCAGTCCCACTCCTTCTGCAGTTCTTTGAGTGGTCATTAGGGAGCATTAAGTTGCCTGTCTTAAAATGTGTGTATCTTACGGTCACCTCTGGATCATACCTTAGCTGTGCAGAGAATCACAGCTCAGTATTTCCTTTCCTTCACAACTTACAGGACATTGCTGTGTTGCCTTCTGGTCTCTATGGCTGCTAAGCCAAATTCTACTGTTAGCTTAAGTGTTGTTTCAAAGAGAGGCATAAATAAGCTGTATTTACCCTCTAGTTCACATCTAGGCCACCTGATGCAAAGAACTGACTCATTGGAAAAGACCATGATGCTGGGAAAGATTGAAGGCAGGAGGAAAAGGGGATGACAGAAGATGAGATGGTTGGACGGCATCACCGACTCGATGGACAAAAGTTTGAGCAAACTCTGGGAGATGGTGATGGACAGGGAAGCTTGGCATGCTGTGGTCCATGGGGTCGCAAAGATTCAGACAGACTGAGCGACTGAACTGCCCCGACCCTCTAGTTCTGGTTGCAATTTTCAGTTTGCCTTGGATATTCTGAAATGTTCCTACAGCAGTCTTAGGTATGGTTGTTTTGTTTTTTTTTTAATACAACCCTGTGCAGGACTTTGTGTGGTCCTTCAATAGCGTCTTTCCTCCTCTGGACGCCAAGCAGCAGGGTCCGCCCCCACCCCTGCGACCCCTCCAGCACGTATTCAGTGAAGAGACAGGACCTGTCACCAAATCCTCACCAGCCCCTAACTTCTCCTTCCTGCTCCCCCCGTCTCTCTGTTCCACGTTCTGAAAGGTCTCGAATGTAAAGATCTAATTATGGAACTCTCTTTTTTGGTTCTGTCTAGAATAAAGTTTATATTTTCCATTCAATTTTTGTATAAATGACTGTATGTATATTTTCTAAAATATCTTTCTTATTCTTTCTCTTTGCAGAAACTTACTTATGTCACAGGAATGTAACGACACTTTGCAGATAAAACCCCGCATCAGCTCCTTCTCCTCTTTTGTACTGTTGTTGTCATAGATTTTATTTCTACATATGCTGTAATTCCCAGAGGACGCTGTTATAATTTTTATTTCAAACATCCAACTGCCTTTATAAATACCAGAAAAGAAAAGAACAGTAACACCTCCACACACAGAGGTATTATTTTTGGCTCCCTTCAGCCTTTTCTTGGGTCTGACTTTTATCGTTTTCCTCTAGCCTGAACAGCTTCCCAAAGCGTTTATTGTGGTTTGGTTCTGGTAGGAACATTCTCTCATTTTTTGTTATCTAAAAATGTATTTTCCCCACCTCCCTTTGAATGGTGAAGAATTCTAGGGTTTTTTCTGTTTTCTTTTTGGTATCTTTTTATTTTGTGTAAACGCTTCCCTTGATGGCCTCTGGCCTCTGAGCCTGGGTGATAGGGGCTGTGGGAGGGTGGCCCCGGCTTCTCGGGGTCCAGATGCTATCTTCATCCTGCTCTGGCCCAGAGGGGCCCAGGCCTCACCGCACTGGCAGGAACAGCATTTCTACAGGTAAATGCTGTCACCCCCGGCAGGGGGCGGGGGGAGGGGCAACCCCTGACGCCCTGCAGCTCCACGTCTCTAAGAGGAGAGTGGTGGCCTCTTGGGCACGCTGGGCCACAAGGGTCATCCTCAAGCTGCCCACGGGCCCCAAGACCCCCAACAGCTCTTCCACAGTATCCGTCGAGCTCAGTGCTGAGGGCTGTACTCAGAGAAGGCCTTGCCTCAAGTGACCTCACCCTGAACCTCCCACCTCCCTTGACTGGAGGCGCTGCCTGGGGCCTGCCGGGCTGACTCCCAGGACTGGGAGATGATCTTGTTAAGTTCTAGAGACTGAGCTTCCATCCTAAAGGAAATCAGCCCTGAACATTCACTGGAAGGACTGATGCTGAAGCGGAAACTCCAGTACTTTGGCCACCTGATGCAAAGGGCTGACTCATTTGAAAAGACCCTGATGCAGGGAAAGATTGAGGGCGGGAGGAGAAGGGGACGACAGAGGATGAGATGGTTGGATGGCATCACTGACTCGATGGACATGAGTTTGAGTAAACTCCAGGAGTTGGTGATGGACAGGGAGGCCTGGTGTGCTGCAGTCCATGGGGTCTCAAGAGTCGGACACAACTGAGCAACTGAACTGAACTGAACAGAGCCTGGGCTGGGCTTCAGTGCCTGCAGCCTTGTCTGCTCCCTAGGGCAGCTCAGCTCCGGGTGGGTGCCCGAGGAAGGACCCACGGGTTCCTATGACAGAAAGTCACAGAGGGAAGGAGCAGGAGGGGACTGTGGTCCTCTCATCCAGGTGAAATTCTTCTGACGTTGCGTTTGGTGTTTTTGAGGACGCAGTCTCCTGCCCCCTCCCTATCTTCTTTCTTCTTGGAGAGATCTCCAAACACGTGATTCTCCTCTTAGCCAAACTGAACTGAGGGTAGAAGCGGGGCTGGGGCAGCCTCAGTCTCTAAACCGGTTATCAGCCGTTAGCGTCTCTGGGGAGCACGCCTGCGCTCTCCTTACCTCGCGCTTTTTGCGCCAGAAACACGAGGTCGACTTTTCCTTGAAGTCACAGCTGCGGACGGATGAGGAGCCTCATTTCAAACGAGGTTTTAGGGTGTCACTGTCGCAGCCGACCGGGGTGGAGGTTGGGGCCGGTGTCACGGGTGGACAGGGAAAGGAGGGAACCCAGGGCGCTTGGCGGTTTTCCCAGAGGACGCCCCACCCCTCCTGGCCTGCTTGCAGGAATCCAGCTTCAGAGCCCGGAGGCGGAGCAGGGGGTCCCCGGGAGGCAGAGAAGAGCTGTCACTGGGAGCGGCCTCTGAGAGCCGATGCCGGGGCCGGGGCGGGGAGGCAGGTCAGGGCCGGGGCAGGGGCCGGGCCGCGGGCAGCCCCACGGACACCAGGTGAGAGCCACAAGCAGGGCGTCCCTGCCCGGTAAACCAGGACACCGGCTGGAAGCTCGTGTGCATCCCGGCTGCTGCCTGTGCTGCTGTCTGAACTGTTACACGTGTCCCTGAACCGCTGCTCAGCGAGGGCTTGTTCCTGATAGCTACTCTCAAAGCCCAATGACTGGCGGGGTTGCCATTGACTCGCGCAGCGTTTAATTTGATAAGAAACAAGGTAAAGGGCTGATTCCATCACAAACACCTGTGTTCCGCTTTGTTCTGTGAAACAGCACTTTCTCACATTCGTGCTTATTTACATTCCCTCCTAACTCACTAACCAGACTTTGGCTGAGCACCGCGTGGCTTCGAGCTTAGCTCCTGCAGTCCTGGAGTCGCATGGACTCCAGGGGTCGCGGGGCTCTAGGGGGCGTGGACTCTTGGGAGCGTGGACTCCTCTTGGGAGCGTGGACTCCTCTAGGGGGCGTGGACTCCAATGGGGGCGTGGACTCCAATGGGGGCGTGGACTCCAATAGGGGGCGTGGACTCCAATGGGGGCGTGGACTCCAATGGGGGCGTGGACTCTAGGGACTCTAGGAGTCGGGGAAGTGCGTGCGCTTTGCCGTCCTGTCCTGTTTGCAGATAAAACGGGGTGCAGAGGTTAAGGACCTGCCCTTGGCCCCTTCTTGTAAGTGGAAGTTGGGGCTTAGAAATAGGATGTTGGCCCCACAAACTCATTATTGTAACCAAGATTGTTACAAGAAACGTTAAATATAAAAGTTACTTAGAGGAAGCGTCCTCAACGCCTGTCCTCTGAGGAGGCGACAAGTGTCCTCAAGGCCCGTCCTCTGAGGACTCGTGAAGGGACAGGATTGATTTGCAATGAGATGAAAAAAAAGAAAACCAACGCTCCTGAGGGCCAAAGTGAAGGTCACAGTCGGATCAAGAGAACTGTTTACAAATACATGCAGGTATTGGGTAGAGTGTGGCTCAGCTCTGAAATAACAGGATCCAAAGGTGAGAGGTGAGAAAGAGCTCAGAGCTGCTCAACGGGTTGTCCGCTGCCTTGGGGTGGACGCGGCTGGTGGTCACACACAAAGATTCATAAGCCACAGATGTTTGCATTCTGACCACCTAACTAAAGTCCCATCAAGTAAGAAAAGATACTCCTGAAACCTGTGGAAGTAGGGAAGTAGTGCCAAAAATGTAAACACACACGCCACACACCCATCCTTTACATAGGCTTCAGGCCACAGAGCATGGGACAGTGCTCCTCTGAGCACATGCAGCCACCAGAGTTAGCTGCGGGGACGTTTAGGAGCATGGCCTTTGGGCCAAAACTTCTATCTGGAGCGAGTCTCCCCTGGGTCTGCCACCCACTCTTTGCTCTGGGTTCTGTTGCGACTCTCATGTCTGTTAACACAGATAATTGCGCATGGAAACACCTTGGTCAATGACCTTCAGAGAATCGCCCATGGGTGCCCTCAATTCTGCGCTTTCTCACTTCTGACAGGCAGAGAGGCCAGCGCAGCGGAGAAGCACAGCCCTTTCCCTCCCGCCTCCGGGGTCCCGGACTGGGACTCCACACTGTGCCCCCCGCCCCCGCCTCCCTGCACATGGCCCTTGCTCTCCACGTGGATCTGCTCTGTGAGGGGCAGTTCCTAAACGCACAGGCGTCGGCTACATCTGGGCGACCCGTGTAAGTGGAGGCCAGAGGTATTTTCATTCCTTTAGAAATGGAAACAGGCTGGTACAAGACCATCTTCTCTGAGGCTGAGGGCGACTGGGAGAGTTTGATACTTAGATGCTGTGAATGACTCTGTGGACAGAACCAGCGTAATTGAAAGCAGGCGTGGACCAAGCCCCAGGCACCATCGTACAGTTCTCCCAACCGCTCCTGAGCTCTGGGCTCCTGCCAGGTCACGTGATGGTCCCGTCCGCCCCGCTCACCAGCCCGTCCTGGAGTGCGGCCTCCTCCTCCTCCTGGTCCTGACTCTGGCGTGCTGAGCTTAGAGCTGTCCCCTCCTTTGCTGATTCCCCAGCACCCCCGGGCTTGGCCGCTCGGGGCCCCTGGCAGCCCAGCTCTGTCACGTGGCGACCAGACAGGTGTCCGGAGACCTCACTGCTGGCCACTTGCCCGCTGGTTGTCGGCGCTGGGCCTCACTGTGTGCGGGTCCGGCCTCCTGTGCCCACATCAGGGCTGCTCCAAGTCACTCTGCTTGTCCAGCCTCCGGAGCACAGCTGGATAACGGCTGCCCCTCAGCCGGAACCAGAGCAAGTCAGCAGCCATCTTCAAAATCTGTTTCCTGCAACAGCAGTGTGGCCCGAAACTCACTCGGAAACGGTTGAAGACAGCCAGCCGTGCTGAGGCGGGGCCACCAGAATCGGGACAGGGCGCAGGGGGCACAGGGCTCCTAGTCCACGGGGAGAGTGCCCGAGCCCGCAGAGCCAGTGTGTTTCGTGGGCTCAGTGTGGCCCACTTCCCGTCGGGGGCTTCAAAGGCTTAATCGAAAGGGAATCTGGTCTCCTGGGAAGTGTCACAACTGGGCGTTCAGGCAGTGGACACTTCGGCGTCAGCCCTGGTGATCAGCTGCGTCCAAGTCACCAGGGCGCCCCTTGGACGTGGCAGAACCGTGTCACGGAACTGCGTGCTTGCATCCTTTGCTAAGTTTTAACAAAGCCCAGAGGGTTCTACTTCCCTGGTGGTTCAGACGGGAAAGCGTCTGCCAGCAATGTGGGAGACCCGGGTTCGATCCCTGGGTTGGGAAGATCCCTTGGAGAAGGAAATGGCAACCCACTCCAGCACTCTTGCCTGGAAAATTCCATGGACGGAGGAACCTGGTAGGCTACAGTCCGTGGGGTCGCAAAGAGTCGGACACGACTGAGTGACTTCACCTTTCACTTTCAGAGGGTTCTAGCCCCTGGTCATACAGGATTTGTACTGGCTTTTGTGCCAAACTCGCGCTTCCCTGAGTGCTTTGCTGACACTGGGGTACACACTGAACGTCTGTTTTCTTGATTCTAATGGAAAAATGTTGGCAGTGGGGGGCGGAGGGTGCTGAAAGGGGAGAGCAGGGAAGCATAGATCTTATCCGGAGCCTCTGCAGGCACGTTCAGCCTGCATGAGATTAACTGTGAGATTAAGTTGAAAAGCGTAGCAGTTTAGCCAAAACCAGCGCTTTGTGTTTGTTTCTGTTGCATTGGCCATTTTGGGTCAAGTTCAGCCTCAGGACAGTTAGGCCTCCCTCCCTCTGGGCCCCTGGAATGGGGCCAAGAACCTTCTAATTGATTGTTTAATTACAGAGGTTTCCAAGTTACAGCAGCTTGGAGCCTCTCCATGATTTATTCTGCAAAATAAAAACCTCTCTTTCCCTGCAGGTCTGTGCCAGGAGTAAATAACCCTCCTGATTTAGGAGACTGGACACCATCTTCTAGAAGGAAGCTCACAAGACCAGGGTGGGTGTGACTCAGCCATGGTGTTCTTGACAGTAAGTTCCATCTTGTTTGTTTTCCGTTTTGATTCATATATATATATATATATGTATCTCCAAAGATTCTCTTGATAAAATACAAATGCATTTTGGAAAAGTCAGACAGTTTTGAGAGGCTGGCCGTGGGGAAGCTACAAGGCCATAGGGTCTGGAGTGGATGGGGGCTCTGGCCGGAGCCCATCCTGCAAATACGAGGACTCGGGGGGCAGCCCCCAGGGCCACACATTCAGAGAGACAGAGGTGAGAGCATACAGAGTTAGACCGTGGGGCTCGTGTTGGCAAAGCACAGGGGTGGGATGGGGGAGGTTCAGGCCTCACGGGCTAGAACTTGAGGGACCCCTGGGGTCTCGGCAGGCCCACGGGGACACTGAGCCTCTCTGGGATAAGCCTGTAAGGACTCTGGGGACTCTGAGGGGTTCCCGGTGGCCCTGGGCTCAGGGGTGTGTCAGGCAGGAGGTGACTGACCCCTGGTGGGAACCTGGGCCATGCTGATGGGAAGGGGGTGGTCTCACAGGGGACTGGAGGACATGCTGGCTTCAGACAGACCCGAGGACAGAGGGAACGGTTGGCTTTGCCTGTTTGTCTTGACTTTTTGTCAGCAGGGAGGAGCTGTTTAGAAAAACAAAAGGACGAAACGGGTGAGGAGGTTCAGGCAGAAACAGACAAGAAGCAAGGGGCCCCACTGGAGTCTGCGGAGGTGGCAGGCTTTCAGCAGAGGCTCTGGCGAGGGGTCACTGGGAGACTGTCCAGAATGCAGACCTGCCCCTGGGGGTCGTTTCAGGGAGCGCGTCCCCTGGCCCAGCCTGTGTGAGGGCCAGGGCTGGCCGTCCTGACCGAGACCACGGGGGGCTTCTCCGGGCAGCAGGAACGAGGCCTCAGCCCGAGTCTGTGTCCACTCAGGGCACCAGGTCAGCTTCGCACCGACTTGTCTCTGAGCCGGAGTCCCCGAAGGGCTCTCGGGGCGACCCCCGGGGGCTCCGGCCCTTGGGGCCTCCCTGTGCCTGTTGGCAGCTCCTTGTGTTTTGCCCTAATTTATCTGATTTGGCAGATGGCCTGGGCTGGAAAAAGCAAATGATTGGTTGAGAGCCTGAAAATGATCATTCCCTTTCCCCTAAAGAAAACTGAGAAAGCTGAGCGAAGAGCTATCGTTTCCACGTGAATGTTTGACAAAGAGAAATTTGAAGTTTCTCGTCTAAACTTCTACATTCTCAAGTTAGCTGCGTCTATCTGACACGTAAAATTACACTTTGTTTTCTAAGTTTTTACCAGTCGATAAGTTAAAGGTTAAACAATATGGCTCGGAGGTGTGAATGTGCTTGCAATTTACTACCAACAGCTCATTAATCATGCAGCCGACGCGAGCTTTCAGAGAGGTCTGGAGTGAGCGCGCTTGGCAAGTCACAAGGGGTGATGCTGGTACTTTTTCTTAAACTTTCTTTTAAACTCACAATCAAAGTTTCCTGTGATGAATGGAGCTGAACTGACTCGGAATCCCCTGCCCTCGTGGGCAGGGCAGCGCTGGACAACTGTGGTTGAGGCCGCTCGGGGTCCAGGCGGGGCTCCAGGGTGGGGCTGGGGCTCTGGGGCTGTTCAGGAGGACAGCCGGGCAGCCGGTCTGCAGAGCGCTGCTCTGCTAGGGGAGGGCTGCAGGAAGGAGACAGAAGCCTAGTGTGCCTTCAGGCAGAAAATCCAGGACCCGCCGCGAGCCCCTGTTGTGTTAGGTGCTGGGCGTGCAGGGGAGAGGCGAATGCGTTCTCATTCCCGAGTCCTGCCCCCTGGCACCGTGTCCAGGGCACTGTGAGCCGCAGCAGGGCTGCCCCCGTGTTACACTAGAGGCAGTCACACCGACATCTGCCGCTCCTCTGCCCGCTCCTCTGCCCGCTCCTCTGCCCGCCCCTCCCTGAGGGTCTGCACCGCCCACCATCCAGGGGCCGAGTTGCTCATTCCCAGGGGGGTCTGTGTCCTGGTACCGCAACCCTGCCCACTGCCCTGGGACGCAACCTGCCCACCCGGCTGGGTTCCTAGAGGTCTGGTCTTGGGCACAGGAAGTAAGGGCAGTTTGTGGCTCTCAGAGCTGCCAGCATCCTAAGCCAGCCCTGGGAAGCTAGGGCACAAGCCAGCAATTCACATTCTCACATTTTTTGCAAAAAAAAGTACTGATAAGGAAATGATCTTAACCTTCGTAGGAGAAAAAGAGTCTAAGCTGTTACTGTGTTTGGTGATTTGAAGATCCGATGCCGAGCGTAGAAGACGCCGACCTGCTCGAGTCGCCGCCGGTGAAGCTCCGTCCCCTCGCCGCCGGTTCCCGCGCCCCTCCGGGCCCACCCGCGCAGCGCAGCCAGCCCCGCCGACGAGCCTGTCAGGGCTGGGTGCCGCGCCGGGGCAGACTGAGATGGTCTCACAGTTCTGGGCTAAACTCTAATTCTTCCGGGGAATGCAAAGCGCTTCTGAAGGCCGTCGTGGCAAGGATGGAAAAACGCATCTGTGAGAGGGGTGACCCCCTGCCTCACACCTGGGCCCCTGTGACTCTGCCCTGGACAGCAGGCCGCATCCCGGGGGGCACACGCGTGCTCCTGGCGGGCTCGGCGGAGCCCCGGGGCGCCCCACCCTCCTCCTTCGCCCCGGACGGTTTCTCCAGCTCCGCACCTCGTCACCTCCGCGGACGCCGCGTGCTCTTGCAGACCTCCCTGAGCTGCCCTTCTCCCCGGGGACCTGCGCCTACAAGAAGCTCAGGGTGGTGGGTGACGAAGCTGGGCCCCGGGTCCCCAGCACCTCCCACCACTCAGCCTGCGCTCCCCCTGCGGCTGGAGCACAGAGCAGGAAGCCTGGAAATCACAGACGGCCTTGCCGCCCGTGGCCCCAGAGCTGCAGCAGAGCCACTGCAACGCAGACGCAGCCCAGCTCCCTTCCGTTCCCTTCCAGCCGCTGCTAACCGCGACTCCACGGTGACATTAGCTGGATGAAGAGCCCAATTAAGTTTTAATTACCCCGGGTGAGGCCCCCCAGGTATGGTATGACTCACTTGCTAATTAGGTAAGCAACGGGATTTGTTCTGAGCGCCGGCCGGGCAAAACACGGCCCAATCCCATCTCTGTAAAGGTTCAGAATAAATTAAAAAGTCTTTAGAAATAAAATCTCCACGGTTATCAAGGATAAACTCTCGAGGCCTCGGCAAGGTGGGGGATGGAGGCCCAGCATTCTGGCCGGCCCCGCATTCACAGACAGGGGCTCTGACCTGGGAGCTGAGGTGACAGACAACCCCACTGCATGGCGAGTGCCGTTAAGGCAGGCCTCGCTGGCTGCTTTCTCTCAATGAATACAGAAGTTCTCCTTTTATAAATGTGATGAGGAACTAGCAGCAGAACGCGGTGAGGGCAAACCAGGAAAGGCAGGAAGGCCCCTGTTACAGGCAGAGCCACCTCCCCGCCCTGGCTCCTCTCAGGCGCACCCTCGCCCAAGCCCTTGGTGCATTTTTGATGACAGACCCTTAAATCCAAGAGGAGCATGGAGGAGCAAGCTCTGGCTCCATGTTTTGCTGGACGTGCCAGGGTGAGGCCCAGCCTGTGGACAGCCCAGGAAGCCAGCCTGGAGGAGGAGGAGGTGTCGTGTCCAGACCAGGTCTGACGGACTCCACGTCCAGTGGCAGCTGCAGGCCAGGCTGCTGGGTGGGCACTCTTCGAGGAGCCGGACACATGTCTTCTCAAATGTGGCTGAAGGCCTGAGGGCTCAGGATGTGCCAGGACCAGGACCCAGAGGATGAAACCAGGAGGCAGGAGCTGGCTTCAGAGGGAGACTTCACCTGAGGTAGATGAAGAGAACCCGAAACCCACAGGAGAGGTCCCAGGGTCTCAAAGGACATCGCTCTCATCTCAGAGCAGGGCCACCAGAAACAGTCCGGGCCTCGCTGTGGGGTCCATGTCTGCATGTCTCCTCCTGGGGATGAGGAGAAGCAGGGAATGGAGAGAGTCCCTAGTCGTTCCGGTCCCTGGCTGTATTCAAGTCCTCTGTCCCTTCAGACTGAGGGTATTAGAAGCAAGTCTGTGAAGGAATAACTCAGCCAGAACCTCAGATTATCTCTGAAATGATTCATAAAATCCAGGAGAACAGGAGGTCAGAGCCACAGGGAATCCAGGTTGGGGTTATCAGACGTGGGCTACATGACAGCTATGACAGCAAGTGCGGGAAGTGCCCTGAAGCGGGAAGTTTTGGCAGGAAACTGGCAGCTGTGACCCGAGCGGCTCCCTGGGCTGAGGCCAGGGGGTGGGGTGGTCCTGGTACAAACTCTGAGTGATGGCGTTTTGGGGTCTGACGCCCAGCACGCGGACTGCAGCAAACTGCACTGCTCTGTGCCCCTGGAATTCACCAGGGAATAAATCTCACCACACCAACAAGGAAACAAAGAATAATGCTGACCACCTGAGGCGATAGGCATGCTGAATAGCTTGATCGTGCTGAGCATTCCAAGATGTGTGTGGGAATCGAAGCATCGCACTGCGCACCTCAGAAAGACACCATTCTTGTCAGCTGCACCTCAGTGAGGCTGAAAAAGGCAGACCAACAAAAAGGTGGTGTAGGAATCCTCAGTGTACTGTTTGGCTTAAAAATAACGTCGTCAGTAACTAACGGAAAAGGCATGCAAGGGGTCAGCAAGGAGTGAAGCAGCTGATGTGCTATGGGTCACATTCTTGTAACCCGCCATGAGAAAGGGCAAAGAGAAGTTACACCAGCTGACTCAGGAAAAAGCATTTGATAAAATACCATATATATATATATAAATAGTAAAACATTGATATATTTGATATGTATATATATCGTACACACACAATCAGCAGCATCAACAAAAAGGATGTGGCGAGCTAGGGACCAAAGGACACGCCAAAGACCCACAGCAAAGGCACAGTTGGCTCTACTTCTCTCTCAAGGTCAGGAAGGAGACCAGAAAGTCACCATCACTACTGATGTTTAACTAGCGTGGGGGGAAAAAAAAGCAAGATGAAGAAATAATACATGAGAACTGGAAAGGAAAAACACAGCTACCCTTCTATGTAAATAACCTGATTATGTATGCAGAAAATCCAATAAAGTAAACAGATAAACTTGAAAATTGATAACTAAATTTAGCAAGACATTGGATAAAGATCAACATACAAAGCATTTTACCTCTCAGTTCAGTTCAGTCACGTAGTCGTGTCTGATTCTTTCCGACCCCACGGACTGCAGCACGCCAGGCCTCCTTGTCCATCACCAACTCCCGAGGTTTACTCAAACTCGTGTCCATTGAGTCAGTGAGGCCATCCAATCATCTCATTCATCCTCTGTCATTCCCCTCTCCTCCTGCCCTCAATCTTTCTCAGCTTTAGGGTCTTTTCCAATGAGTCAGGTCTTCCCATCAGGTGGCCAAAGTATTGAAGTTTCAGCTTCAGCATCAGTCCTTGCAATGAATATTCAGGACTGATTTCCTTTAGGATGGACTGGTTGGGTCTCCTTGCAGTCCAAGGGACTCTCAAGAGTCTTCTCCAACACCACAGTTCAAAAGCATCAGTTCTTCGGCGCTCAGCTTTCTTTATAGTCCAACTCTCACATCCCTACATGACCACTGGAAAAACCATAGCCTTGACTAGATGGACCTTTGTGGGCAAAGTAATGTCTCTGCTTTTTAATATGCTGTCTAGGTTGGTCATAACTTTCCTTCCAAGGAGTAAGCATCTTTTTATTTCATTTACCTCTACATATCAGCAATAAATGATTAGAAAACACAATTTAAAAGATACCTTTTTAGGGACACAAAGAGTCAAATATTGGCAACACATCCAACAAAAGATACGTAAGACCTTTATGACAAAACCCAGGAAGCATTACAGAGAAAATTTTAAAAGACCTAATTGAATTGAAAGGCTCAGTCCTTTTAAATATGTCACTTTCTGCAGTGTTTTATAGGTTTAATATAAAATCTTAGCATAATCTATAAGGCTAAGAAAATCTTGTGGAGGAACAAATTTAGAATAATTACAGACTTACAAAGCTGCAATAATTAAAAGCTGAGGAACTGTCACAGCATGGGTGATAGACCCAGGAACAGAGTGGACAGGGAAGCCCGCGGCAGCGGGACGCTCAGCTGAGGGCAGTGGGCACCTCAGAGAAGCAGTAAAGCGCGGCCTTCTTGGCGAACAGGCCGCTCTGGAGAATTATACTGTGGCCCTAGCTGTAAGCGTCAGCAAAACTTTCCCAGCGGAGAGCAGATATAAACGTGGAGGCAAACAAGGGGCCCCTGGAAGGTGAGAGTCAGACGTCCGGGCTACCTCGAGGAAGAGCCTCCATTACCGAAGAGAAAGAACCAGCCGTCAAGGGAGGGAGTGATAAAGGGGCCACATGAAAGTATGAACGTCTGTCCACAGAAACACTGTCAGAAAAGATAGACAAGACAGTGTAGGAACAGATATCTGCAAAACTCCTGTCCGTATTCTAGCGAGCACTCGTGCGACAGTAAGAAAAGACGGGCTCTCCACGGGCACAGTGTGACAGCGCTGGCCTGGCCGCCAAAATGGACCTTTGCTGAGCGGAGCACGGAGCATGGGTTCAGCAAGGACACGGCCACTGGGCCTCGGCAGGCGGCCGTTCTCCCCCCCGGCACAGCTGAGCCCAGATGACCACATCACGAGTATGTGATTCATCTTTACAAGGTTCAGAAATACACAAAACTAACCCACGATGATGACGACGGAAGCCAAAATGATAGTTTAGGGAGGCAGGCGCGTCATGATGCGAGAGATTTGGGCTCTGAAAACATTTCGTTTAAACATGCCTTGAGCAGGGCTTCCGTCAGTCACTCAGCTGTCTGTTGGACACTGTCCTGAATGCATGAATTGAATAGCGCTTAATAGCACATGAATTCATGAGAAAAATCAGGAAGCTGAGAAGGAGAAGTACCATCCCATGTGCAGCCAGAGATGAGGGCCTAAGGGGGCCTGATGGGGTTAGGACCTTCCCCTAAAGCCCTCGAGGTCACTGGGACCAGGGCGATGGCTGAGTGGGCCTCAGTGTAGATGGGCTGGGCTGGACGGAGGTGGGCATCGGGGTGGGAGCCGGCCACAGGGAGGAGTTTGTCTTCTCTTTGATGGGAGCGGGCTGCAATCTCCTTCAATCTAACTTTTGACTTTAAGAGTCTGTGCCCCAGAATCATTGTGTTTATTACCATAATAATTCAAGACCTTAGAACTGCTGTGAGCTGACATGGTGTATATATTTTTGTCTGAAACAAAGGAACTTAGTTTTTGCAAATTGTTAGAGACTTCAAAAAATGCATTTCATTTTCAGATGCATTGTCAAGGGCAGTGACTCACGGCTCAGGCTGGTTCAGAAGCGATCTCTAAAGAGAGGCACGATTTTCCTGAATTTCATTTGCAAGGAGGCGGTGGCTGGCTCTGGGCCCCCACCCAGAAGGCCGGGTCTGACTCCAAGAGCCCTGAGTCAGCTGGCCCAGGAAGGGCACCATCGCTCACCCAGGGACCCAGGCCGGCTCGGGTCAGAGGGGCAGGGGCACAGTGCTGGCCATTCTTCTGCTGAAGATTGTGATTGGGTTTGAGAGTCACCCTTTGGCCACTGAGCGAATTGCCTCACCTATATTGCATTAAAGTACAATTTCCAACTTTTGCTTGAAGTCAATAGATGAGTCAGCCCAGTGATTCACTGTGTCTCCTCACCTTCTTAATTCTGTTATATCCTGGAAGAATCATGCTTGAATATTGATGGAAACCCTTTGAAGTCCTGAGACATCATGCTTTCTAAAATAAGGTCACTTCTTTTTGCTAATATCTGACCTATGAAAAGTCTCTCCTCAAAATCTGTACAAACGGAGATGACAGGGTCGTTCGTCACCTTCTCGGGCAGGTGTGGGCTGATTCCGGGAAGCGGTGGCTGCACGTGAAGCCCTGATGAGGCCTAGGGGGTGGTGAGACCCCAGGTTTGGGCAATCCAGGCTGGACAATTCTGGCGGGGGGTGGTGCGGGATCTGTGTCCTGGGCCAGCTGGTCTCTCAACTACAGGGGTGATGCCCGCATCAGGGACCTCAGACCAGCACGGGGGCTGAGTGCAACACACCACCCCAGGGCACATGCCAGGGTCGCAGCCCTCTCAGCCTTAGCGATGAGAGTGAGCAGCTCTGGCACAATCCGTTCAGCAACAGGAAACACAGGCCAGGCCACTGAGCTTCTCCGCTCAGGAAGGGAGTGGTGACTCTAGGCCTGACCTAGGAGGTCGGCTAAATCACGGCTTCACAGCTGGTCAGCACTAACTTATCGTAGGTAATTCTAGCAAGGTCAGCATGAGGTCCTCCCATTGGCGGCACGCTTGGTGACCAGGAGCGGAACTCTCCGGAGCTGGCTTATGCAGAGACGGGGACTTATCTGAAGGTTTGTTTCTGAGGCACTGGGGGACATGAGTCTGAGTAAACTCTGGGAGTTGGCAATGGACAGGGAGGCCTGGCATGCTGCGGTCCGTGGGGTCGCAGAGCTGGGCGTGACTGATGACTGAACTGACTGACTGGACGTGTGATGCACCAGTTAGTGCTGGAACTGAAAGACAGGCAAGAGCCAGATCAGAGATGCTTATCCGTCAAATCCTTTTCCCTTTAATTCAAACGTTCATAAAAGCCATTGGTTTCTCTTTTAGACAAAACTCTTTTAATATTCATCTGCAGCAGCCTTCCCTCTCCTGACTCAGGCAGCAACCTCACAAAGCCCAAGGGGTTAAGAGGTTGAGACCACGGTGAGTCTCAGTGGAGCAGCTCGCTCTACATGGGCCTGACGTGCATGGAAATGCTGTGCTCAAATGCGCCAACTGAAACAGCTGCTCTTGAACTGGTAACGTCCTGTGGTTGCCAAGCGCTCACGGCACAAGGAGCACTGAGACTGGCCAGGTGGGGCCAGTCCCTCGTCTCCAAGTGAGGGGTCAGGGGGCCCAGGTAGATGCCAAACGCAGAATTGTTTCTCCACATGTTAATTCTTCCCCAAAATGAAATTACAAGTTTAGGCAAAGTGTACACAAGATCTGGAGAGGCAGCCCCCTTTAAAAGTGCAGAGGGGCTCACCCAGAAAACCCTTGCAAAATGTTTGATGCCATGTAAGAGAGCCTCAGATTTGTTAACAGAATAGAAAAATCTGAATCAGTATTTATTTCCTCTGAAACTCTCTCTGATACCTTTCCTTATGTTTGCTTAGTGTGCATGGAGTATGTTGCAAGACTGTAACACTAACACAAGTTAAAGGCATGGAGACATTTTCTCTTTGGAGCTAAAACCCTTTCCACAGCAAGTCAGTTACAGATCCAGGTTTAGCTGTACCTCCCAGGGTCTCCTTGCCACCCAGAACACAGAGGAGACATACCTGTCCCTGTGGAAAGAGGGCTCTCACCTCTGCCGGGGAGTGTATTATCACCCCGCTTTGCAAAGGGTTACATGAAAGCTCAAGAAATTTAAGTAACTCGGTCAGCTCACCTCCAGCAGCCACACTGTCTCAGCATGGGGCCAGGTGTACGTGTAGTCAGTCATCACTGAGAAACACCCCGTGATGGGAAGGCTGTGGGTGAACCTGAACCCAGAGAAGGTGAGTGAAGACCGTGGAAGGTGAGAGAGGACCAGAGAAGGTGAGTGAGGACAAGAGAAGGTGAGAGAGGACCAGAGGAGGTGAGAGAGGACCAGAGGAGGAGAGAGGACCAGAGGAGGTAAGAGGACCAGAGGAGGTGAGAGAGCACCAGAGGAGGTGAGAGAGCACCAGAGGAGGTGAGAGGACCAGAGGAGGTGAGAGGACCAGAGGAGGTGAGTGAGGACCAGAGGAGGTGAGTGAGGACCAGAGGAGGTGAGTGAGCACCAGAGGAGGTGAGAGAGGACCAGAGGAGGTGAGTGAGCACCAGAGGAGGTGAGAGAGGACCAGAGGAAGTGAGTGAGCACCAGAGGAGGTGAGAGAGGACCAGAGGAGGTGAGAGAGGACCAGAGAGGATGGGCTAGGAGACAGGCCAGTAGGCAGTTTGGTGCATCAGCTGACTTATTTCATTTGGATGCTCTGATCAATTAAGTTTCTAGAAGAGGTGAGTGTTGAGACAAGGGGATTGCAGGTTAAAAAAAAAAGTTCTGGTTGTGGGTCTGTGGTTGGGAGTTTATGTAAGTCGATCCCTTCATGTTAAGGGTCTGACGCTCCTTTGAAAGGAACCCTCTGGACATCAGTATGGAAGCACCGTGAGGATCAGGTGCAGGTTAGACAGTGTAGATGCCTAAAGCTGAGAACTGGAGAAAAGTCCCCCCAACTGTGCCCAACCGAAGGCCCCACGGGCACATGTGCAGCTGCCTGCCGGAAAACAAGGAGATGCTCACCAACCTGTCAGGGCGCAACGGTCCCTGCCCCCAGACAGCTGGGTCCTCCTGACCTGTGTAGGAAGCAGCGTCACACACGCCAGGGAAAGCATGGGCTGATCCAGCATCTACTCAAAAGTATATTCCCTTATAAAATAGAGTAACATCTTTGACTTGAAAAGTTATGGGGTGAGGTTTCATCAAAGCTCACTGAGAAGTCAATTCGTGCCTAAGTGAACCAAAGGCTCAAGAAGAAGCTAGGTTCTGCTCAAGCAGGTTCCGCTGTTGCTTTAAGAAGAATCAGCAAAGTTAGGAAGATGTGCTCACTTGCTCTTGTTTGCTGAGGAATAAATAGATGCACTCTCTTTTGACTCTGACTACACTGGGCTCACAAAGGAGTAAGAAACTGGATCGTTTGCATGATGCCAAATGCCCACATCCTTCTTCTCAGCCCAGAGATCCAAGCACACGACTCTGAGTCATCCAGCTGCGCTGAGTCACGGCCAGCCCTCGGGAAGCAGTTCTCAGGATAGCATGTCCGGCAGAGAGAAAACCTGTCCACGTCGTCAGTAAAGGTGACAGAGGCAAGAGTGAGGCTCCGCTCTCGAGTGCTGATGTCTGACGGAAAGAGGTCGGATGCCCGAGGTGAGGCAGCTGGGGGCTGGGTTGTCGTTTTAGTCACGGAGCCCAGGAAGCTCTGGCCTTCTCGGTGCTGCTGACGTTCAGTCGCCAAGTCCTGTCGGACTCTTGGTGACCCTTGGCTGCAGCACATGAGGCTCCTCTGTCCTCCTCTACCTCCCAGAGTTCGCTCAAATCCATATCCACTGAGTCAGTGATGCTACCAAACCATCTCAGTCTCTGTCTTCCCCTTCTTTTGCCTTCAATCTTTCCCAGAATCAAGGTCTTTTCCAAAGAGTCAGCTCTTCACGTTAGGTAACCGAAGTCTTGGAGCTTCAGCATCAGTCCTTCCAATGAATTCAGGGTTGATTTCCTTTAGGATGGACTGGTTTGACCTTCTTGCTGTACAAGGGACTCTCATTTTCCCCAGCATCACAATTTAGACGCATCAGTTCTTTGACGTTCAGTCTTGTTTATGGTCCAACTCTCACATCCGTACATGACGGTTGGAAAAACCATCTTTGTCTATATGGACCTTTGTCAGTGAAGTGACATAGTTTCCTCCCAAAGAGCAAGCATCTTTTAATTTCATGACTGCAGTCACTGTCCACAGTGATTGGGAGCCTAAGAAAGTGAAATCTGTCCCTGCTTCCCCTTTCCTCCATCTAATTGCCATGAGGTGATGGGACCAGATGCCATGACCTTAGTTTTTTTGATATTGAATTTCAAGCCAGCGTTTTCATTCTCCTCTTTCATCCTCATCAAGAGGCTTGCTACTAGTCATTTAAATTATCTGGTGAATAACAGCATTTGTCCCTTAGTTTCTGCTATGATCACTTAAACCCACCTCAGTGAGGACAAAGGTCATACCTGCTTTGATGGGATTGTGTCCTGAGGTCCAAGTATGACATAAATGTTTAATAATTATTTGCAAGTGAATGAACTGGCATATTGTCAGTGTCCTGTTGGGGTGTCAACTCCCTGACTTATCTAAATTCTCTCTTCTGCGTTCTTATTCCAGCTAGTATTCCTTCCTGTGACCAGTGCTTCTCACATAACGATGGTCGCAGCTGACGCTTACTGTCCAGCCCCCAGCTCACTGAAGCCCAGGAGGCAGGCATTGTCATCACACTCCTTTCCAACTGCTGCAGAGGCTCTGGGAGCTCGGTCGACGTCAGTGCAGCCTGTTCCGTTCGGTAGCATGAGAGCTTGGCTTCTGTGGGCCTGACTCACACTAGGTGCTCTCACTCGCCTTCTGTGCTCCCACTCTGCTTGGGACTGTTAGGGCTACTGCTAGGTTTAAGCACACTGTTTCAACAGCAAGGCAGCACCACACGCCTGTTAGAAAGCCCAAGTCCAGAGTCCCGTCGGCAGCATGTTTTGAGAAGGGTGTGTAGCAATAGGAACTCTCGCAAATGGTGCAGCCACTTCGGAAGACAGCTGGATGGTTTCTTATGTAGTAAACATGCTCTTACCACACAATCCAATACTCGCGTTCCCTGATACAAAAGGAAAAGAGATGCTGAAAAGAGATGTTCACACAAGAACCTGCACGCAGATGTTTATTGCAGTTTTATCCATAACTTCAGAACTTGGATGCAACCAAGATGTCCTTCAGAGGGTGAACAGGTAAAACTAAACTCATATGTCCAGACACAATAATGGAATATTATTCAATGCTAATAATAAAGAAATCTGAGCACCAAATAACTGATGCTTTTGAACTGTGGTGTTGGAAAAGACTCTTGAGAGTCCCTTGGACTGCAAAGAGATCTAACCAGTCCATCGTAGTGGAGATCAATCCTGGGTGTTCACTGGAAGGACTGATGTTGAAGTTGAAGCTCCAATACTTTGGCCATGTAATGCAAAGAGCTGACTCATTGGAAAAGATCCTGATGCTGGGAAAGATTGAGGGCAGAGGGAGAAGGGGACGACAGAGGATGAGATGGTTGGATGGCATCACCAACTCAATGGACATGAGTTTGGGTGAGCTCTGGGAGTTGGTGATGGACAGGGAGGCCTGGCGCACTGTGGTCCATGGTATCGCAAAGAGTCGGACACAACTGAGTGACTGAACTGAACTGAACCGAATAAGAAATGAGTTATCTACCATGAAAAGACATGGAGGAACTTTAAATGTACATTACTAAGTGAAAGAAAGCATTCTGAAAGATTTACACACTGCATAATTCCAACAGTATGACATTCTGGAAAAGACAGAACTATGACGACAACAGAAAGATCAGTGGGTGCCAAAGGTTTGAGGGGAAAATAGGTGGGACACAGGATATTCAGGGCAGGACTCTACTCCACGTGATATGGTACCAGTGGTCACGTGTCATTAGACACTTGTCCAAACCTACAGAATGTCAGCACCAAGGGTGGTGGTGATGTGTCCTTGCGGTTCATCCACGGGAGGAAATGCACTTTCTGGGGGAGATGCCGGCAGTAAGGGAGGCTGTGCATGGTGGGTGGGGGGAGCAGGAGCTTTATCTGAGCTCTCTGTACCTTTCTCTTCAGTATCTGTGAGTCCAAACTACTATAAAGCTGAAGCCTAACATAGAGGTCTGCTGCACGAGAACAGAGTATTTCACATGCTCACTGCATATGCACGTATTCTGTGTGCTTCACAATTCTACAAATACACATCATCGCACAGACACAGACATGCACACAGAGGAGCCGATCTGCAGGCTAACAAGTGAGACCACGTGCTGACTAACTGGCAACACTGTGAGGTCTCCATATTTGGTGCTGCAGCTGCACTCCTCGCAAGCTTAGAGACAGAAGGGGCCAGAGTAACTTTTTCCTCAAAACAGTGCATCGCGGTTCTTGTCAACATGATCCCAGGATATGAGGAAGTGTTCTCAGGTGCAGAAGTGAAGCGGGCCCAGGCCTGCCGCTCCCAGCTCGGATGCGGAGTGGGGCCCGCCCCGGGGCTGTCTGCATCTCTGACACGTCATCCGCATCACGTGTGCTGATCTGGAGCCTCGCGCTGTCCTGATGCCTCTCTGGCCATTTGCACATTGTTTGCACACATTGTGCTCGTGCAGCTGGCTCTTTATTCACAGGAGCCCAGCTGGCAACGCAAAAATACACCCTGGCTACGTGGATCAGCTCCTCACTCCCCTCAGCCTGGGCTGAGAGCAGCCCGAGGAAAGAAATGCTACCTATGAAGACCAGGCGGGGCTGGAGGAGCGCGGGGGGCTGAGCCACCCTGGACGTGGGGCCTGTGGATGCGGCTCAGCCCAGGGAGGACTTGCGCACAAGCCACGGCCTCCGCGGGCTCATCCTCCTGAGGTCAGGGTGCAGAGGAGGCGAAACCAGCAGCGGTTGCCACCACCTAGAGGGAGACGGAAGCCAGGGGGCTTCTGCCCACGTGGGGGCCCCCTTCTTGAGGCCTGGGGACAGGAGGCTCTGCAGCTGAGTCAGGGCGTGGACTTGCCCACCTCTCTGTTCATCTAGTTCAGCCTCCTTGACAAACAGCTCACCTTCCTGGTACATGCATTTTTTGATTGCTTGGGTTGTACTTCTGTTTCTAGCTCATTTGATCTAGGGGCACGGTGACAAATATGCAATAATCATCACTGACAAGAAATATTCTCACACCCGGAGATTGATCTCAGGATCAGGCTGACCTCAGAGAACTGAATTAGGCCAGGTTTCTATGATTTCTGCCTCAGAATCAGTAACTGAGCGGATACATTTCCCATTCCTCACAGTGAGAGACGAGTGAAGGTGATCTCTCTCTCACACACACACACACACATACACGTGTCCTACAGCACAGAACAGCCTTGTTTGTGAAATGCATGTGGATGACCTCAAGACGGGGGATTTCCTCAGCGCTTTACCCCTGCCTCAGACCACAGCACACCGTCACCTTCCTTTTTCAGATGCAGAAACCAAGCATCACCCCTTTTCTTATTCTAAGCATGTAACTACCATCTTGATCTCCAAGCCCCAGACAGCACTGGACCCCCACACCTTCATCTTTGATTGCAAATGGCCCTTATAGGACTTTCCTCAACAAAGGAGTTCTTGTTTTTCTTATTAAACAAACGCAAGAGCCAGTGGAAACGTAAGAAAGGCTAACTATCACTAGATTTCCAAAAATGAGAGTTCGAACAACAGTTGTCTGCTCTTCCCTGGCAGCCAAAATGGCTGAGACAGAAGGGAGAGCTGCTCCCGAGCTCTGAAGATGGGAGAGGCACTGTTCTCTGTGAGCCTCAGTGGGATGTCAGGATGAGCTTTTAGAAGGACCTTTAAGAATGTGTGCTGATAATTTAAAAAGTATGTACAACAGTGCCAGAAAACTTTTATAAGGAAAAAAAATAAGAAGCAAGCAAATGTGTATGCTTAAAGAATAATTTTTACAAAAGTGTTAAATTAAAAAAAAAACAACAACCTGGAAACAAAATAAATTGCAATTAGTAGAAGAGTAACTAAGTGAACTATGATAAATCCACACAGTAGAATTCTACTGGCACCAGAAATCATAATTAGAGTTTGACTTGGAAAAATGCCAACAATATACTGTTAGGTGAAAAAGGTTTACAAAAGAGTAAATATAATAGAACCCTACTTTTGGAAACTATAATGCATACACACATTGACAGAATCTGGAAGAACACCCACTAAAATGTTAAGAATAATTATTTCTGGGTGATGAGATATGGATGATTTAATTTCAGTTTAGTTTACTTTTATTTATTCTTAATAGTCAATAATGAATATAAATTACCTCTACAAGGAAAAAAAAAAAGTATGATTCTAGCAAATAGAATCCAACAACATATTAAAAAGATCATACATCTTGACTAAGTGGGCTTTATCCCAGGGATGCAAGGATTCTTCAATATCCAAAAATTAATCAATGTAATACACCACATTAACAAATTGAAAAGTAAAAACCATATGAGTATCTCAATAGATGCAGAGAAAGCCTTTGACAAAATTCAACATCCATTTATGATAAAAACCCTCCAGAAAGCAGGAATAGAAGGAACATACCTCAACATAATAAAAGCTATATAATGACAAACCCACAGCAAACATTATCCTCAATGATGAAGAATTGAAAGCATTTCCTCTAACGTCAGGAACAAGACAAGGGTGCCCACTTTCACCACTACTATTCAACATAGTTTTGGAAGTTGTGGCCACAGCAATCAGAGCAGAAAAAGAAATAAAAGGAATCCAGATTGGAAAAGAAGGAGTAAAGCTCTCACTGTTTGCAGATGACATGATCCTCTACATGGAAAACCCTAAAGACTCCACCAGAAAATTACTAGAGCTAATCAATGAATATAGTAAAGTTGCAGGATATAAAATCAACACTCAGAAATCCCTTGCATTCCTATACACTAATAATGAGAAAACAGAAAGAGAAATTAAGGAAACAATTCCATTCACCATTGCAACGAAAAGAATAAAATACTTAGGAATATATCTACCTAAAGAAACAAAAGACTTATATATAGAAAACTATAAAACACTGGTGAAAGAAATCAAAGAGGACACTAATAGATGGAGAAATATACTGTGTTAATGGATCAGAAAAATCAATATAGTGAAAATGAGTATACTACCCAAAGCAATCTATAGATTAAATGCAATCCCTATCAAGCTACCAACGGTATTTTTCACAGAACTAGATCAAATAATTTCACAATTTGTATGGAAATACAAAAAACCTTGAATAGCCAAAGCTATCTTGAGAAAGAAGAACGGAACTGGAGGAATCAACATGACTGACTTCAGGCTCTACTACAAAGCCACAGTAATCAAGACAGTATGGTATTGGCATAAAGACAGAAATATAGATCAATGGAACAAAATAGAAAGCCCAGAGATATATCCATGCACCTATGGACACCTTATCTTCGACAAAGGAGGCAAGAATATACAATGGATTAAAGACAATCTCTTTAACAAGTGGTGCTGGGAAAACTGGTCAGTGACTTGTAAAAAAATGAAACTAGAACACTTTCTAACACCATACACAAAAATAAACTCAAAATGGATTAAAGATCTAAACATAAGGCCAGAAGCTATAAAACTCCTATAGGAAGACATAGGCAAAACACTCTCCGATATAAATCACAGCAAGATCCTCTATGACCCACCTCCCAGAATATTGGAAATAAAAGTAAAAATAAACAAATTACAGCTAATTAAAATTAAAAGCTTTTGCACAACTAAGGAAACTATAAGCAAGGTGAAAAGACAGCCTTCAGAATGGGAGAAAATAATAGCAAATGAAGCAACTGACAAAGAATTAATCTCAAACATATACAAGCAGCTCCTGCAGCTCAATTCCAGAAAAATAAATGATGCAATCAAAAAATGGGCCAAAGAACTAAACAGCAATTTCTCCAAAGAAGACATACAGATGGCTAACAGACACATGAAAAGATGCTCAAAATCATTCGTTATTAGAGAAATGCAAATCAAAACCACAATGAAGTACCATCTCGTGTGAGTCAGAATGACTGCGATCCAAAAGTCTACAAACAATAAATGCTGGAGAGCGTGTGGAGAAAAGGGAACCCTCTTACACTGTTGGTGGGAATGCAAACTAGTACAGCCACTATGGAGAACAGTGTGGAGATTCCTTAAAAAACTGGAAATAGAACTGCCTTATGACCCAGCAATCCCACTGCTGGGCATACACACCGAGGGAACCAGAATTGAAAGAGACACGTGTACCCCAATGTTCATCGCAGCACTGTTTATAATAGCCCGGACATGGAAGCAACCTAGATGGCCATCAGCAGATGAATGGATAAGAAAGCTGTGGTACATATACACAATGGAATATTACTCAGCCATTAAAAAGAATACAATTGAATCAGTTCTAATGAGGTGGATGAAACTGGAGCCTATTATACAGAGTGAAGTAAGCCAGAAAGAAAAACACCAATACAGTATGCTAATCCATATATATGGAATTTAGAAAGATGCTAACTATCACCCTGTATGCAAGACAGCAAAAGAGACACAGATGTATAGAACAGTCTTTTGGACTCTGTGGGAAAGGGCAAGGGTGGGATGATTTGGGAGAATGGTATTGAAACATGGATATTATCATATGTGAAATGAATCGCCAGTCCAGGTTCGATGCATGATACAGGATGCTTGGGCTGGTGCACTGGGATGACCCAGAGGGATGGGATGGGGAGGCAGGGGGGAGGGGGGTTCAGGATGGGGAACACATGTACACCCATGGTGGATTGATGTCAATGTATGGCAAAACCAATACAATATTGTAAAGTAATTAGCCTCCAAAAAATAAATAAATTAATTAATTTTAAAAATTGAAAAGAAAAAAAAGTATGTCTCCCTTAAAAATATAAACACATATTGCAGCATGGTACATTAATTTTGACACATTGTATCAATTTTTCTAACATTATAACAAATATTAAAATAACCTGAGTCCTCTCTTCAATATCATAATTTTCTTCTATGTTGTCTAAAGGAATAAAAGTTTAAGGGTCACATTTTAGGACAGGTCAGTGTAGATTAACACACAATTTCCTTTCATATTTACAATTTGGGTTCAGAATGTCAAACTATATTTCTTCAGTATCCCTAAGGATTTGAATTTGACAGAAATCAGGGTTTCGGACTCTCAAGTTTAATTGCTTTTTAAAAATGTATTGTTTTAAATTGAAGGACAATTCCTGTACAGAATTTTGGAATCGGTTTGCAGCATCACCCCCAAAATCTCCAGCTGTTACACACAAAGCTTGAGCTTTGCAGAGAAATCATTCTGCCTTGTCCTGCCTTCTTTTAGTCAGAGTGCCAACTAAAGGTTGGCACCTGTCATCTACCTCTCATCAATTAAATAACAAGCTGTCCTGACCACTGACCTTCAACCCCCTGAGAGGATTCAGGGTGGAGATCAGGAATGAGGCCCTCTGTGCTCTGGGAAAAACTGGCAGAACAGTCCTTCACATTGATAGATATTTCCAGAAGATGTAATGAGCCTAATTCTTGCATCTTCTCATATCTAGAAAAGCACTAAAATCCTTCATGGTGATGTCTGCTCCTTGTGACTAGCAGCAGCCATCTGAAAAAAAAAAAAAGAAAAACAATGTGTTTGATTGCGTGTATTTCCCACTTCACCAAAATCATGTAGATACTGACCCCTGCCCTGCCTTTTTGGGGCAGTTCCTCAGAGCTTTCTGAAATGCTGTCTCCCAGGCTATAGTCCTCATTTTGCCCCCAATAAAACTTTACTCACAGCTCTCACATCCTGTGCTTTTTCAGTCGACAGCCAGGCGTCTGCAGGGTTCACTCACGTCCTGTCAGTGGTCATTACCATTTGTAGGATGAGGCCACACGCAGCAGAGGAGCTAGACAGACGGTCCTGTCACAGGAGCAGCTAGGGGCCTGGAGGGGAAGCGAGGTACCCACAAGTCCTGCGACTGTGGTCTGTAATTGGTTGTGGGTCCAGGGGAAAATTCCTGCATCTGCCAGGAGCCTAGGATGGGGAGCGAGGTGTCTAGGGGGTTTGTCCACAGGGTTGGGGAAGGTGCTGTGCCCAGGACCCCATGTTCCAGGGCCCCCAAGTCTGAGAAGAGAGGCACTGCCCGGAGGTGGGGTGGGTGTCCGATTTCTCTCTGTGTGCCTCTAGCCCATGAGGTCAAGGGGACACTCAGCCTCAGGCCTGGGGTCTGAGACTCGGCCACGACCCCAGGGGCAGGGAGCCGGTGGGACCCCACCAACAGGGGGACAGCTGCCTATTCTTTTCTTCTCTCTCTCTCTTTTCTCTTAAAGAGACACTTTTCCCTCTGCACCAAGAAAACAAGGACTTGTGGTTCTGGAAATAATCACACCTGCACTTTTCAGGTCTGTGCTTCATCAAGCCCGTTATGTTCCCTTTCGTGAAAACTATCAGAAACTTTGCATTTGATGAAAAGTTTGAAAAGTTTAAAAATTCACTTTAAATGGAAGGGTTTTAATTCGCATAATATTTAGAAGTGGAAACTTCCTTGTAAATTATGGATGGAACTTGGAAAGAATATGGGCTTTTTGGTTTTGTAGAATATTCTTCCTTCTTTTAACCGAAGAGGAATTCAGAATCTTCTAGTTTTCAAGATTTTTCAGTATTTTGTGGCTCCAGCGCAAGCAGTGAGGGCGTGCTTAGCCCTCAGCCTCAGATGGACGTGGAGGCTGAGAGGTGAGGAAGGGGGCGGCTCTGTGCTTTAACATAATAAACAAAACATGGTTCCTAGATGTTGGCTCTTGGGCCTGGTTCTGACAGAGGGGCTGCCTAGGGACAGAAACAAGCCTGTAATTGGGAGCCTCATGGAAAAGCTCTCAAGAAACAGACAACTCTGCCTCCTCAAGATTTCCCTTGTTTTGTGCTCAACTTTGGAAGGCATGCAGATCTGTAAAAACCAAGTTTTTAAAATGTTTGGCAAAATGTGCATTTCTTGCAAAACTACTGGAAAGGTCACCAAGACAAGGAAAAGCCCTGGAGCTCCCTGTGGGCCACATCTGTTTTGTTTTTCTCGCTTTCTTGCTTTCTTTCTTTCTTTCTTTTTTTTTTTTTTAGTATTTTGAAAGTTGTTTGGGCAGGCCGGTTGTTGCAACAGGATACTCCTCTGAGAAGATGGCTGTTAGCTGGCATACGGGGTTGAGGATATGGAGAAGTTTGGTGTTCATGGCACGTTTGCAATGGCAGAACCTTTTCCAGCCACGCTGTCTTGGGGACTGTGGTGCCAGCCGAGGGGCAGTTGGCAGGCCTGGCTGGCACAGCAGGCAACCTCTGAGGCTAGGGCCCTGCCGTCCCCTCTACCTGCTAAGGATCGGTTTCCTTCACTCTTTTATAAGAGCTTGAATATTGTTTTTGTCTTTGAAATAATGGAGAAACCCCAAGTGAAAAAGGCAGGAATCAAGACAAACGAAACTGGAGCCGCTCGGATGTGTCTCCCAAGCGGCCTTGAGCAGAGCCACTAGCCTGTCTCAGCCAGGTGCATCCACACAGCACCTTCACGAGGGCCTGAGTGTCTGCGTTTGCTGTTCTATTTAAAAGTAACACTTTTGGTTCACTGGGAGAAATATTAAATATAAACTCTATGGGTTAGGTAGGTGAGAATGCTTGCTCCCTCACAGGCATACAGAGAAATGAAGGTGGTTTTATTTATTGCAACTCTGTTTTATTCCCAGCTCCAGTGGCTCCATGAACCATCGGGCACACGGACTGCAGAGACAGGAAACCATCTCTTATTAGGGTTAGGACTGTGCTAATGGAAGTGACCTCATCCACACCCAGGGGCTTACCCCTTCATGAAGAATAAAGGAGAACTGCCAAAGCCAAGCTACTAGCAAGTCAAAGCAAGGAGTTCACGTCTTCCTCGTCCCTGGGGCCCTGGACAATCTCATGGACTCTGGCAGGACAGGCGGGTCCCCAGTGCTGGGAAGGCAGGCACATCACTGACTCACGCTGGGGGGGAAGCAGGAGGCGGGGTCTCGGAGGAACTGCTGAAAGCAGAGAGCCCTTCTTTCTGCGCTTCCTAATCTGTGTATTTTCTTTGAAAGACGCCAAGAACGACACAGCTGCATCCTCTTAAGACGTTTAAGTCCATGGAAATGAGGGGGCTTTCAAAGTTTAATTATGGAACTAGCTGCAGACACATCTAAATAAGGGGAAATGAGTCTTCTAAAAAAGACCTTCTCTAAAAGGTTGTACAAATGCAAAATTGTGTTCTTCAGACACAGGAAGGCTGGGGTCTGAGGCAAGTGGGTAGCCTCAAGGGTGCATGCGTCCATAGCCCCTCACAGGTGACCAGGAAGGAGGTAGGTTCCTGACTCGGCCAGGAAGAGTCCAGGTGGCAGCGTGACCGGGGTTGTGGGCCTCTAGGGGTCACTGGGCTTCATAAACGACCCCCTGATATGTAGTGGCAGTGCCCCCCTCAAGCATTAGCAGGGGGAACCAACCACAGAGTGTTCCAAAGGGAGCCTGACAGGTTGCTGCTGCTCGGCTGCAAGTCAGTGGTCTTCTGGCCCCTGATTTCTCCAGGGGGACGCTGGGCCCCATCACTGCTGTCCTGAGCAGGAAAGGCCAGGCTGGCTTCCACACGCCATGCTCTTCACTCCTCACCAGGCGTCCCTCCAGGGCAGCACATAGCCTGGGAGCACAGGAACTTACGGAGCCAGGTCCCCTCACAGTGAGTGCATGGAGGTGGGTCCCCTCACAGTAAAGTATATGGGCCACCTGATGCCTTTACCCATGCGGAGCACAGAGATCCACAATCCTCCCAGAATCTGGGAAGCCAGGGTCACTTCTCCGAGCTCCTCAGGGATGGGAAGGGCCCTACTGGTTGTTGACCCAGTAACTGGCCTAGATCGTTCAGAGACAGATGCACAGCAGCACCCATAAACCCAACACGTGACCATGAAGGGGCTGCTTCACGCCCGGCAGTTGCTCAGGACTCCACACGACGAGGGTGCAGGGGTGCTGGCTGACCACCTGCCACCTCCCGAAGGAGGCCCGGGTATCAGAGTAGGAATTAATACAGCTTTACATGTTTGTGATTAGTTTGTGCTAGAAATTATAAAACAAAAAATTTAGAAGTGGATTGGAAGCTTGAAACGACTATTGAAAATTCTAGGATTAAAAATTCAATACCTGAAATCAATAACTCAATAAACTAGCTAGAATAAACAATGAAATAGACGTCTAAGAGGTAACACCAAGAGCAAAGCGCAGAGAGAACCCAGGAGAGACTCATAAGAATAAAAAGCAAGAGCAGTCATGGAGCAAGTGCAAGGCCACTGTACTTATAATCTAGGCTCTGGAAGCCCAGGAAGGATGGATGGAGAGGAGTGAGTATTTAAAAGATGAAAATTACTCAAAACTGATGAAAGACATCAAACCACAGATTCAAGAATCCCATAAACCCGTCAGAATAAGCATAAAAGAATGAACAATAAAGAGGGCACATCGAAATAATATTCCAAAAAGCAAAGATGAAAAGTCAAAGAAAATCTTAAAATTGGCCTTGGAAAGAAAAGACCTTTTTCCATTTTATAAGAGCCAAGATTGAAACTGAGAGTTAACTTTTTAACAGAAGCTAGAAGACGTCCTTCAAAAATCAGATAAATACAGTTGCAAATCCTATAGGCCATTTGGATATGCATTTCTGAAATAAAGGCAACATAGTAGGGTTATTTAAAAATAGAGGGAGGAATTGAAAGAGAGTACAAAAAGTTAGAAAAGACTTGTCAGTTGCCAGAGAGACACTGAATTCCAGTAAAAGGAGGTTCAGTTCAGTAAGTCATGTCCAACTTTTTACAACCCCATGGACTACAGCATGCCAGGCCTCCCTGTCCATCACCATCTCCTGGAATTTACCCAAACTCATGTCCATTGAGTCAGTGATGACATCCAACCATCTCATCCTCTGGCATCCCCTTCTCCTCCTGCCTTCAATCTTTCCCAGCAACAGGGTCTTTTCCAATGAGTCAGTTCTTCAAATCAGGTGGCCAAAGTATTGGAGTTTCAGCTGGAACATTAGTCCTTCCAACAAATATTCAGGACTGATTTCCTTTAGGATTGACTGGTTTGATCTCTTTGCTGTCCAAGGGACTCTCAAGAGTCTTCTCCAACACCACAGTTCAAAAGCATCAATTCTTTCTTTATAGTCCAGCTCTCTCATCCATACATGACTACTGCAAAAACCATAGCCTTGACTAGACAGACTTTTGTTGGCAAAGTAATGTCTCTCCTTTTCAATATGCTGTCTAGGTTGGTCATAATTTTCCTTCCAAGGAGTAAGCGTCTTTTAATTTCATGGCTGAAGTCACCATCTGCAGTGATTTTGAAGCCCCAAGAAATAAAATCTGCCACTGTTTCCACTGTTTCCCCACCTATTTGCCATGAAGTGATGGGACAAGATGCCATGATCTTAGTTTTCTGAATGTCGAGTTTTAAGCCAGCTTTTCCACTCTCCTCTTTCATTTTCATCAAGAGACTCTTTAGTTCTTCTTCACTTTCTGCCATAAGGGTGGTGTCATCTACATATCTGAGGTGATTGATATTCTCACAGCAATCTTGATTCCAGCTTGTCCTTCATCCAGCCCAGCGTTTCTCATGATGTACTCTGCATAGAAGTTAAATAAGCAGGGTGACAAGATACAGCCTTGAGGTACTCCTTTTCCTATTTGGAACCAGTCTTTTGTTCCATGTCCAGTTCTAACTGTTGCTTCCTGACCTGCATACAGATTTCTCAAGAGGCAGGTCAGGTGGTCTGGTATTCCCATCTCTCTCAGAATTTTCCACAGTTTATTGTGATCCACACAGTCAAAGGCTTTGGCATAGTCAATAAAGCAGAAACAGATGTTTTTCTGGAACTCTCTTGCTTTTTCGATGATCCAGCGGATGTTGGCAATTTGATCTCTGGTTCCTCTGCCTTTTCTAAAACCAGCTTGAACATCTGGAAGTTCATGGTTCACGTATTGTTGAAGCCTGGCTTGGAGAATTTTGGGCATTGCTTTACTAGCGTGTGAGAAAAGGAGGTTACTTTGAGTTAAATGCTGGGAAGGAAGATGGGAGAGTACTTACTACAGAGAATCAGCATTCAAAGTAGAGAGGATCAGAGTGTGTAAAAAAGAAGTGTTTGGATAAAGCTAAGAATGCAACAGCAATACAAATCTCTCTGCAAACCAAGTGACCGTCTTACATGAGCAGAACCGAGAGAGAAAGAGATGGGCCAGCAACCGTCTCAAAGCCTGGTGGACACATAGATACGACGCAAGTGAGTGAAGTCGCTCAGTCATGTCCGACTCTTTGTGACCCTATGGACTGTACAGTCCATGGAATTCTCCAGGCCAGAACACTGGAGTGGGTATCCTGTCCCTTCTCCAGTGGATCTTTCCAACCCAGGAATTGAACCAGGGTCTCCTGCATTGCAGGCAGATTCTTTACCAACTGAGTTATCAGGGAAGCCAAATATAACACAAAACAGCTGACAACACTGAGATTAATTTGCCTACTTCAGTAAATGTAAATGTGCTCAAAGCACCTATTGAAATGCTTTAAATTGGCTAACAGAGGAAACTTCAGCGCGACTTTGCATGTAAGAGACACTCTTAAACCAAAAGATTCAAAGGGAAACAACTGAAGGAAGGGTTGGAATAGAGTGGGCTGGCATCATGACCGCTGCTCCCAACTTCCAGGGTTTTCCGCATCACCAGGGGCAGCTCATCACAGCCCCCCAGACGCTCCAGCACCTGCTGCAGCCCTGCTCTCTTTTGGGGCCTGGGTCCTCGTTTCTAGAACCCCAACTTCTTCCCCTGTCCTCCCACCCCTAGGGATGTGTCTGCTTCCGAAGCTACGACCTCTGATAGCTCACTGATCTCTTCTCTACTTTTCTAATATGATTTAGCCAATTCCTTAAATTGCATTTTCTACCCTAAAATAAAAAAGCACAAGACAAGGTTAAGTAAAGAGTTAAGAGGAGATTAATTACAACACAAAGAGCAGACTAAAGCAGAAACACATGCTTGTAAAAAGTCAACAAAACATGCAGAATTTACAAGCTAGCTTAATCAAGAAAATAGGAGAAAGACAAATAAATTAAATTAGAAATGACAAGAGAAAAATAACCATAAATCAGAAGAAAATTTAAAAATCCAAAATAACAACACTTGGTGCAATTTTATACCTGTAAAATGTAAACACCCAAATAAACTAAAAGTTTCACTTTGTAGTTTTATAAATTTGACCGTAGTAGAGTCATTACATTGAAATCAATATCCTCAAAAGAAACTGAGCCAATAAAGAACTCTTCTAGAGAAAGCAAAACATCCAGATAATCTAACAGGCAAATTTCAGAAAACTATAGATTTGATTATTGCACTGCTATCTGAATTATTTTGGAGTACAGGAAAAAAGGAAAACCTCCAAATTACCTATATTAGGAGTAAAATATTGATTCCAGAAGCAAAGAATGAAACAAAACAAGTATAAATCACTTTCATTTAGTAATAATGATGCAAAAAGTAAAAGATTTGCAAAAGTGTATAACAACACATTAAAATGTGATACTTCTTTAACACACTAACTTTGCATAGAGTGGTCCCTAAACTGCGGGGCTACATCCAAGGGTCCTGAGATTCCTGAGATTTTAAAGGGATTCTTGAGGCTGAACTATTTTTTTAATATAAATGTATTTATTTTAATTGGAGGTTAATTACTTTACAGTATTGTATTGGTTTTGCCATACATCAACATGAATCCGCCACAGGTGTACATGTGTTCCCATCCTGAACCCCCCTCCCTCCTCCCTCCCCGTACCATCCCTCTGGGTCGTCCCAGTGCACCGGCCCCAAGCATCCAGTATCATGCATCGAACCTGGACTGGCGATTCATTTCATATATGATATTATACATGTTTCAATGCCATTCTCCCAAATCATCCCACCCTTTCCCTCTCCCACAGAGTCCAAAGCCTGTTCTATACATCTGTGTCTCTTTTGCTGTCTCGCATACAGGCTAAACTATTTTTAAAAGAGTACTCGAGTACATTTTTCCTACTGTGTTGATATTCACACTGATAGAGAAACAAGATCAAGATCAAGCAAAAGCCAGCCGCGCACTGGTGGCCTGGTCCCTTGGGGCCACCAGGGGCCCTCTTCACGGAAGGTGATTTTCCCACAGACCAGGGCGGGGGCTGGTTTGGGGGTGATTCAGGCACGCTGCATTTACTGTGACTATATTCCTATCGTCATTACATCAGCTCCACCTCAGGTCAGCATGTGTTAGACCTCAGAGGTTGGGGACCCCTGCTTCGGGGACCCTCCACTCCAGACAAACACCAGGTTTTTATCAGAGGAGCCGTGCTGACTACCAAGTGGTCTGCTCTGCTGGTTGAGAGGAGCTCAGAGTTTGAGGGGCTGATGCCTCCCCCTTCCCCCAGGCCGCCTCCAGACACCCCACCACCACCACCACTCCACCCTCCAAGATGGACTCAGAAGGAAAGGCAGCTCCCATTCCTAACCACAGGAAAGCAGACAGAGCTGAGGCTGCAGAGACGCAGCCCTTGTCGTTAGCAAACTTTCTTCCTACCTACAAATTGAAAGAAAAAAAGAATAAAATCATGCAGAGTTTCTCTGCTCGGGGGCCTGCCACGGGAAAGCAGCGTGTGCGTCTGGGCACCTGGCCGCAAAGCTGCCTGCTCCCCGGAGGGAGAGAATTCTCTGGAAGACCAGAAGTGGAGAGGTGACAGGTGGAGACGTCTGCGTCGAGGACATTTGCCCCTGGACTTGGGTTTGGGGCCTCTGAATAGTCTTAATAGCGTTAGTAATGATCTGAAAAAGGTGGTAATCAGCTGACTAATGTCATTTCAGCAGAGCTGACCTTCAGAGGGGTCACTCACCCCCGAGAAGGGTGAAGACGTAAGTGGTTCAGGAAAGTATAATCATTCAACTGAGAAATTACAAAGAACCCTGTGAAAAGAAAACAGGAGCTCATTTTAAAAGAAATAGCTCCAGTCAACTTACAGAATGAAGTGCAAATTTATCTTGGAACCGTGATCATCATCAGAGATCTCAGCATGCGTGTTTACAAGAGGAAAGCAAACAAGCAAACAGACGTGAGCAGCTCTGTTTTCCCTCCCAACTCAGAGGAAAATGAAAGCTGTCGTTGATTATCTTTTCTACAGGTTGGTGTGGGGCTAGACTGACTGCCTGGAGGCTTTCAGTGCAGACATCCTGGCTTCCAGCTCCTTGGGATGCAGGCCTCACTGGCCAGTATCCTGGGGACCAAGCAGATGCCCAGGCTCATGGTTCCGTAAACATGCAGAAAAGCACCGTTTCGGCTGGAGGTGGGGCCAGTGTGCCTGGATTTACCCTGTGGTCCTTAGTGACTAAACAACGGCAGCAACCTAGTGTAACTATTGCGCCGTGCTGTGCTTAGTCACCGAGTCACGTCCGACTCTGCGATCCCGTGGGCTGCAGCCCACCAGACCCCTCTGTCCATGGGGCTCTCTAGGCAAGAATACCGGAGTGGGTTGCCGTGCTCTCCTCCAGGGGATCTTCCCACCCCAGGGATTGAACCCAGTGTAATTATTACTGGGGTCCTACTTAACTCTTTAGGCGTCCTGATTTGAGTAGAAATTGTATTAATTCAGGAGTTAAGGTTAAGGGCCTGGACGCTGCACCAGCCCCTGGTTCTTCCACCTGCATGGTGTCTAACGTGGGGTGAGGGGTGGGGGTGGCCCCCCTGTGTCTTTCCTGCCTGATAAACTGACCAGCAGGAGACCTCCTGCTGTGGGGTGCACAGCACATGCCTCCCGGCGTTGCCCTGGGCAAGGAGACCCCTGCAGCTGCTCTTGTCCCAGGAGCAAACCAGCCTGGGCCCGTTTCTGCCAGGGGCCCCCCTCCTGGTAAAGCCTTTTGTGGGGAGAGAGCTGGGCCGGAACAGACTGAGACAGCAGAGTCCTTGGATGGACCCTTTCCTTTCCAGCAAATGAGTAAAGCTGCATCGTTATTCTGTCACCAGTACCTGAAGGAACCTCGATGCCTACATCCTGCAGGGCAGACCCCCACGTCAGCAGGGCAACGCCTGTGGGGAATGCGGTCTCCTAACAATCGCATTTGTTGCACCGTTCGGAGGTATCTGGGGAGAGAGAAAAATGGTCCCTAAGGACAAGCAGGTGTCCAGCTTTCACACCGTCCGCTCGCCAAGCTGGACGAGCCCGGGTGACGCCGGCAGCCACACGGAGTGCAGGGCAGAGGGCAGAGGGGGCTCCCCGGTTGCCTGGGGCATCACTGCAAGGGAGCCAGCTTCTGCCCAGAGAGCACGCAGGCTCCAGGTCCTCGTTCCACGGCTCTGTGCACGTAGGACACGGGCCATTTCCTCATGCTGCCTGACCACCGTTCCATTAACACGACCGTTGTGTTTCATTGTAAATGGCCAGAGACTTGATGTAAACAGACCATGGGGCACCCCCAGGCACCAACATCGTATATTTATGGACTTTTCTCAAATCCTTCCAAGTGCAAGAATGTCCATTTCCACAGCCTGGATGCACTGAGCACAGCAGAGCTAATCCCGCGCCTTGAAGAGATGGCATGCATTTTAAAAAGCTGGACATCTTTTATTAGATATTAAAGCAAAGCGAGATTGTGAAAGCCACTCCGTCACTTCAACACAAAGGGCAGTGTCAGATTCAAATGAAACCTCAATTCGCGGGGCTTCTCTACAAGTCTCACAAAGTTAATTCTCCTCTTTCACCAGAATGAAGATCACAATGTCTTCAACGCTACTTATGTGTTCTTGTCACCGAATGGCTGCAAGCAGAATAGCTCCATGGCCCTGCAGGTTACTAGGAAGGTGCTTCAGGTTTTGATTTATTTTGATTTGCATCTTGTAAGGAGCACTCAAGGGTCTGCGGTTGCTGCTGCTAAGTCGCTTCAGTCGTGTCCGACTCTGTGCGACCCCATAGATGGCAGCCCACCAGGCTCCCCCGTCCCTGGGATTGTCCAGGCAAGAACACTGGGGTGGGTTGCCATTTCCTTCTCCAATGCATGAAAGTGAAAAGTGAAAGTGAAGTCACTCAGTCGTGTCTAACTGTTCACGACCCCATGGACTGCAGCCTACCAGACTCCTCTGTCCATGGGATTTTCCAGGCAAGAGTACTGGAGTGGGGTGCCATTGGCTTCTCCCTCAAGGGTCTGAGGGCATGGCAACCCCTTCCAGTATTCCTGCCCGGAGAATCCCATGGACAGAGGAGTCTGTCGGGCTATAGTCCTTAGGGTCCCAAAGAGTCGGACACGCCTGAGTAACGGAGCATGCACATGGGTTTGGGGCTTGAGGTTCAGTCTCTGCAGCTGGGCGGGAGGAGGCACCACTTCCTGTGGGCACAGAGTCTGAGCATCTCGCCGGCGAGCCCAGCCCTAGCCCTTCCCACCTTCACCGGCCACACACACAAGTGTTAGGGGCTTGGGGGCCCAAAAACGTCTGAGGCTAAATGGAAATCAAGTCCATATTTCTTTCGGTCTGCTCCGTCTGAATTCTGTCTTTATTAGATCCAGGGTTTGCCTTTGTGGCCCCATGAAAGGTCATTTTCTATTCCTGGTGATCATTGCTTATTTTCCTTGTTTCAGACGAAAACAAACTAGAAATAAGTTGGTAGGGGAAATGCATTTTGATTCTTTAACAATGTTACATAATAAGATCAATCTTAGATTGTATTTTATTCATTTATACAGAGTCTACTCATTTATAAAGGTCAAATGACATTAACTCAATAGAGACATATTGTAAAATACCCAACAGGAATATTTGATAAAATGATATCTTTTCAAATTTGTGCTAAGTCATAATTTAAAGCCAAAGACTGTATTTTGCCTTGCTCTAATATGGGTAGACTTGGTAGTAAAAACATCCCTTGGATATGAAATATATACATATATTTTTAAAGCCGTGACGATGGTGCGGGAGAACATTTCTGAGCTGTGCTGTGTGACCTTGGAGACAACGCCATGATGGTGGTGCTTTCAGTGGAGGAGGCCAGGCCGGACGGCGCTGCCCTGCGCCAGCACACACCCGCCTGGCTGCCCCCTCTGCAGGGAGGACCAGGCCCTGTGATGCAGGAAGTGCCCCCACTGGGCAGGAGAGTGTGGGAAGGCGCGTTGGGCTCTGCTCCAGGAACGGGCTGCATTTTGTAGAGAAAGCCCCCAGCCTCCTGGGATTCTCATGACGATGGGCCCCCTCTACAGGCAGCCAGCGCCGCGGTGGAGGCGACACCGCCGCCACTCGGCTGGTGGCCGGGGCCCGCACCTGCGCGTCGTGGGCGAGCCCTGGTGACATGTGGCCTGGGGGGGGGGGGTGTCAACCTCAGGGGAGGAGGGGGCTGCTGCTGACGTCCACGGGCTTCTTCAGCCAAGGGCAGCCCTCCTGCTGCAGATCTCGGGGCGGCTGAGTCACCTGAGGTTGGAAACTCAGGAATCCTGCCAGGTCCGCTGAGGCTAAATTCCCTGTTTGCTTCCTCTTCCCAGGAAGTGACATTTTCAGCTGCTGCGTGTGGCTGTTTCTCCCCAGCACGGTCACCGGGGGTGAGGCAGCCCCCACCCTCCTGAAGAAAGAGGCTGGCGGGCCTGCAGGCGGAGGGGCGCCCTTCCCCGGACCAGCCCAGCGGCAGGCGCGCCGTCCAGGCGCCTGGCCCCCTCTGGCAACCTCGCCTGCCGGAGGGCGGAGCGAGGGGGGCGGCGCGGAGGTGCCGCTGAGCCTCAGATCTCTGTCCCCTGAGCAGAGGTACCCGATTCACGTTGTCCGGTTGGCCTGGGGTGGGCGGAGGAGCCCTAGGACTTAGACAGCAACCCCCCACCACGAAACTTGCACAATTCACTTTGTTTATTTTCTAATTTCATTTGGTGACTTTACATGTTACCAACAAGGCCTAAAGAGCACAGGACACAGAATTGCGTCTGCACAGAAGTACAGAAAACAGTGGAAGTCCAGTTTCCCCAGCCCTCCAGAGTACTAATCAGGTTCCGTTATTTACCAGCCAGATGCTAACGGTGGGTCAGCGATGGGAAAGACTGCGCGGTCAGAGGCCCTGCTCATTGCGCCGCGGTAACAGGGTTACACCTCGCAGGAGCCGGCAGCTCAGCCCCGGCAGCTCGTCTGGGAGGACGGCAGAGGCGGAGGGGAGGACCAGAGGCCCGGAAGCAGGCACTCCCATCCCTGTCTGCCAGCGCCGGGCCTCAGCGCCCCCGACGGCCCGCCACGAGCTCCACACGCGCCGAGCAGCCCCTCGCCCTTCAGACGTGTGCCCCAGAGAGCTCTCGGCCCCCACCGCCCCACGTTTCCCTCCAGAAGCCACCGCGCTTCACGCCGTGACCCTCCACCCTCCGATGCCCGCGCCGAGGACGCCACGTTGCTCCTCCTCCGCCCTCCTCGTCCCGGTCGGTCGGAGCTTCCTCGCCTCCTAGGAGCTCCTCCCTGGACCAAACCCAGGCCCACGCCTCCCTCCACTGCCGCCCAGGATCCTGTCGCCATCGGACCCGAGGGAAGCCTGCAGAGCTCCAGGGAGAGGGGCGCCCAGGCCCCCTTCCAGTTCACACCCCTCTCTCCACGAAAGAACGCAGTCTAGGTTATACTATTCACAGCTCAGACTCTCCACGTGGTGTCCGCTGACCACGGAAGAAATCCAGGGCTGCCCTTTCTCCCCCAGCCCGCGGGCCCTGCCCGAGCGGCTCACTGCGGGCTCCTCCGCTTGCTGCCCCATCCCTCCAGCGCAGCCGCACGGCCTGCCTCTGCGCCAGACTTGGGGGTCTTCGCCCCTCTGAGGCTCTTCTATTTCTCACTTCTTCTGCCAGGAAGTCCTCCTAGACTTGCGGACCCCGGGTCAAGGGCTGCGTCGTCAGAAGGGACTTTCCCGACCACCCAGGAGCGCGCTCGCGGGTGCTTCTCTGAGTCCAGGACCGCCGCGCAGTGGTCCGGACCTTGGTCACACCTGTGCTGCCTCACGGATCAGAGTCCAGGAGACAACAGAGCTTCCTGTACAGAAAAAGATGGCCACGGCCGTGTTCGCCTCTGAAATCTTGGTGCACAGAGTGGGCATTTAACAAGAACTTGGTTAAGGAAAAGGCTGGGTGTGGAGATGAGAACGGGAGCCCCAGGCGGAGGGGTCCTGACCTGCTCTTCAAGCACAGAGCCCAGGAGTGAAGGCAGCAAGCTCCGTTCTCCAGGGCTGTTCCCACCACCTCACGTCTTTCTTCCTCATCTCTTTGTGTCCGTTCTGATTCTTAGAAGAAATATATATTTGATTTTATGTGTTTTATATTTAATATGCAGCATATAAAATAACTTTTGTACCATATATACAGTACATTATATAATTTTTCTGTATCTTATAGTCCTTATTAGCACTCACTAGGGTCCAGACACTAATATAGGTGTGTGCCTGTGTGTGCTCAGTTCAGTTCAGTTCAGTCGCTCAGTCATGTCCGACTCTTTGCGACCCCATGAATTGCAGCACGCCAGGCCTCCCTGTCCATCACCATCTCCCAGAGTTCATTCAGACTCACGTCCATCAAGTCAGTGATGCCATCCAGCCATCTCATCCTCCGTCGTCCCCTTCTCCTCCTGCCCCCAATCCCTCCCAGCATCAGTCTTTTCCAATGAGTCAACTCTTTGCATGAGGTGGCCAAAGTACTGGAGTTTCAGCTTTAGCATCATTCCTTCCAAAGAAATCCCAGGGTTGATCTCCTTCAGAATGGACTGGTTGGATCTCCTTGCAGTCCAAGGGACTCTCAAGAGTCTTCTCCAACACCACAGTTCAAAAGCATCAATTCTTTGTTGCTCAGCCTTCTTCACAGTCCAACTCTCACATCCATACATGACCACAGGAAAAACCATAGCCTTGACTAGATGGACCTTAGTAGGCAAAATAATGTCTCTGCTTTTGAATATGCTATCTAGGTTGGTCATAACTTTCCTTCCAAGGAGTAAGCGTCTTTTAATTTCATAGCTCCAATCACCATCTGCAGTGATTTTAGAGTCCAAAAAATAAATAAATAAATAAAGTCTGACACTGTTTCCACTGTTTCCCCATCTATTTCCCATGAAGTGATGTGTGTAAATACCTGCAAATTGCCTCTGTGCTCAGCACGTGCAGGTCCATGCGAAAAACAAACCAGGTGAGTGAATTTGGCGAGTTCTGTGGATTTCCAGAGACTGTCCCATTTCTGGGAGGAGAGACTCCTTCCACAGGTGGTGAGCACCCTTGGGCAGAGGCTCTGAGGTGGAGGAGCTGCAGGAGGCGTGCTGGCGGGCATCTCCCAGCAACAGCAAGGGCCTTCCGAGTGGCCCGTGACCCCCAGCACTGTCCTCAGGGCGGGTGGGGACTGTGACCCGTGGAGCAGCTCACTGCCCTCAGTCGGCTTCTTCAGGAGCCTCAGGCTGCCGTGTGGGTGCTGGACCCCAGTACCCGCCGTGATGGACGGTTGTCTCCATCTGTGTGTCTGTGGACACCACCGCTCTGCCCCTCAAACTCACCATCACCACCGGCCTGTGCGAGTCTCCAAGCAAGATATGTGTGTGCATGTGAGCTATTCTTAAAATCAATCCATTTTGAATTTTATTATTCCACACTATAATATGAAGCCCAAGCTGAAATCAAGGTTGCAGGGAGAAATATCAATAACCTAAGATATGCAGATGACAACACCCTTATCGCAGAAAGTGAAGAGGAACTAAAGAGTTTCTTGACGAAAAAAAAGCTGGCTTAAAGCTCAACATTCAGAAAACGAAGATCATGGCACCTGGTCCCATCACTTCATGGGAAATAGATGGGGAAACAGTGGAAACAGTGTCAGACTTCATTTTCTTGGGCTCCAACATCACTGCAGATGGTGGAAATTAAAAGATGCTTTGAAATTAAAAGACACAGCCATGAAATTAAAAGACACTTTCTTCTTGGAAGAAAAGCTGTGGCCAACCTTGACAGCATATTAAAAAACAGAGACTTTACTTTGCCGACAAAGTCCGTCTAGTCAAAGCTATGGTTTTTCCAGTAGTCATGTATGGATGTGATTTGACCATAAAGCAAGCTGAGCACCGAAGAACTGATGCTTTTGAACTGTGTTGTTGGAGAAGACTCTTGAGAGTCCCTTGGATAGCAAGGAGATCAAACCAGTCAATTCTAAAGGAAATCCATCCTGAATGTTCATTGCAAGGACAGATGCTGAACCTGAAACTCCTATACTTTGGCCACCTGATGTGAAGAACTGACTCATTTGAAAAGACCCTGATGCTAGGAAAGATTGAGGGCAGGAGGAGAAGGGGACGCCAGAGGATGAGACGGTTGGATGGCATCACCGACTCGATGGACGTGGGTTTGGGTGGACTCCAGCAGCTGGGGATGGATGGGGAGGCCTGACACGCTGCCGTCTGTGGAGTCACAGAGTTGAACACGACTGAGAGACTGAACTGATTCCGCACAAAAATATCCTTATTTTATAGCATAGTCATAGTAAAGCTAACTCAAAGTTTATTAAGACTGAAGGGTATTGAGTGAAGACCAGGGTCCACATGGTGGGCACGTCCCCGTGAACGACCAGAGAACCACGTGTTCTTGAGAACTGTGCCTCCTCAGTGCTGGTTTTACTCTGGTTTAAACCACTTCACTCAGACATGGCATTTACTACCATTATCAATTAAGTTTTCACTAAGTGTTTAGATATAGGAAGAGTGCAGATGTGGTTGACAGAGATGTTTTGTTTCCTTGAACCAGTTTTTGTTTGTATGACCTGGAGCAAAAGGACTTAATAAAATATTAAAGGAGGAATAGAATTTTAATATCATCTAAATAAAATTTTAATTTTGCGGGTAAGAAAACTGAAGCTCAGGAGGAAATGTGGCCTCCAAGGAAATAGTCATAAATCATTTCAGCTCCTAAGAAAGCCCGCAGCCCTGCAGGACAGCACCATGAAACTGTCTCTAAACTCCCAGAATCACGCTGTGAGGACTTTGAAGCCTGCAAGAGCGTCTTCTAACGTCTAAACAACTCCTCTTGGGCAGAGCTGTCCCCTCACCCGCTGCTCCTGCTCTTGTGGAACGCAGACACTGTAACTCTCAGAAGACTTCCTTTTCCTGCTCTTGCTGCTGCTGCTGCTGCTGCTGCTGAGAGGATAACTAATGTAATTTTTTTGGCTTTCAGCCCAAAAATAAGTGGAAGCAAACGGTGCTGGCAGGTGGCTGTCTTGCTGCATGCTTCTCACCACTTTGTCAGATTAGGGAACTTCCGCTGTGACCAGGAAGCCATGGCCCCTGGGAACTGGGCAACTCAGCAAGAAGAGCAAATGCCAGACACACACTCCGGGCGAGGTTTCCCTGGTGACCGTCCTGTCTTGAGATCAACCCACTTGTATTAATTACACCTTACTGACCCTCTAGTATAGTGTATATCATGCTCAGAAATAGACTATTAATGATTACTAAGTAAATATTCTTACACTTTCCTAGTAAGCATGGAGTGTGTAAACACTATGATTGTGAGTGTTTAGGTTTATTAACTGAACTTCCCTGGTGGCTCAGAACTTCCCTGGTAAAGCGTCTGCCTACAATGTGGAAGACCTGGGTTTGATCCCTGGGTTGGGAAGATCCTCTGGAGGAGGGCATGGCAACCCACGCCAGTATTCTTGCCTGGAGAATCCCACGGACAGAGGAGCCTGGCAGGCTACAGTCCATGGGATAGCAAAGAGTCAGACACAACTGAGCAACTTCACTTTCTTTCTTTCAGGTTTATTAACTAACACAGCAGAGGTTTCATTCTGAGTTTTGAATTCTTGATGGAAAAAATCTTGTCACACTGACTAATTCCCAGGAGGGCTGAGAGCACACCTGGACGGGGGTCCCTGCGGCGGGGGCGGCGGGGAGAAAGAAAGTGACCCCCAAGTCTGCCTGGGGCACCAGCCCTCATGCCACCCACCTGTGCAAGGCTCTGCTGTTATCTTTCAGCCATTATTCCCAAAGTCTCAGCTGATCCGCAGAGCTGAGCCTGGTGTTTCCTGGCAATGAAGGTCTGGGAGGTTTGCAAGCGGTTTTGTAATAAGCAGTTCCAGAGAAGATGACTGTGTCCCAGCAGCAATAATAGTGAGGATCAAACATTCAGAACATCCCGAATCGCAACCCCTGCTCCTGGGTTTTGGTGAAAAACAAACAAAGCAGACGTGAATCCCAAAAGGTGAGAGGACGTGTGATGGGAGCAGATAATTCCTGAATCTTCATGGCCTGCTTTATTCCTTACTGGTGCTTTCTTATGAGGCATTAAAAATAAATAATACAAGCTTTCTAAGGCCTTTTGTTTCTGGGACACAATGCAATAAAATTCATGAGCCTAAACTGATTTACGTGTGCAGCTGTGAATAATCCAACTGTTCACTGAGAATTATCCAAATGGGTCTTTGAGGTATTTCTTTATAGCAGAAAAATCCAGAGCAATGGGATAATTTAACCACATGTTATGTTTCAAAACAACCTGAAAGTTTTTTGTTGCCCATCATATAAACGTTGAGCGTAGATTACCTCTGTGAATACTGATACAGAGAGTTTACTTAACAATCATAAATACAGAGAAGATTAGTATCTATAATGTATAAAGTGAAAGTGAAGTTGCTCAGTCGTGTCCGATTCTTTGAGACCCCATGGACTGTAGCCTACCAGGTTCCTCCATCCAAAGGATTTTCCAGGCAAAAATACTGGAGTGTGTTGCCATTCCCTTCTCCAGGAGATCTTCCTGACCCAGGGATTGAACCCAGATGTCCTGCATTGTAAGCAGACGCTTTACCGTCTGAGCCACCAGGAAAGTCCATATATATAAAGATGTCTGCAAATAAACAAGTGGAAGATTATAAGTAATCAAGGCAATGATTAGCAAATGCACCAAGGTTTTGGCTGAACTCACAACCAGTGGGTTGGAGGAGAAAGCCCCACCCACTGGCTGAAAGGTGTTTCCCTCTGAGTTCTGATCAGACCCCTGGGACTTGCACTTAGTATGGTGTCTGCAGGGGATGCTGGCGTCTGGGCAGGTTTGGGGATGGCTGACATATACTAGATACAGCCGAAGAGTAATCATCTTGAAAATATCAGTAAAATGGATAAATTTATGAAAAAACACAACTGGCCAAAGTTCATTTAACATTTTTAGTTAGTCGCTCAGGCGTGTCTGACTCCTTGCAGCCCTATGGACTATAGCCTGACAGGCTCCTCTGTCCCTGGAATTCTCAGGCAAGAATACTGGAGTGTGTTGCCATCCCACTCTCCAGGGGATCTTCCCGACCCAGGGATCAAAACTGAATCTCTTGCATTGCAGGCAGATTCGCCACCAACTGAGCCACCAGAGGAGCTCATTTTTAAAGACAATATAAATATCTAACGTAGAAAACTTGAAAGTAAAGAATAATCATCAGTGGTTCGGGAGTTAGAAAGTTATGCTCATGAGTTCTTTCACGATTTCAAGACTTAACCCTGGGAAACCCACATAAAAGTTCCGGATCCTGCTCCAGGACTGACTCACCCGCGCCCCCACCCTGCCCTGTGAATTCAGCACAGGCCGGACCAAGACCATCAGGAGTTGTGTCCGAAGGACACACCCGCCACCGGACGTTTTCAGAGAATCCGGAGCAGAGCCCTCTTCTCCACAAGGAGGCTCAGTACTAGGGAGCCAAGCCGGGGCTACGGGACAGCATTCAGGATGGTGACTTTATCTGATCATCGCAAAGGTTCCAAACAGAATCACACCGTCCGCCCCTTCCTGACAGAAAGGCATCTGAAATCCACCGCAGGAACCACACTCAGAGGAAATTCCATCAATTGCTGCAAGCAACCGCAATTGCCTCTGGAAGTTTTGATCGCTTCTATATCACTGTCTTTCAAACTCCTTCATGTAGGAGACGTTCCATAAATACGCCAAATAAAGGACCCATTGAGAAGACAAAAGACGGTGTTGTGGTGACTTGCGTCGCTGTGTGACAAGGTGCCTCAGCCCTGTGCCGGGCGCCTCATGCGTGAAGGAATTCGGGCCTGACTGACCTTGGCAGCCTATGGCTGCTCCTTGTTGAAATTATGACAAAACCCCTCACACAGGCTTGTCTGACCCCAGACGGTGGCTTCTGCCCTGGAAGGCCGAGCAGACTGAAGGGGAGGAGGCGGAAGGGCCTGGGCTGTCTGGAGGGCTCCAGCCGGGGTGCAGCCAGGAGTGCCAGAAAGCCCCCGCAGGTGCGATGAGGCTGGAGCATCGCCAGCACCAGAGGGCCTTCTGAGAGCCGCCGCCCAAGCCGCCCGTCCGGTGAGCGCCAAGGGGATTAGAGCCAGCAGGAACCCGGCGGGTTCACCGGAGGTCACGCTTCCGCGGGAAGATGGCTCCAGGGCAGGCCACGGTCGCGGCAGGCCTCCGGGACTGTCACCCGACCAGGCAGCGGGGCTGCCCAAGCCCGCAGGAATAAAAAAGTCGGCGCCTCGAAAGAATTCTGAAATCAAGTGCAGTTATAGGGCATTTCATTTGAATTAGCCAACTGTAAAATGGTGAGACTGTAAAGACATTTTCAAATGTTTAATCCATGTGCACATTTTAACAGGATTCCAATCGCCCGAGGCTACAAAGCCATGTGACTTTCAAAGCTGTTGGAATTTGTGTATTGAGAATTTTTCAGAAAAAATATAGACCTCGAGTCACTTTTTATTACAAATTCAACCACAGTAAACGATTATAATTTTATAGTCCATTGTTCCCAGCAGGATGTTCAGGAAGGTGTCAAACATGAAGCTAGAAAAGGTGAGTTTCTTTTTATGAAATGTTTACCGATTATCTTATGCCTTAAATGAAGCAAAAACACTGGAAAACTTCAATCACTGATTCTTGATGCTTTAGTTTGTAACTAGCTTTAAAATTCTAGGAACTAAGTAATATACTGTATCTTTCATCTATTAAATCTACACTTTATGTGTATAAATGTATATAGATCGTTTTCCAGTGTAGCTATAATTCTGCATCTCTGCTCCCCTTAACAATAAACTTCCCTAAGAAAACTTGCTTACCTCCTGCTTATGCTTTTAAGATGTCCTTATGGACCGTTTATGACTTGGAGAATTAGCATAAAATAATACTGTAATGGCTTTGCACCGATAGCATCTTATGTCTTTGACCAAGAGCAGGTGATTTTTCAACACACCCCTCATCTATAACAAACTGTTTTCCATAATAACCAGCAGACAGAGTAAATAATAATAGGGAAGGAATGCAGCATTTTCTTTCCTATTTTTAAATCGACGTCCTCAGGTTTTAAAATGACCAACCTCAAGTTGATGTTTGCCTCTTTCCGTGTACATGTGTTACACGCACAAACCCCTAATGAAACAGGGACTGGCTGCTCGCTACAGGGAGACTAGCGGTTTTTTGGTTCAGTGGCTCTCCACGCTAACACACGCGGTGGTAGGAATTTACTTAAGTGCTGTAAGCAAACCCAGGAGTGCTTGTTCCCCTACTACGTGCCTGAGGGAATTCTGTGATAAGGCAAACAGGCAGAGTCCTTAGACTCCTGGAACTCAGTCTCCTAGGAGGAAAAACCCATCAGCAACTCGATACAACCTGTCTGATTGTGACTATGCAAAATCATCTTTATACTAATAATTAAACAGTGTTTATCCTCGAACCATGCTGGAAACTTTTACTAGAAATAAATATCTCTGATTATTAGAAATATAAGTAATACGGTATTATGGTTATCAAATAAAATTCAGCAAAATGACTTCATATTTAAAGAGTTGCAACTCTCAGGTTTGGAAGTGGCAAAAAAAAAAGTTTATCTAAAAGAGATGTTTTAGAACAGCATTCCATTAAAACTAAGGTATGAGAAATATGTAGAGAAATGATTAGAGAATAAACACAAATAAACCCAGAACAAATCATAAAAACCTGATAACAGAGTTTGTACTGCTTAAAAGAAGACAAAGGAAAAAGTACACACATTGGAGAGAACAAAGGGAAAATGACTGTTAAGTATACACATTGGAGAGATAACTCAGCTTTTGTGGTTCATGATGTTTAAGGGTTTTTTGTTTTGTTTTCGTTTTTTCCCCAATAACAGTGAAGAGCATCTTTATTGGGTAGAAGGTGTAATCTGTGAAGAAGACCGGATCACAGATTTTGATGTCAAGCAGGTATCATTGAGCACTCACTGTCTCCTCTCGTGGGCATCGGCAAACCTGCTGACCCTCGTTTAACAGTTTGGGTGCCATCAGTTGGTCCAGGATTGCTAAAACTGATTTTTAAAAATTCCCTGCTATTTACTCCAAGTGAGAACCTACATTTTAAGGTGCTAGATTTTCTCATTTCAAACACTATAAGATTAGGAATATTGGTTTGGTTTGCTTGGATTTTAAGAAAATCGAAAGCACAGAAAATGTCTTTATTTCATAACTGCAGAGTGGGGAGGAGGTTGTGGGAGAGAAGAAAAGGAAACCGATTTATTTAGGGGAAAATGCATAAAGCAGATACTTGGTCAGGGACAGAATTTTAAATTATGGTAATTGGTATCTTGAAATCTTGAAGGATCCAATTAGGATAACTTAGTTTCTTTAAGAAAAAATACTACCTAACTGATAATAAAATATTATGGCTCTCTGCAAAGGATATAATGCAATATATTTTTCCATTCTCCTATAATGGTCCCTGACATTTCCAGTGTTTCTCTTTTACAAATAACCTGGCCATGAAGATGATTTTATGTCCCCTTGGGATTTGTGTGATAAATTCCTCAAGGTGCAGCCATGGGCGAGATGGGCAGATGCTTACTGTGTTCACTAGTTTTGAACGGCTGTCTTAGGTGTTGGGGGGAAGCTTCCCTGGAGGCTCAGTGATAAAGTCTGCCTGCAAAGCAGGAGACTCGGGTTCAATCCCTGGGTTGGGAAGATCCCCTGGAGGAGCAAACGGCAACCCACTCTGGGATTCTTGCCTGGAGAATCCCATGAACAGAGGAGCCTGGTGGGCTACAGTCCATGGGGTTGGAAAGAGTCAGACACGATTTAGTGAATAAACAATAAAAACAGGTGTTTGGGACATTTACCCTCAACGCAACACTTCATGATCTCATGTGATTTTAGACGCTGACCAGAATGTGGTATTTCCAGACTGTATTTTCTAACCACTTGGTGAATGTAAGTGGCATCACAGAGCTTTATTCTGCACCATCCTGATTACTGGTGAGGCTATCTTTATTTCAGTATATTTATCATTACACTCATTGGAAGGACTGATGTTGAAGCTGAAGCTCCAGTATTTTGGTCATCTGATGTGAACAGCTGACTCACTGGAAAAATCCCTGCTGCTGGCAAAGACTGAGGGCAGAAGAAGAGGGTGTCAGAGGATGAGATGGCTGGATGGTGTCACCAATGCAGAGGACATGAACCTGGGCAAGACTCAGGAGATGGTGAGGGACAGGGAGGCCTGGCGTGCCGCAGCCCACGGGGTCCCAAAGGCTTGGGTACGGCTGGGCAACTGAACACCACCAAAATCATTATACCTATCATAAGTGCTTTGACACTTAGTAGGAAATGTCACCGTTCCACTTTTGCTTGTAAATTTTTAGGTGCCATTTTCAAGGTCCATGTAAAACCCTGTTGGAATTTTTATTAGAACCAGAGAGAATTTGTAATTCATTTGGAAGCAGAAGGCATCTTGTTGCTAACAGGTGTTCCTATCCATGAATGTTGTATATGAATCCCTGATTGTTCTATAATTTCATTCCATAAAAAGTGGTAGTTTTCTTTCTTATAATCTCTTGGTTTTACTGAGTAAACAAATATATCATCTTCAAAGAGTAATAGGATTTTTAAAAATCTTTACAGCTTTTATTTGTCTTCTTGGACTTTTACCTAAAAATAGTACAAAGTAGACACTACTTTGCCAACAAAAGTCCATATAGTCAAAGCTATGGTTTTCCCAGTAGTCACGTATGGATGTGAGAGTTGGACCATAAAGAAAGCTGAGGATCGAAGAACTGATGCCTTTGAATTGTGGTGTTGGAGAAGACTCTTGAAAGTCCCTTGGACTGCAAGGAGATCAAACCAGTCAATCCTAAAGGAAATCAGTCCTGAATATTCATTGGAAGGACTGATGCTAAAGCTGAAGCTCCAACACTTCGGCCACCTGATGTAAAGAACCGACTCCTTAGAAAAGACCCTGATGCTGGGAAAGATTGAAAGCGAGAGGAGAAGGGGATGCCAGAGGATGAGATGGTTGGATGGCATCCCTGACTCTATGGACATGAGTGTGAGTGAGCCCAGGACTTGGTGATGGACAGGGAGGCCTGGCGTGCTGCAGTCCCTGGTCACAAAGAGTCGGACACGACCGAGTGACTGAACTGAACTGATATGTACAATTCCACGTCTTCATTTTCCATTTCAGATGCCAAAAAGTTCAAAAGTGAATCTCAACCAGGTGTTCGCCCAGCTTCCCACACGTGAGGCTCCGGCGCCTTGTTCCCAGACACAGATGGAGGTCTGCGTGCCTTTCACTGTCGAGTGCCTGCAGTTCCTTCCAGGAGGGAGTGAGGCCCAGTGAGCTGGAGGGAGGCAGCGGAGAGCGTGGGAGGCGACCATCCCCAGGAGCCAAGGACGCGGTTCCCGTGCAGCCTGCCATCCTGCTTACCGATGCCCAGGCCCTGCAGTCGGGTATCAGACCTCAGTGAGTTCCTGATAAAACTGCCTCCCCCACTACAGTTCACACCGATATCCTCAATGTTCTTGTTGCTCTTCAGTCGCTAATTTTAATTCCACTCTGTTTTGGTTGCCTGACCTCAGGATTGTATTGTGTCCCTGTTCCAAGTCTTGAGTCTTCCTATTTGTTTCTACTCACGGTTTTAGAACCTGCTGAATCAAATGTCGAGCTAGTTGCCTTTATCTCCCGCTCAGTGTTGTGTGAATGAGTCTGTTTTCTGGCAAATGCAGTGTGAGGTTTACGCAGGCCGTAATTAAGGAACGATGGTGCCCCGAACGCACACATCTGGGTCATAAGGAGTCCCACCCTCCCCCTTCCTGCACCCCTTCCTGAAGGGTCCAGGTCTCCTGTGATATATGAGGTGGTCCTGAACATTCATTACAACAGGAGCAAAATGCATACCGAACACCTCACTATAGGACCTGCAGAGGATTGAGAGTCCCTATTTAGATGAAGCACCATGAAACATTACATTTAACACCAATTATGTTTGTATCACTAAGACCTCAGATCTGCTCCCTTAAACGTCTGCCGCTGACACAGTCAATGCGCTATTGTAAGTAAGGTGACTTTTAAAGAATCACAGCCTTACATTTAGGTATTATTTCACAATGACTAAAATCCCTGTTACTCTATGAAATTTTATTTTATGAATATAAAGAGCTTTATAATCCTATTCTTAAATGCTATGTTTAGCTTACTATTTAAAATGACAATTTTAGCTGTAGATGAATGTAGTTTTGCTTCACAAAATTAAAGATCTTAGAAATATTTCCTCATAGCTACCACTTGGCCTTTTCCTACTACATGTATGATATTTGTGTGTATCACGTAATATGTGCACATGTGTTTAAAATAAAGCCAAAGAAATCACACTTTTCTTAGCAGCTGTTACCAGTTTTCAAACATCTCAGCTCTGTGGGGTGTTTTTCACAATTAATGCTACGGTTGGGATTAAGGCAAGGATTTTCCTGACTGATGGATGAATGGTCTTGTTGGAATGAAGAGTCTGAGAGAAGAAAGTCAGACAAAACGTGGCTAATGGTCTTTCCAGCAAAGCCTGAGTCCTTTATCCTGGAGGCCAAGGTGAGGTGCTGGCCCCCCACACCCCAGGCTTCCATGTGCCCACGGGACGCGGCCATTCCTGCAGGAGTGAAAGCCAGGCTGATGTGGGGGCTTCGGAAGCGGGTGCTGGGGGTGCAGGCCACCTGGGGTCTGATCAGGGGCCTGGCTGGGTTGGGACTCTAGGAGCTTCCAGGCGCCCAGGAGTGGCAGGAACTGCTGGCTGTAGGACCCCACAGGGTCAGGCATCCGCACTCAGGGCCTTGTTCCCACCCTGATCTCTCAGAAAGTAGCTTCATTACAGGAGGTCTCCCCTCGGAGAAGAGGGGGACACGTGACGCTCAGGTCTCTGCAGGTCTCTCCTGGGGCCGGCTGTCGACGGGGAGGGAGGAAGCACCAGGTTTCAGGGAAATGAAACAGCTCTGCCCAATGACCCTTCATCCCCGGGTGGTGAGCCCACCTCCTCCCTGGGGGCTCTTATGTTCTGGAGGGAGAGGAGCCTCTCTGTCTGCACAAGGCCCGTGGCGTCATCACTCTGAGAAGAGGTGGGGGGTGCAGGGAACTCACCTGAGCTGGGTGGTTTATCACTAAGGAGGCAGGATCAGGCAGGAGGGCCTTTCATCTGGAGGAGACTCTCTAACCAAGGCTGAGGGTGAGGGGACTCGTGCCAACGGGCAGAGGGAGGTGGGGGTTCCCAGACTCGAGGAGCCCGAGGAGGGTGGCCAACTGATGACTGAAATAAAGACACAGAGTGTGTGGTGGCCACCGGACCTGGAGGTGGTGACCAGGCTGAAGAGTGACCAGGGGGTGCCTGGGGGAGGGGTGCCCGCAGGAGAGGCTCTCACAGAGGAGACAAAGGGAGAAGTCAGAAAACGCCCAACCGGACCCAAGAGAAGAGAACCGTCTGCCAGGGCAGCAGTGTGTGAGAGAACGGAGCAGAGACTGGGGTAATGATAGGGGTAAAGAGTGGAGCAGAGACGGAGCAGAGCCTGGAGTAGAGACTGGAGTCGAGACTGGGGTAGTGACGGGAGTAGAGACGGAGTAGAGACTGGAGTGGAGACGGAGCAGAGACGGGAGTAGAGACGGAGTAGAGACGAGTAGAG
>NW_024070185.1:110534472-110542718 GCF_014754425.2 Oryx dammah | reverse complement strand
GTAGAGACTGGAGTAGAGACGGGAGTAGAGACGGAGCAGAGACGGGAGTAGAGACGGAGCAGAGACGGGAGTAGAGACGGAGTAGAGACGAGTAGAGTCTGGAGTAGAGTCTGGAGTCGAGACTGGAGTCGAGACTGGGGTAGTGACAGGGGTAGAGACTGGAGTAGAGACGGGAGTAGAGACGGAGCAGAGACTGGAGGAGAGATGGAGTAGAGACAGAGTCGAGTCTGGAGTCGAGACTGGAGTGGAGACTGGAGCAGAGACGGGAGTAGAGACGGAGTAGAGACGAGTAGAGACGGAGCAGAGACTGGAGGAGAGATGGAGTAGAGACAGAGTCGAGTCTGGAGTCGAGTCTGGAGTCGAGACTGGAGTTGACACGGAGTCGAGACGGAGCAGAGAGCGGAGTGGTCGGTCCTCCCTCTGGGTCCACGCAGCCTGACCACTGGGTCGGCCGAGGGGGGCTTCTCCGGGGCACCCCCGTCTGCCCCTGGCCGTGACTCCCACCCGCCTGCTCTCCAGCGGCCCCTCCACGTGTCTCTGTTGTCACGACTTTGTCCTCGTGGCTGCAACTTTCCTCCTTTCTGCTGGGACAGAAACCCGGGTCCCTTCGTCCTAGAAGACCTGCCAAGAAAGACTCTGAAATCACCGAACAGAGAAGGAGCGGAAGGACCCGAATCACCGACTTCAAGCTCCGGGATTTGAAAGCGGACTCGACCCTGCAGAAAGCCTCGACTCCAGGGAACAAGGAGCCGGCTCGGTGTGGGAGGCGGAGCCCGCGGCGCTCCCCCGCAGTGGCGGCGGAGACGGGCTTGGCTGCCTTCAGGGGCCGCCCCGATCTTTTCCGGGGAACTGGGACGCGGCCCTGGGTTTCCGCAGCTTGGCCCGCGGCCGCCAGGGTGGGGACGCCCGCCTGGAGCCCCGAGGCGGGGCTCGCGGGGACCGCTCTCCGGCTGCGGGGAGGAGAGCCGGGCCCGCCCTCCGCCGGCCGCGGGGGCCGCTCACGCGAAGCCTGCGGCGCCCCCTGCCGGCCGCGCTCTGAACGACCGCCGCTCCGGCTTCCGGAGAGGAGCCGGGCTCCGGGCCAAAGTCGCTCAGCGAAGCGGGAGCCGCGGGGCGGCCCGCCGGGTCAGCAGGTCTCCCCTTCAGGTGAGTCTCAGCAGATGCTCCGAGAGCGGCTCCGGCCCGGACGCCTGCCTGAGCATCGCAGCCCTGCGGGCTGGGAGAGCCAGTCCCTCAAAACCCAGAGCCGAGCCCTTGGTCCGCCTGGGCCCACGGGGTCTTGCAGCGCAGGCCTCCTGTGCTTGAGCTTGGGAAACGCAGACGGAGCTCCAGCGAGGTGAGCCTGGAGCCCGAACCCAGCGCAGAGCTGGGCGGCTCCGGCTGACCTCACGGCCCGGCCGCGCCCTGACGGTACAGCCGCGGAGAAGCCGCCACCCTGACTGCCGCCTCCAGGCTCAGGGCTCAACTAGAGGTTACGCCTATGTGTGGAAAGCGAGCTTAAAAATGTCGTTTAGAGAAACAGGAGTCAGTATCTTTCAATAGCCAGCAGAGCAGGCGTGCTTGGAGTCTGGGTTGACTGGGTTTCTTCCTGCAAGCCCGTGGGTTACAGGTCTGGGCCCCTGGTCACAGTCAAGACGGTTGACCGTTGACATCCCCGTTGTTGCAAGTAAATTACCAGACATGTGCTGATAGGAATCACAGTAGTTTCAGTGATGAAACTGTGAAACAGCTCAATGAACTTTTTTTTTAACCCCACCAAACCTCTTTGCTTTAAACTTCTCACACACCGACCTCTTTTCCCCCCAGAAACACAGCTATCGTCTTTCTCTTCCCTCACGGGACCACAGCTGTGTGCCGCAGCCCACTGAGGGCAGGACTGCCCGCTCTGCCCGCCCTCTGGGCAGCGTCTCTTGCAGCACTGACCGGGTGACCACACCCTAGGGATTACTGGGTGCCTGCACCAACAGCTACATGAAGTGAAACAAGCTTGTTGCATTCTCACTTCTGACACCAGACTCCAGGCGGTGGGCTCCTCCTCACAGCAAGCAGGTCAGCGTCATCGCACACTGGCTGCCTGGAGTAACCTGGGGCGAAGGGTTCGGGCCACAAGATGGCCCCTTCCTTAGCTGCCACTGGGCTTCCAGGTCATCTCCCGGGCTTCCCACTACCAGGCAGGGCTCCGGCTCTACTGGGCCTTTGCCAGTAGAGCACCCGGGGGTGAAATCAGCATATCACAATGCCACACCAGTCCTTACAGTGGTAAAGGTAACTGGGAAATCTTGGCCATTATCTGTGCGAATGAAAAATGCTGCTGCTGCATCAGTAAACAAAGGGGGCTGCAGCCATCCAGCCCCGAAAGCCACCGAAGATGAGGCCTAAGGAGACTCAGGGTGGGGAGGGAATGCCCCCATCAAACCGTCAAGTCACCCCAGAGGGCCCAGGATGGGCAGATACAGGCCACTGGGCCCTGGCAGCCGGGGTGCAGGTTGAAAGAAAGGTGTCAGTGAGCCCAGACTTCACACCTCACACATGGAAGAGGGCCAAACTCCTTACCTAGAGACGTCTCGCTTCCTTTTGTGAATAGAGATCTTTTGATGCTGCGACTAGCTGGTCTTTGTTGCAAAGACTCCTACAGATCCTGGCTCCCCCCGCCCCCACCACCTCTTATGAGCGGTCCCTCAGAACCATCTGAGAGGCTGTGTCCAGGGCTCCAGTCCTCAGTTTTGTCCTCGAATGAAGCATCATTCCCAGCTTTACGGCTGTGCATTTTTTCCAGTCGACATACATATGCACATATTTGTATAATAAACACACTCACTGGAAAAGACTCTGAGGCTGGGAAAGATGGCAGGCAAAAGGAGAAGGGGCAGCAGAGGACCAGATGGTTGGATGGGTCACCGACTCGGTGAGCAACCTTCCAGAGATATTGTGAGACAGGGGCCTGGTGTGCTGCAGTCCATGGGGCCTCAGAGTCGGACACGACTCAGTGACTGAACGGCAACAATGCGTGTCACGCAGGTCTACAAGTTACAGCTGATACTCTTCTCTGATATAGATTTGGCCAAAAAGAAAAAAAGTAAAGAGAGGAGGAGCTCTGCGCGGAGCAGGGGCCCAGGCACTTCAGAGACGGGTGATCAGAGGAGCTGATGGTGAGGCTGCTCCTCCTCTGCCCGTCTGCCGGCTCCCGCAGGATCCGCAGGTGGGGCTGCATTCCCCTGGTCAGTGGGCTCGAGACTGTGCAGGTCACACTTCCTGGCAACCCCTGCTCACATCGATGAGGTAATATTTTCTAAAGGACTCTGAAATGCATCTTTAATGAATTAAGTACGACACACCTGCAGACGATTGAAGTAACACATACCTTTAGGTGCAATCTCGAGCTCTCAGAAACCACACATTGTTATGGGAATCAATACCCTGGTCGTTTTGTATTCCCGAAATACGGGCTTTGTGCCAAGCACATCTGTCTTGATAGAAACAAAATCATTTTCTCCAATTTTCATGCCTTTGCCTTTGCTAAAATGCCCTTTTGAATGTATAGTTCAGCGCAAACATCTTATTTTTTTCTGTAGACTTCATACTTCTATAGGACCATCCAGAAAACAAATTGGAAGAATTACTTTAACTCTTTGGTAAATGTTTACTGGACACAACTCCAGGTGCCATGGAAATGTATGTGTGTGTTTATGTCACACATACACAATGCCACAAGTCCTGGATCTTAACCGAAAGCACTTTCTACTTGAGTTTTTGTATAATCTGGCCCATTCCTGCATGGAAATTGTTACCTGGTTAGATTATACAAGCATCTAAAGAGATGATTAAAATCGAAATGACACGTGCTAGCGTTTGGTGAGCAACGCCAGTGTGCTGCACCCCAAGTAAACTGTGCGTGTCCCATGGAGTCCCCCAGTTTTTGCTGAAACATGGTGGGTGGGTATCGGCCATCCCTTTTCCCAGCTGAAACTTAGGCCCAGACAAGTCACCTCTGAGGGATGGCCCAGCTTCAGGAGGAGCATCAGCAGTGGTGGCAGGGGTTAAGGCAGGGGGGCAGCCGGGCGGCATTTAACCTAAGATTTAAAGACCCCGGGTGTAGTGAGTGTGGAAGGGTTCTGTTGGGTCCTGTCCGGTCTGGCTTGGTCAGCCCGAGGGACTCGGGCCCTGGCCTGGCCACCTGCAGCACCCTGGCCTACATCTCTGCAGAGATCTCGGCATCTCTCCCAGGGGAGCCCGGCCTCGGGAAGCTGCAGCTGGAGCCCCCGGGCCTCACGGGCCTCCCTTCGGGGGGCCAGCCCGTTGCCATGGGGCGGGAGCAGCAAGTACACCTTGCAGTCTCCCGTCGATAGCGGGTGTTTCCTCCTCGGTCCCCTGTGGCTGCGGGGAGGGTCTGCGTCCATGGCCCTCACGTGGACAGGGAGGGGAGCGGGCCCTCTCCCTCTAGGTCGTGATCATGAGACTGTCCAGGGGGCCGACCAGATCCCCAACCCCCAAAGGCTGGACTCCACCAAGGGTGCCACCCTGCACCCGCCTCCCGCAGCCTAGAGGCACGGCGCCCCAGGTCGTGCGGACGGCCATCGGGCAGTGAGCCCGGGAGAGCCTTCCTCTCTGGGCACCGTCCACAGAGGCCGCGGGGAGGACAGCTTCCCAGCACGGCTGCTGTCCCGTCTTTCCTGCTCTGAGCCCATTAGAGGTTCGCGTGATACCAAATCATGGGAAACTTTAAGTGTTCGGACGATTTGTTTACGCGGGTGGATGCAATCGAATCGATAGCAGTTGTGCCCAGAGTCTGGGGAGTGATTTTCTGGAATGGATTCTGAAATTTCTGCCGCCCGGGGGGTGGGCGTTGTCAGGCCGTGTGATGAAGGGTGGGTCAATTAGAGAGCGCGGTGCTCTAAATCAATGCCACATGACAGCCTGCTCGGGCCGCTGAGCAGCCCATGGTTCTTAAAGGGCCTTGACAAATGGGACTTAGCGGCCTGTTTCTCCTGCCTCGGGCCCAGGATGAAAAGATGATTCTGCAGAGTCCAGATTTAACACCAGTCATGCTTTGGCCCTGGGGCTGCAATGGGTTTAGCTTCTCAGGGGTCCACCACCCACTCCATGTGGTACCAAGGGACCCCGCGATTCTGTTCCCTTCAGACTGCTCCCAGCAAAGAACCTAGCAGTGTCGACAGAAAACCAGGCTGAGCTAAATAACTGGGGAAAGAGCAAATTAGCCAAGACGGTCGGCCTCTCGCCCCGCGACCTCTCAGTGTGGTTCTATAACAGCTGGGATCACTCACGGCGCTGAGCGTGTGCATCGCCGTGTACCCCTTCGCCCACGGCCACGTCTGTCTGTAAGCGTATATAAGCTCCACTGAAAAGCCCCTGAAGTCCGCCGGGTCAGCCCCAAGAGGAGGGAACGCAGCGTGTCCGCTGCTGCGGCTGCAGCCCCAGTTGGGAGAGTAGACGCGCCTGCAGCTCCTACGGCCCCTCGAGGGTCTCCCAGCTTCCCCGCTTGTGCCTGCCTGCCCTGTTCAGCAAACAGTGTGAACACGGAGACAACTGGCATAGTCGGCAGGACGAGTGAGACAAGAACCAACACTTGTCTCAACGCGAGAATCGTCCTGGGGCCCGCCGAGAACTGACCCTGCTCAGCCTCGTGTCCGTGCAGGATGAACAGCGAAAGGAACTTTGGGGGGAGATGGACCATGAGACCCTCTCTGGCCCCAAAGTCCAGAGCTTCCCCACGAGCCTTCCCTGGTGAGACTGTTTCCACATGTGCTCGGAAAGGCTTTGCTGGTTGTTGAAAGTGTAAGTTGCTCAGTCGCGTCCGACTCTTTGCGACCCCGTGGACTATACCGTCCATGGAATTCTCCAGGCTAGAATACTGGAGTGGGTAGCCTTTCCCTTCTCCAGGGGATCTTCCCAACCCAGGGATTGAACCCAGGTCTCCCACATTGCAGGCAGATTCTTTACCAGCTGAGCCACAAGGGAAGCCTGGTTGTTGAAGGGATTTCATCCAAAACGATACAAAACAAGGCCGGGTGAGGCGATGCCACTGAAGATGCAGACGTAGCTCATGGGGTGCCGAGCCAGGACCTAGGGGTGACCTGTGTTGCCCTCTGAGGGCCCGGGAGGGTGAGCCAAGGCGGTGCTACCAGGGTCCTCCACGAGGCCCACCCCGGAGGCAGGACAGCCCTGTGAGAACCTGGCCGCAAAGCAGGGACAGTTCTGAGGCAGGAAATGGGCCGGTGGCTCACTTTTCGTTACGGGGCCGTCCAGGCTCCCGGTCCACTTGGCCAGACCTGAGCACGCCGCAGGCCCCTGGGGGCTCAGCACTTGGCTCCGAAAGTCAGTGTCCAGGTGCCTCACAGGACATTGCCCGCGCTGAGCCCTGTGCCGCCAGAAGCCCTCGGCTGGGGTCACTCAGGCTCGTGGACAGGTGGCCCTCCCGCCTCCCAGGCACAGGGAACCACCTTTGCATGTGGGCTCTTTCCTGACGCTGCTTCTCACACCCGAGACCCTGCGCCCTGCGGTCGGTCCCCGCCAGCACCCACCTTCTTATGGACCCAGCAGCATCTCTTCCAGAGTCTTCAGCCGGAGCCCTGGTCCTTCTGCTTCCTGCACGTGGACCCTTGAGCATCTGGGCTGCGCTGGAGGAGCGGGCACCAGGGACATTCCCGCCAGGGACAAGCCCCAGACAGGAGCCGACTCCTTCAAGCATCCGCATCTAAGAAACGAGAAGCAGCATCTGGGAGCAGGCACATGTCTAAAGGGTGACTGGGCATCGCCTGCAGTCATTCTACTGCAAACTCTGGCTTACTTGACATTAAATGGGATTTTTTTTCTTCAAAGTTGAACTTGGCAGAAATTCACTAAAAATGCTAGCTATACTCCTAAACCACAGGGCACATAAATCATTGAAATCAGAAGTGTTTCCAAGGAAATTGCCATTTAATTTTCTGAAAAGCAAGCGAAATACAGTAACAGGTATGATTTCCCCTTCAGGGGTCAGTGGTGGGTGGACTGGGACCCTTCAGTCTGAAGGGGACCCCCTCAGGATCGGGCTGCACTGGCCTGTGAAGGGGTCTACGGAGTCAAGGCCTTGTTGGGGGCGATACCGTGCGTGAGCCTGACTCATCAGGCGGGACTCCAGGAAGCCCTGAGGCAGCAGGTGGGGCAGGGAGACCCCGAATCTGCCACCAGCCCAGTGCACAAGCAAGGGGACGCTGGGGCCTGGATGAGCCCCGGGCACGGCTTTCGGAGCTCACACCACAACGTCTGTTTTGCAGAGAAGCCTAAAGTGAAGTCGCTCAGTCATGTCCGACTCTTTGCAACCCCATGGGCTGCAGCCTACCAGGCTCCTCTGTCCATGGGATTTTCCAGGCAAGAGTACTGGAGTGGGGTGCCAGTTCCTTCTCCAGGGGATCTTCCTGACCCAGGGATTAAACCCGGGTCTCCCACTTTGCAGGCAGACACTTTACCCTCTGAGCCACCAGGGAGGCCCAACAGAGGCAGTTGCTGAAACTTGAATTATCTGCTGTCATTTCCCTGCAAAATTCTCTGCAACCGCTGCAGTACAAGTGAGAGCGGTGTGTTAGCCTCAGGGTGGCCGTGCTGTCCCTGGGCCGCCCTCGGGGCACAGGCCTCTAATGCACCGCTGCCCCGGCCACGCCTCCTGGTTCTCTGACGCCTCATCCCGACGGAGGTGGGGCTGTGGGTTTTCCAGCCAGGAGTGCAAGAGGAAGGGAACTGGAAAACTACAGACCGCATAGTTGGGTTGCTGTGGGTCCGAGGAGGCCAGGGCTGCAGAATTTAGCTCCAGCGTGAGAATGAAGGTCAGGGACTCACCAGGCGGAGGAGGGGGCGAGATGGGGTGCAGAATCCCAGCAGCCCTGCTCACAGCGTGCGTCTAGAACAGGCAGCATTAAAGCAGTTGGGCCGTGAAGCAGGACACTGACCCCTCTGAGGGCAAGGGGCTCCTGAGATGGCAGTGCACCCCTTCCAGGAACCCTCTCCTGGGAGACCATCCTTGATGAGGACAAAGCAGGGAGCCCTGGACAGCACAGTGCAGACGCATCTGAGGACCAAGGCCCGTGTGTGTGTGTGTGTGTGTGTGTGTGGCCCATGTGTGTGTGTGTGTGTGTGTGTGTGTGTGGTGTGTGTTGATGAGGACAAAGCGAGGAGCCCTGGACAGCACAGTGTAGACGCATCTGAGGACCAAGGCCCGTGTGTGTGTGTGTGTGTTGATGAGGACAGAGCGG
>NW_024070185.1:110524169-110534462 GCF_014754425.2 Oryx dammah | reverse complement strand
TGTGTGTGTGTTGATGAGGACAGAGCGGGGAGCCCTGGACCAAGGCCTGTGTGTGTGTGTGTGTGTGTGTGTGTGTACTGTGGGGGCAGGCATGGGGCTCTGCTTGTGAAGGCCCGTACTCCAGAGCCTCCAGCATCGCTGGTGTTGGGAACACAGGCCGGGAGGCCAAGGGACTGGGTTGACCCCGTGGGTCGGCTCTGGGGACGACAGTCAGCGCAGTCTCGCTCTGAGCTCATAGGACCCCTGAGGCCCCTGGAGTCTGGTGCTGAGCTCACATGGCCTGCACCCCAGGCGGAGAGGAGGCCCCTCACCAGTCGGCAGGGGCTCTGCACACAGGCCGTGTTAAATCTCCGGGTGTGCAGTGATGCGTCTGCACCGCTCGCTAGCTCCTGACTGTGTCCTCCGGCTCAGCATGAGTCTGTCTGGCCGTCCGCCTCGCCCTCCACCGGAAGAGAGCTGGCCATGGGCCCGCCCCTCGTCCTGAGGGAGAGGCCGCCCTGGGCGGGAGTGGTGGGCACAGCCAGGCCTGTCGGAGGAGCTTCCAGAAGCAACAGGTCATTGTCCAGGGCGGGGCAGCTTCAGCACCCGAGTAGACTCCAAAATGCCCAAGCAAGCCAAAGACGAAAACAGCAAAACAAGCTAGCCTGCTGTCATGGTAACACATCGCTTTCTCCCCAGACTGCAGCTTGGGTTGTTACCCACATCAAACTATATGTAAACTCTGAATTTCTAGCCCCTTTATTGTGACACGAACAACTAAACCAGCTTTTACTATTTTTTGAGGTTGAATCTTGGGAAAGTTCCAAATCGTATTTTCTTTTAGGGTTGATCAAACATTGTATGGTCTTTCCCTGCAGGGACAGCTGTTTGGCATCTAAGGCGACAGGGGCGGGGGGTGTGGGCGGGGGAGGGTCTGGGGCTCCGGAGACTGTGGCCCCTCCTCTGTTCGCCAGACCCCTGGGCCACGGCTGCGCCCCTTCTCCGCGACGCCCGCTGGCGGAACTAAATCAGGGTTCAGGCGGCATCACAGGTGCGCCTGCGTCTCTGCAGCCTGTCCTCTGCCTTCACGGCTGCTTCCCACCCACTAATAGCTCCAACTACTAGCCTTCTTCCAGTTTTATTGTAGAAAAGGAAGGGAAACTGCGAGCGTCTCTGGAGGAGACCTGGACTCTGAAACGCGCAGAAGCGCTTCCCGGGGCCCAGCTGACCAGTGCTGCAGCGCCCCCCGGAGGCGCGCGTGCAGACGCGCCCGGAGCCTGGGACCGGCTCCACCTGCCGCCGCAGGCGGCTGGACCCGCGGAGACCGCCGGACCCGCGGAGACCGCCAGGCCCGCGCCGCCTCTCCCCCTCGCTGGGCACCCGGGAGCGGGGGGCTGAGAATTCAGACCGCCCGGCGTCTCCACGCGAGTCTGAGGAGTAGATAAAGCCATGTACCACCAGCCGAGCGAGAGCAGGGCGGGGAAGCTTCACGCCCGTCGGACGTCTTGACCCTTACTGTGACCTTATAAATAGCGCAGGCATCTCACAAGGGAAGCTGAAATCCAGAAAAAGTCAGTGCGCTGGCCGGACACGCACGCCTCCAGACAAGTTCAGAGATCCAAGGAGTCAAGTCGGCCTCTGACCCCAAAGACCCGGCACACTGGGTCCTGCTTCCCAGGGAGGGCCGTGGCGTGCGGGGCACGCGCGTAAGCAGGCCTGCGCCCTGGGAACTCCCTGCGCGGTGGCCGGGATCTCACAAGGCAGGGACCCTCCAAGGGAGCCTGGGGGCTGAGACGCAGCACAGGGAGGCCCCACCCTGGACGCGCCTCCCGCAGGCAGGCGCCTCTAGGAGCACCCAGCTGTTCATGAACACGTGTTCCTCGTTAGTCCCTGTGCAGTAACCAGGGAACTCCACAGCAGTGTTCTGTGGCTCTTGTTCCGGATTATAAGTTAATTGTGCAAGTTTTAATTTGCTGGGGGCAGAATCGACAGCTCAGCCCACACGCACCCCAACTTGTAGCCTCTGTCCGTTTCCCGTGTATCAGTTTTCCAGTCGAGGAGGAGACTCCAGGCGGTACACAGTGGGTGCTCTGCACTGGTCAGGCGCACCCCTCGGCTGGCAGATGGGTCCCCTGGTCACTAAACCCAACCCAAGCAGGCTATCAGTCACAAAAGTGAGGTGACGACTGGGCGTTCTGCTGCAAAAAGGGAACAACCCCCCCCCTCACATTTCTACTCAATTATGTCAAAATTTTAAATCTTCATATAATACATCAAGCATGTTTTCAGAGATTCTTGGATAAACTTTTATACTGTCAAAATATAAACTGCCTGAATTTACAACTTTAATTTTACAACTTTTACCATTAAATGCTTGTAACTTCAACACTTAAGTCTGACTTCCCTTACATTGAGTCTACTCTTTTGTTTAAATAACTGTATCAGTAACAACTTGCAGAGCATAATTTAAAGAGAGAAAAGCCTGTCTCGAGTAACTTCACGGCAATGCCTTCTGTTTCCCGTGGTTTGCACGACGACGCTCAGCAGGCAAGCCTGTCAGGAACACTCTGGTCCTGGCGTCCCATCCATGGGCGCCTGCTAAGTGCAGTGCAGTTTGCTAAAAACAGCCACAGACACAGCGTCATCTTTACAGTTTTGCTTATTTCACGTAACCAGGAACCAAATTCACACCCTTTTGCTCAAGCTTTGGGGTGACACAGGGCTGTAGGAAGCCGTGACTGGGGATGTCCCTTCCTTCACCGACCAAGACCCCCAGCACAGCGAGCTCGTGCACCCCAAACCCTCTAAAGGGGCCACAGACGCACACTTCAGACAAAGTGCTGGAGGGTCAGGCACAATTCTGGCTTGTAGGACTTCCCCAAGCAGCAGGACAGTGTTAACACTGCGATTTAAGCCTCTGAATATGAAGTTACTAGAAACAGTTAAAAAGTAAAAGTTTGTGTTTGCAAAACCAAAATATAACTATTTTAAAACAGACTGCACACACCAGTGAATGAAAAGGTCCATGCCACGCCTTTAGGTTGATGAGTCATTAACACCAAAGTTAACCATATTATTACACTATTATCACAGGGAAACTCATATTAAGACAAGCTGAACAATCAGACGCTGAAAATGCCCCCACAGCCTCCCCGGCTTCCGCGGGGCCGAAGCCGGGATGTTCCCATCTGTGTGTCCTGTCCCCAGGGCCCCAGCCTGACTGCAGGTCTGCAGGGGACCAGCCATCGTCTGGGCTCACAGGAACTGGCCAGCTCGGTCCTGCGCTGAGGACTGCTCTGGATGCGGCAGACTCCTCTGAAGCCAGGATACGATTAAGCTCCCTCAACAGGTAATTCTCAGAAACGCACGAGGCACGCTGCCAGGCACAATGAGCTTAAAATCTGGCTTCACGTGATGGGACGTTTTTAAGTCAATGTTTAAAATGTTCCATACAGAAGTCTAAGAGATGAAGGACAGGTCAGAAGCCCCAGAGATGCATCGAGGAAGTTCTGTGCACGCGGACCGTCGCTCAGTCATGTCCAACTCTTTGTGACCCCAAGGACGGTAGCCCAGCAGGCTTCTCTGTCTGTGGAGGTTTCCAGGCGAGAATACTGGAGTGGGTTGCTATTTTCTATTCGCTTCTAAAACTAATGTCAAAATTCAGGAAACTGGTTCTCTACTGAGAGTTTGTAACTATCTATAAAAACTTTATCTGGATTCAAAATGTAATTTCATAATCTGTCAAAGTGTCACCTTTTGAACTTCTAAATATACTTTCATATGAACAAATATGATTTTTTTTAATTTGTAAAGTATATTTCAGTTCAGTCGCTCAGTCATGTCCAACTCTGTGACCCCATGGACTGCAGCACACCAGGCCTCCCTGTCCATCACCAACTCCCGGAGCTCGCTCAAACTCATGTCCATCACATCGGTGAGGCCATCCAGCCATGCTTCAGTTAACTTGTTAAAATTATGATAACCATGCACAAACAACCTTCTCAAACCCAAACCAGGAGCCAACAGCATCATCCCTCCTGAGGGCTGTACTTGGACAGGGGGCCCTCTGCTCAGCGGTCAGCCTCCAGCTGCAGCTCCAGACGGGACAGGACCCACGACCTCCCACACAGAAGTCTGTTTGCAGGGGAACAGCGCACCTGCTCCAGTGGCCCTGAGAGCGCCCGCCCAGGGCACCAAAGGGCACAAAGAGGGGAAGCACAGAGACACAGTCAGTGTCTGTATTTGCCACAGAAACTGTTTACTTGTAACTGTCCTTCCTGAAAGCAACACCAGGGGCTCATCCAACCACCACCTCCATGGACCCCGACGTCTCCAACTGGACGGAGGGCAGGTGGCCTCTCGTGTTCTGTCCAGTGGCCACACCACCCGGAGAGGCCGCCACCGAGCAGACAGACCAGGGTGACCGGGTGGTGGGTCTGCCCAGGCGTGGGCGCTGCCCCTCGCTCAGGCCCTGTCGTCAGGCGGACGGGGCATCCGATAGCTCACACCAGGCACGGGGGGCTGTGGACACACGGCCTCGGGAGGGCCCTGAGCTGCTGTTTGTCCAGTTTAACTGGAGCGACTGGCGCCGCTCACGCCCGGCGTGCGCGCAGGGCGCGGTAGGCTGCGTCTGTCCTCACAGCGTGTTTGCGTGTGTTCCGGGGGCTGAGAAGACGCCTGTGCGGACAACAGGCTGCTTGGAGCCTGAGCGGAGCGGTCACTCCTCCTTGGGCCGCGCCTGCGCCCGCGCCCTCCGCTGCTCCCGTAAGCTCCGCAGGTCGGTCATCACCGCCAGGGTCTTGCGCACCCACAGGACCTGGAAAGAACCATGCGGACACGGTCAGAACTGGACCTGCGTCAGTGGAGGACGGCGCGGGGAGCCCGTGAGGCACGTACCACGATGACCAGGGCGTTGAGCAGCAGCGGCGCAGAGAACACGAGGGAGATGAACATGCCCCTTGAGTCGAAATACTGGTGTTTGGAGAACAATCTGTTTTAAGAAGGATTTACAGGTCACCGGCTGTCACAAACGTCACTCCTGAGACTTTCTCTATCTCACAGTGTCTCGGCAAGCCCTCCTCTCACTGGGGGCAGGATGGCCCCTCTGGGACCGCCAGGACCCCAACTCCCACACCACCCAGGACCCCGGCAGGAGCTGCTGAGCACAGGAGGACAAGATGATCAGGATCGCCGCTGCACTGGGGAGAGCTCAGAGTCCCATGTCGGATGCGACCTTCCTGACCCTGCAGAGGGACGACCCCAGCCCCTCTGGAGAGCAGCGCCCTCCACCAGGCCCTCTGGGTGTGGGCGATGCACACGGGGCCTCGCGGGGGGTGGGGCAGCAAGCCCAAACCAGGCTGCCCTCCAGGGTCTCAGGGATGGCGGACACTCAGGTCACTGACTCAGGCATGCAGCGAGGCTCTGGGTCACAGGGCACATAGCCCTGCAGGGTGGGGCCTAGGCTACTGAGGGCTGGTCGGGAGGCATGCGTCCTGATCAGAATCAGGAGGCAAAGTGGGGAGGATGGGCCATGTGGGCAGAGGGCAGGCTCTGCACCCAAAAGCAGGGCCTGGGGCGGCCGGGCTGGGGCCATGACTGCTCGGGGCCCCGGGATCAGGCCGAGGGCAGACCCGGAAGCAGGGCACGACCGGGGCGGCATCGCCCCCAGGGAGGGGTGGTGCTGGGGGTGCTGTGCTGCCCTCCCTGCCCGTGTCAGCCTCCCGCCTGACCTGAGAAGGCAGAAAAAGAAGCTGTGACCCCCGAGGGGCAGAAGGCTGGGGAGTGAATCTGCAAGGTGTCGGGGTCAGGGCAAGTGTGTTCCCTGGACAGGGACCCAGCCACCCAGGCGTGTGCGCAGGGAAGGACACACAGGCGAGGAGGGAGCAGCTGGTGTCCTGGAAACCCGGGACCCAGCGTTTTCAGGACCAAGGACACCAAGTAAACCACGGGAAGGTCACGAGCTCTCCATCACGGAAGAGAGCGCTTCTGGACAGCAACCACCCCGTCTCACAGCGGAGGAGTCTGGGGTGGGGCAGGGCGGAAGTCTTTGTAAACAAGAGCTGCATGCCGCCTGAGGGCGCCCTACAGAGCACAGGGGTGGTTTCAGACACAGTCCACGTGTCCAGGACCACTCACCTCCAGTTCATCGCCGCCACTTCATTGATGTACTCGGCACAGTAGACCAAGGTCACTGAGGAGAAAGAATCCCGGGTGAGAAGTCAGAGGGCGGCCGACCACCACAGCCTACACATCCTTCGGAAGAGCGCACTTCAAACGTAAGAACAAGGCCACGCTATGCGGCTCGGGAGCCTGTCTGTCCAGTGCATTCCTCACAAGGGCCCCTCACAGACAGGAGGAGCGTCCTCCCCGGCCTGGCGCACTGCTTCTCACTGCGATGCAGGCCCCGGATCACCTCCTGTCTGGACTTCCCGCCTTGCACATGATCAACTGAAACATCACCTTTAACATGAATTGTTGCATTTTGTTAAACTACAAGCAAAATCTTCAGTGTCTTCCCAACGGCTGCAAGATTAAGAGCCCAGCCTAGCCTCTGAGGCCCTGGCCCACCCTACCTATCTGAACACACGTCTAGCTCGTCAACATCAGACACGTGCTTCTCTGACAACTGACCCAACGCTGACTGTCACCCTGGTGCTCTCACGGGTGCCTTCGCCCCACGTGCCAGCCAGACACCTGTTCCTTGTCTCACCTAAAGAAAAAGAGATTTTTCTCTTTTTATGCCCCACACCAGGACTTCATTTCCTCTGTGAAATTTTTCTCAATGATTCCACACAACTCTGTCCCTTCTCTGAATCTCGATGGATCTTATATGCACAGATCTTACACTGCGGATCTTTTATTTCTTGCCCTGTGTGCAGCTCCCAGAGCAAGCTGAGAGGCTAAGCCCACAGAGGGGGGCCCATGTACAGAGTCAGCGTCCCAGCAAACACAGCTCCTGTTTGCATCACCAGTATTCAGCACCCTCCTGGGAGCACGGTAGATACTTGAAAGACTCCTTTCAAGTCCAATATCCAAAATGAAGTTTATTTTTATAGGAACCAAAAGTGAAATACAGGAGTGGCCTGAAATCAGAGACAGGAGGATGGGGAGACCTTGCAAATGCTTTTAAATATCATGAGGCTGCAGAGGAAACACCCACCCACCCCCAGATCACACACACAACCCCTCCGATCCCAGCAATCTGAACCCTGAGCAGCGGGACTGCTGATTCTACTCACCCAGGCACAGGAAGTGCCCCACCTGCAGCCTGTACCTCTGGGATGAGAAGCAGGTGAGCAGCAGGCAGAGCACGTGGAAGACAGCCAGCCCCACGAGCCAGGGCTCCGTCCAGTCCGTCTGCTGGAGGACAAACAACAGAAACAAGTCAGGGTCCTCTCGCACTGGGGCCAGGCTTCACACGCCATCTTCTCTGAGCATGTCCAGAGCACCCACCAGGCTTCACAGGACACGGGATCGGGAGGGGAAGGGAGGGGAAACATGCGCCCCCACCCAGGAACTGTCGCTCATGTCCCTGGAGGACCGTCCACACAGCACTGAGGGCTTCACTGTTTGTCAAGCACAGCTTCAAGCTGGGAGAACCTAAGGACTTTCCATTCGGGGAGAGAAGACAGGGAAGCCTGGTTCTGGAATGCACCAGGTCCCCGAGGAGGTAAGGCTACAACTCCTATTTCCAGCTCCCTAGACCAGTGATTAAAGCCTCGGAAAATCTGGGCTGCCCTCCAAACAGAGCTAGACCTCAGGTCAACGAAACTCTAGGGGTGGCTGGTCCGCACCCTTAAACTAGGACCCCCTCCCGGAGGCTCAGGTCTCCCGCGGGTAAGGGGCTGGAGTCGAGAATCGCATCCAAGCCCAGATCTGCCCGCTTCCCCGCGCCGCGCAGCAACCCCGCCCATCGCGGGGCCCCGTCGCAGGACGCCCCGCCCCTAACCCGGGCCCGGCCCACCTGGGTCACGCCCCTACCGGGCCCCACCCCCCTCCAGGCCCCGCCCCGGAACGCCCCGTCCGGCGCCGCGGGCGTCCTTGTTGGAAAATTCCGAGCGGCCCTCTGCGCCTGCGGCCGAAGTGGCGGAAAAGGCGGCGAGTTACCGTGATCACGGCGGGGATGCTGACGGGGAACCTGCTGACTGAGAATGCGGATGGCATCGTCCCCAGAAAGGCCCAGCCTCAGCACCACCTTTTCGTCTTCCCGCCCCGCCTGGATAGGACAAGGAAGTTCTTTATCGTCCTCTCGCGATACTTCCCACTTGCCGCGGGGCCTACTGTGCCTGGAAGTGGGAGGGAGGCCGGCAGGCAGACAGGCAGGCATCCCGCCGTCTCGCGAGATCTGTAGTGCCGTGTACCGGGTCCAAGTCTCGCGGTATTCCGTGGCGTTGCAGTAATATGAGGGCGGTAACGGGCAGACGCCGGGTTTTCTCCGCAGCGCTGGGGTGCGGGCTCCGGTTCCGTGGCGTGTGAGCGCACCGAGTCGCGCCAGTGCGCCTGCTCTGCCTCTGCGGACAGAACCCCTCTGTCCGGGAGTTCTCCAGGCGGGAACACCGGGGCGGTCGCCAGGCCCTCGCCATGGCGTTTTCCCGACCCAGGGACCGAACCTGCGGCGCCTGCACTGCAGGCAGACGCTCTACCGCGGAGCCACCGCTCCTGGGAGCGGGAAGGACTGGGGGCGTCCCGCCTTCTCACTGCTCAACTCCCGGGGCCAGGCTTCGGCCTGGGTGTCGCTCAGTAGTGGTCTGGCCTCTGGGAGACAGGAATGACCCGGACCCTTGAGCACACAGGACGGTGATCCGAGCCCCGGCTCGCAGAGGACTCTGACCTGGACCCTGGGGGAAAAGGTCGGGGGAGAGTGACCCGCATAGTCTCAAAATGAACTGCCCTCTGGGTCCTTCTCTTAACTGGCTTCAGTCAAGCTTCTCAGAAAGGCTGAGTGGTGGGGGCGTGAAAGTCGCTCAGTCGTGTTTCACTCTGCCACCCCTTTAACCAGCCTGCCAGGCTCCTCTGTCCATGGGGTTCTCCAGGCGAGAATACTGGGCAGCCATACCCTTCTCCAGGGGACCGTCCCTACGCAGGGATCGAACCCAGGTCTCCCGCATTGCAGGCCACAGTCTGAGCCACAAGGGAAGCAGAAAATCCTGTGTTGACCGATAAAGTGCTCCTCAACCACTCGGTGGGGTGGACGTTTTATGGACTCACTTTACAGTGAGAAAACAGACTCAGAAAAGTAAATACCCTGCCCGGAGAGAAAATTAGGGTGTGGGTGAGACTTGGCTGGCTCCATGGCACAGACTGCCAGATGCCTGCCCCACCAGCCTCCTCCTGGGCCCAGTCTAATGAGAAGCACTTCTCCAGATCAGTTCAGCCGCTCAGTCGTGTCCAACTCTGTCCATGAACCGCAGCACTCCAGGCCTCCCTGTCCATCACCAACTCCTGGAATTTACCCACACTCATGTCCATTGAGTCGGTGATGCCATCCAACCATCTCATCATCTGTCGTCCCCTTCTCCTCCTGCCCTCAATCTTTCCCAACATCAGGGTCTTTTCAAATGAGTCAGCTCTTCCCATGAGTGGCCAAAGTATTGGAGTTTCAGCTTCAGCATCAGTCCTTCCAATGAACACCCAGGACTGATCTCCTTTAGGATGGACTGGTTGGATCTCCTTGCAGTCCAAGGGACTCTCAAGAGTCTTCTCCAACACCACAGTTCAAAAGCATCAGTTCCTCGGCGCTCAGCTTTCTTTATAGTCCAACTCTCACATCCATACGTGACTACTGGAAAAACCATAGCCTTGACTAGACAGACCTTTGTTGACAAAGTAATGTCTCTGCTTTTGAATATGCTGTCTAGGTTAGTCATAACTTTCCTTCCAAGGAGCACGCGTCATTTAATTTCATGGCTGCAATCACCCTCCCCAGAGTAGTGCTGTGGATTCAATGCCTGATTCTCTTCCCAAATATAACCTAGTCCCTGAATTCATTTCTCCAACAACTTTGCAGGCCAGTGATGTGACTTGAGATGACTGATGTTCGGGTCTGAGGGCAGATCTGGCTCTTCTCTCGGTGGAGCTGGAGCTGTGGGGTGAGGGCCAGCAAGGCTGTGACTGTCCACCCGCGCATGTGTCCGTGTGAGGACTCTGTCAGGAGATGGGGCTCTTTGGGAGTAAGAATCTGCCCTCCTGCAGTGGCCACTCTCTCTGATGCTGGGCATTTCATGCTCAGTGTTTACTCCCCTGACCTGTCAGGGAGATGGTTTGGAAAAATCAAAGACTTCAGAGGCAGTATTTCTCCTTTCTAATGATGGCTTC
>NW_024070185.1:110483820-110524159 GCF_014754425.2 Oryx dammah | reverse complement strand
GCTCTAGGCTTCGCCGACGCTGGCTCCTGCGGCGTTGCTGGAGAAAGGCAGAGGCAGCATGACAGACAGTGTCTGAGGCGGGCCGGCCTCGTGCCTTCAGCAGCTGCTGCTCACGCCTCCGATTCCCCGACAACCGGCCCCAGGAAGTGACCGGGTCAGCTCTCCAGTCTCCTGTCCCCTCGGGGCGCTAGCTGCCTTCAGAGCAGCCACAGGGGAGTTTCTCTAGAGTCTAGAACTGGTGGAGAAGGCACGTGCGTGTCAACCGAAAAATAATGCACAGCCGGAAAGCTGAGAATGGTGTTTATTTGGCAGACAAAACTGAGGACTTAAGCACAGAATTCACCCTCTCAGAGGGCTCTGAGGGACTGCTCCCTAGAGGTGTGGGAGGAGCCAAGATATAGAGGTGTTTTTCCACAAAGGCCAGGTAGTCAGAACATCAAAAGATTGCTATTAATTAAAGAAAACCAGACCTCGCAGTTCAGGGAATTTAGCCCCTTTCTACAAACGGGCAGACGGCAGAGTCTGGGCTCACTGACGTCACCCCTTTGATGTGCACTCCAGCTTCCTGGGCCCGGTGTCCTGGGCTCTCACCCTGAGTCTGCCCGGGGCCCCTTCGGGTGTCCCGCGTCACCCTTTCCTCCGCTTCGGCTCATGCAGGGGAGGGGAGGAGAGGGTGGATGGCCAGCAGGGGTCAGGAGCCCGAGGCCCCGCTCAGGGCGTCCTCCTCACACCCAGCTTCCAGGGGCTGTTAGTGGCTTGCAGGTTACCACATTCGCACGTGCTCAGTTTAACTTTTCTTCAGTTACTGCTTTAAGATCTTGTCATTGCAAGAAGCATGACATTTTTGTTATCACAATGGTTAGACTTGCTAAATGTCAGAGAATTTTAAGGAATGTCGTAAGAATTTTCATAACGCGTTATCTAATGTCACATGTCCTCTGACGCTGGGGCTTCTCTGCAGAAGGGACCACCTGGCGTGTCAGCCTGTCCTTTCCTGATAGACATGGATCTTCCCAAAACCTCAGTTCACTGCATTTTATTCTCCAAACCTCTGTCCATCTGACCACATACGTGCTTGCACGTCAGTGTCCATCTCTCTCTGTCTCTCTGTCTCCTTCAGGGGCCCATTTAGGCAGAATCTCCTTGCTGTTCCCACAGGGAACGCAACAGTAGCGTGTTTTCAACCCCACAGTTGTCAGGAGACAACTGTGTCAGCAAACAGAGATGTCTGGAAATAAAGGAGATGGGCAAATTCACCTTGTGAGTTGAGACACTGACCTCCTTCCAGAGAAACTCTGCAAGCGGCACCCAAAGGCCTCTTCCTTCCCTTTAGCTGTCACTGTGTGACCCTTCCGCCTCACAGGCCCACAGGTGAAGCCCTGTCCCTCAAAAGACACAGAACTGGCTACTTTCTTGGTCTTTGAATTAAACTTCCCCTTGGTCTTTGAATTAAACCAATTAATGTTTCATTGGTAAAAAGACAGAATTAAAACGGAAATGCCGCGCTCCTTTGCTCGTGAAGATGCTGCTCCCAGTCTGCTTGGCTCTGAACTGGCAGGTACGCTGTCCTCCCTGGAGACTGCTAAAACGACAAGTGTCAAAAAACAAACAGCAAAACCCTCATGTGAAACGTAACAGCCCATAAATCTACTCCAAATTGTGTATGATAGTTTAAGCAGCGTTTTTGTTAAACAGCCTTTTGTTAATCATCTACTGTTTTCCAGTGGCTGATGTAGAGAGTGTTTTTACTTTTTTATCATGTGATATTTTATTTACAAAACGTTGAACATAAATGAGTGTTAATATTCACTTTTTCCAAGAGAGTCTGAAACTGGGCAGCTCAGACCTGAGAAGGTTAAGAGTTTGTCTTTCTCTTGATTTTAAAATTACTCTGTCCCATATGACTTATGAGAACATATTTTTATTTTCTGTATTGTCTATAACTTTACACTGAACTCAATCTCATCACTTTAAGAGTCCAGCCCATCCTGATACTATCTCCTGCACACAGCCACAGAACGTGTTTATAAAAGTCGATGCATTAAACTGTTTTATGGAAGCTTTTCCTGCAGCAATAACGGTGAATCACATCTTCCTTTCCTGCCAGCGTGCAATGACCTTCTCCTTCTGCGTCATATTTTAAGGGAGGAACCAAGCTGCTTTTCCCTCTCTAGTCTGTTATATCTTAATTTGTAATGGAAATCAAATTATTTCTGCAACAGTAACACCTATTTCATTGACATACTTTCTTTCCACTGAGTAGTGTACGTGGACTGAGCACTTAGGCATAAAAGGCAGGTTTGCTTAGAATTTTGTCAGATCTTCCCTCTTGTCAGGCCCAGGCTTCTAACATAAGTCCCGTTTTTCTCTTGGAAATCTGTCACAAAAACTTACCCCTTTTTATAGATTCTTTTTCTTACCATTTTCTAGCACCATCAGAGGGTGGAAAGGTAGGCTCCAGGAGCTCTGGCCTCTGAATTGCTTAACATCATTAAGCACCAGGGAAATGCAAGTCAGAATCACAGTGGGACACCACCTCGCGCCTGCTAGGATGGCTCCCATAAAAAACAGAGCTAAGTGTGAGCAGGAATGTGGGGAGTGGGCAAAAGCAAACTGTGCGCTCAGCAGGGGTATGAACGCCACTGTGGGAAACAGCATGGCGGTTCTTCAAGAAATTAAAACAGGGCCACCGTGTGAGCCACAATCCCACGTGGGGACAGGCATCAGGAAGAGTCAAAGCCGAGGTCTGGAAGAGACGCCTGAACACCTTGCATCGTTCCCTGCAGCATTACTCACAGCAACTAAGATACGGCACCACTGGGAACGTTCCTGCATGGCTGAGTGAGCCAGGAGCACGTAATGTGTGCACACAGTGGAATACGACTCAGCCTGGAAGAAGGCACTGCTGCTGTTGGGACAGCCTGGACGAGCTGGAGACCCTGTGTTAGGGGGTGAGCCATCAGAGCAGGAGTCCACTCGCGCGAGGAGACACTCAGAGCCTCCGAAGCCAAGAACGGGGTGCTGGCCGTCTGGGACTAGGGCTCGGGGGGCAGAGAGGGAAGGTCAAGGGTTAAATACCAGTGCTGCAGGTAAGCTGAGGAGACCCGCTGTGCAGCAGAAATCTGTACAAAGGGTGGACCTCACGTACTGTGGTCCTGCCACGATCACGCGCCAGCAGGGCCACCACCGCCGTGTGCTTGAAATGCTAATTCTCGGTGTCACCGATTCCATGAGCGCTGGTCACGAAGCAGCTGAACTCCTCGAGCTGGCTGGTGTCAACTGGCGTGACCATTGTGGGAAACTGCCGTTTACCTTAGAATCTGGGTGTACACACATCACAAAACTTCGCATTTCTACTACGGTTATACAGCCTTCAGAAATGCATGCATGGGTGCCTGTGTTTCTGCCAGTTTTATTTATAACTGACTCACGTTGTAAAGAACCTCCCTGGTGGCTCAGACAGTAAAGCGTCTGCCTACAATGTGGGAGACCCAGGTTCAATCCCTGGGTTGGGAAGATCTCCTGGAGGAGGAAATGGCAACCCCCTCCAGTACTCTTGCCTGGAGAAACCCATGGACACAGGAGCCTGGTGGGCTACAGTCCAGGAGGTAGCAAAGAGTCAGACACGACTGAGCAATTCACTCATTGTAAAAACATCAATGAACAGGCCCCCCAGCTCCGCGGGGTGAGGCTTCACGCTCCCCAGCCTGAAGCGGCACCAGGCCATGGCATCTCTGGGCACATGTCTGGGCTCAGTCTCCTCATGAACAAGGACATGATCCTGCTGGATAAGGCCCAGCTGGCCCAGGGTCACCTCGCCTAGACTGGTCACATCGGCAGGGACCCCAGGCCCCAGAAGGTCCTCCTGAGGCCCAGTGCTGTGGTCTCGCACCGACGTGGTCCAGGGTGACTGCACTTTGACTGGTCACATCGGCAGGGACCCCAGCCCCAGCACAGGCCCTCCCGAGGGCCTGTGCTATGGCCTCGCACCGACGTGGCCCAGGGCATCTCAGCACCAGGAAGGCAGTCAATGCAGTGCAGGCGCAGGTCCCCACCAGCGTGGCAGCAGGAGGCGTCGCTCCCCCACTGAGGAGCTGGACGTGAGGCCTCGTATCAGAGGAGCTGCCCCTCCTGCCGCCGTGACCTCTGCTCATCCTCCAGGGAGGAGCTCTGGGCAGTTGGTCCCCTCGCAGCCTCCCCAGCCTGCAGCCTCCCCAGCCCACGGCCTCCTGGTCTGGAGGTGGCGCCCAACACTGGTGGGCCTGCCTACTGGCCCCTGGGGGCCTGCAGGGGTCCTCGTCTCCTTCTCTGTCTTCACCTTTGGTAATTAAAGTCAGTTTTTTTCACCCCATGCAGAAAATATGAATTCTTTACAATTTTCTTTTCCATTACTGTTATAGATTAACTCCTTCAAGCCACCAGATTTTCACTTTTCCATACTTACTGAGAAGGCACTTGAGCTGAAGTGACAAGTACCTTCTGAACTCAATCACACCCAACAACTTCTCTCTTCACTGTGAAGGGCCTTTGAATGTGTGCGAGTCTTTCACTAGGAAGAAATTTATGAACTGATACTAAACTTCCTTAAAAGCATTCTAGATAATTAGACAAACACCACATTTGATATGCCAGGGATTCAGTCCCAGGAATGCTATTTACGAATCACCAGCTGAATCTTATCACGGGAAAACAGATTTAGTTTTCAAACACTTAGTTTTGAGAAGCATCTGAAATTCAAAATGCACCAAACCTTCAAATGCTTTTGAAGGAGGTTTTCTGCTGAAAAGCTAAAGATTGAGCTCTTTAGCTTCCGGCTCCAGGTCAGGCCGCCTGCCGTGGGGGAGCCAGGGTGCCGTGAGCACCCAGAAGCCCCCTGGGCCTTCCCGCCCTGAGCACCTTGAGGACCTGAGCTGGTTACAGAAGTAACTGTCTTTGGTGTTGCCCAAAGCACTTCAGGGCTCCTCTGGGGGCTCAGCTGGTAAAGAATCCTCCCGCAATGTGGGAGACCTGGGTTCGATCCCTGGGTTGGGAAGATCCCCTGGAGAAGGGAAAGGCTACCCACTCCAGGATTCTGGCCTGGAGAATTCCATGGACTGTATACCACATGAGACCACAAAGGGTTGGACACGACTGAGAGACTTTCAGTTCAGTTCAGTTCAAAGCACTTTTAAAGGCTAGTGTGACATTTTCATTCCCAACCATAAAAACAATATAAAATAAACTTTATGAAATTATGATGAAAACATATAACCTAAATCTATTACATACCTGATAATGAAGCAATAAATCCATCACAGTTAAGGGTGTTTGTGCACATGCATTTAAATACATGTAATTAATGAATACACACAGAGGTCCCCTGCAGCAGCCCCTGTCCGCTGGCCTCCGTTAAAGCTCTCTGTCCTCGGGTCACGGGCTCTCAGATTACTGGGAAATGGTGGAGGAGAGGCCACAGGCTCAGCTCTCGGTTTAGGGTCTTAACACAGGATTTGATCTCCTTCTGACCTGGGTTTGAATCTCATTCCTGCAATTTCGGAATGCATATTATCCTGGACAAAAGACGGGGTTCTCTGAGGATGAGCGTCCTTGTCACAGTCCCCACTGGAGTTCCCATGGGTGTTAAATGTGTGCACACATGCACACACAGCACACACACACACACACGCCCCACACATGCCCAGAGAAGCCAGTCCACACTGTGCTGACGGCTGCATCAGGCCGTTTAACCTGATGCCATTCCTGGGAATAACCAGGTAATAACCTGCCCAATTCCTGGCAAATTTTCAGATGTTTTGCTCAAGAAACTCCAAATATAATTTAGCTTTGATGACTCCCCATTTCATGCTGTGGCCATGCAAAGGAGGAGTCTTGTGCTGTCTGTTGTCTGAAGGAGACACACACATCTTTTTTAATTTCGAGACAAGCGAAGGCTCGCTAAAATGTAACTGTTGTTAAGGCTAGTTTCTGTGCACATCACATGACTTCACTAAGTAGCTGTTGTGGAATGACCACAGCTTTTGAATATCAGCTTACCCGCAATTGGTCCCTAACTGTTGTCCATGTTCAGTTGCTTAACTTTGATCTGTTTCTTTGTAGACTTTGCTCAGTGTATGTCTCAGTCTCATCTTTGTGAAACAATAGATGACTGGCTTGGAAACTCTTTATCCCAACAGTATTTTGTATAATTTACTAGCTAATGAGCATCAGGGACAAATGTTGAAGAATCAGAACAGCAGGTGATCTGCAAAGTCACTCCAGCTCCCCCAGGGCCTTCTAACCGTCCCCCTCCCTCCACCATCCGGCAGCTGCTCTTGGTTGCTTTCTAGACCGAGATCAACATTCCTCCTCCAGCTCCCAAAGCTTCCTCTCCTGTGGCTTCACTCTTGCTCCTCCCCTTTCTGTGTCCTTTGCTCCTTTCCTCAGTGGTGTCTGTCCTCCTGCCCCGAGAGGACAGGAGCCCCCAGCCTGCTTCTCGGTTTGCAGTCACATTAAGCGAAACAGATAAATTCAACTTGCTTTATCTCTTAAAGCAACGGTCCCCAACCCCCAGGCCGCATCAACCAACACCTGTCCATTGCCTGTTAGGAACTGGATCCCCCAGCAGGAAATGAGCGGTGCTACGTGAACAAGCTCCGTCTGTGTTTATAGCCACTCTCCATCGCTTGCATTACCTCCTGAGTCCCACCTCCTGTCAGGCCTCTGGTGGCGTTAGATATTCATAGGAGCACAGACCCTACATGGACTGTGCATGCGAGGGGTTCAGGCTGTGAGCTCCTTATGAGAATCACCCTGAAACCATCCCCCTAAGCCCCTACCCCCATCCATGGAAAAGTTGTCTTCCACAAAACCAGTCCCTGGTGCCAAAAAGGCTGGGAACCGCGGCCTTAAAGCACCAAATGCCAGAGCTGGACGTGGTCAGGGCCCTGCGTGTGCTCAGGCCCGGCTCTCTCACCTTTCTGCCTCGGCTTCCTTTGCTTGGGGGAGGGGCCAACAGTTTCCGGTGACACGTGTAAGATGGGCTCGCACAGAGGAGCTGCCTGATACGCCAGGAAGCCCTGGCCCAGCCAGGCTCCCACCACGCGGCCCCTCAGGAGCCCTGAGACCTTGGCGGGACGGCCAGCTATGCCTGGAGGCAGAGGGTGTGAGGGCGGAGAGGCCCTGGACCCCAGGACCTGGGCTTGAGGCGCCCGCTCCTGTCGGCTGGCTCACTCGTAAGCCGATCGCCACAGGTCACAGGGCGATTGCTCGTGTGACGCACTCAGCAGAAGGCCCTTCAGTCTGGCGTTAGTAATTTCAAAGGCAACAACAAAATTATATAAAGAGCATGTAACACAAAGGAACAAAGGATTTCCCTTTGATCGTCTGTTTTCTTTTCAACTTAGCCATCTTTTTTTCACTTTAACTATTCCTGTCTTAGTAACAGCAGGAGTGAACCAGCCCTGTTCATTACTCACAGTGATGTCGGGATCCCTGAGCATCCCGTGATCTTTGCTGAAACCTGGAGAGAGCCTGTGTTACCGAGTGTGACCACTGGGTGGACACCCGCCCGCTTTCCTGCTCCTGCAGGTCTGTGTGCAGGTCAGCTCAGCTGTCTCTCAGTCCTCTCTGTTCCTGGAAAAGGGGATTTTTATAACACTTCCATTATCCATTTAGTCATACTTGAAACTGTCTGTGCCTTCCTTTAACCCCAAGGCCAGATTATTATTCAAATGGGCCCTTTTGATAAAAATATTAGGTGTCTGTTAAGTCACCACGGCTCAGTCCCGGCGCCTGCCCGCCGCGCTGGAGCTGCACGTGGTGATGCTGGCCAGCCTCCGGCCCGGAGCGCCTGCGCGGAGGGGCTGAAGGCAAAGCCAGGCGGCCGGGACGCCGGGGTGCGGGGCGCTGACGCACCGCCTCTCGGGCTTGCTGGACGCCTTTTATAAATAGCCCTGGTCTGGGAAGGGGATCTGGAAGTCATCACCCCAGATACTTGCTCCAGGTCAGTGCTGTTTAGAAGCAGCTCAAAGCTGTTTCAGGCAGGGATCCTTCTCTCTCGGTTCAGTTCAGTTAAGTCGCTCATCCGTGTCCGACTCTTGGTGACCCCACGGGCCGCAGCACGCCAGGCCTCCCCGTCCATCACCAACTCCCGGAGTTCACCCAAGCTCATGTCCATTGAGTCGGTGATGCCATCCAGCCATCTCATCCTCGGTCGTCCCCTTCTCCTGCCCCCAGTCTTTCAGCCCCAGCCCCAGGCGTGAAAGGGCCCGCCGTGTGCAGTCAGCCTCGAGCAGGGGCCGCCTGGAGACCAGAGGCCCGCCCCGTCCTGCTGGACCGACCTAAGGACTCGCCCACGGGTCCCGCAGCTCCTGGGACAGGGGTGGGGAGGGCTCCCCGCGGCCCCCCGGGGTCAAGCCAGGGCCACATGAACGTGGGGGGCTCTTCCTGCCTTTCCGGGTTCCCCCCACCTCCTCCTGGAGCGAAGCCCCAGCGCCGGCGGACAGCTGCAGCGTTTCCCTGGAGAGGCGTTGTTCTCGGAACTAAACCCGAAAGGAAAAGAGGCGCTGGACCCAGAGAGGACGGGCCTCGCCGCGGGCCGGGCAGCAAGCTTCCGGGAGCTGCTCGGTGAGCACTTGCCCGCCCTTTGTCATCGTGAGTGAGCGCGGCCAGCGCTTCCCACGGCGCGAGACAGGTGCTGGCTCTCCGTGGAGAACACGGGGCCCAGATGTGCGATTTAGTCGTTGGAAAGGCGGGGGCCTTTTCAGAGTGATTAGAGTTGGGGCCAAAGAGAGACGGGGTGCGGGGGGACGGGGGGCGCCTGCAGCAGCTGCGGGCTGCGCAGGGGGCCTGAGCCGCAGGGAAGGTTCCAGAGCTTCCAGCCGTCTCGAGAAGGGGTCCCGAAAGCAGCAGGCGCTTTCAGCCGTTTCCGTGCAGCTCCGCTGGGGGCCGCGTGAGCTGAATTCCGAGCAGAACCTCGCGCCTTCCTGTCTGCTGGCAGAGGCTTTCCGCCGGAGGGCAGGTTTGGTCTGGAGACGGCGCCGTGGTGCAGAAAGGGGAGCGGGACGCGCTTCTCGGCAGCACCGGCTCGCTGAGGCCCTGGTGACCTGGAGCTTCCCAAGGGGTCCGCACGGGGCTCTGCTGCCCAGTGGGCGCTGGGCCGCCCCCCTCGCTCCGCACCCAGGGCGGTCTCGTTCTGGACTCACCTGACCCGGAGGCCTCGTCCCGGTGGAAGAGCCGCACGCGTCTCCCTCGGAACCGGTTGACGGACCTGCGACTGAGCCGCCCGCGTCCGGCGGGGGCCCTCACCTGCCCGCGGGCGGCGGGTCTCCGGGCACGTCTCCCGGCGCAGCGCCCGCGGCGGAGTCCAGTGAGCGCGCCCGGCTCACGCTAACGCCCGGGCCTTAGAGCCCGCTCCTCCAGCGCCCGCGCTGAGCTCCTCACCTTCTCCGCACATCCTTCTTTTCCTTTTTCTTAAATGTGAGAAGCAGCTTCTGGGGGCAGCGGGTCAACTGGTATCTTTCGCCATTAACTTTTGTTAGTTTTGAAAATGAGAAGGATGGGCTTGAAGATAATATTTAAGTTTTTATTTCTGTTCTGTTGTCTTCTACAAAGCAGTTGAAAACGGGATAATCTTTCCAACTCAGTAGAATATGAGGAAAGCATTAAGAGAAGTGACTTTTATTTGAAGAAAATGATTGGAAGTCTAACAAAACATGGAAAACACTCGAAGAACACGGGATATGATGAAAACGTGACTTGTGACCCGGCTTGGAGATGGGCCGTGTGCTTTTCAGGTCCCTTGGCTCCTTGGAAACAGATAGGACTTGCCAAGAGTGTCTACAGGCCTGAGTTACACCAGAAACGTTCAACCAGAGAGGAAGCTCCTGTGCCTGCTCCACGGGGCAGGTGTAGAGCCCCAGAGCACTGGAGTTCTCTGATGCTTAATGAAAATGCATCCTTTTTGCTTTTAAAATTGACCTCTGAGTCCTGGTGTATACCCATTTAAAGTCACTGCTCATGTTATTCACGTGTCCAAAGAGCTGAGCTGTGAAAAGAAGCCTGGTGAAAGGAAAGGACCTTATTTTGCTGTTTACTAATTGTTATACATTACTCAGCTGGTTGGAATTCCAGGGGTTGGTGGGTGGGGGTGGGGGTGGGGGTGGGAGTGGGGGGTTCTGGGATGCTAGAGCCACTCTCCTGGGCTGGTCCAGGCGCCTGTGCAGTTTGCAAACGTTCTCTGAGCCTGGGAATGTACACCTTTCTGTATAATGCTCTCACTTACTGAAACTTTCTTGAAAACACAAAAGGCTTCTCCTGGAAAAGGATGGGACACTTTTAGCATCAGAAATAACTGTTAGCGATGGAAACACCTATTATTACATAAAATTCCATGAATTATTGATGGTTCTCAACAGTAAAATCAAAGGAATCAGTGATCACTTTTGGGAAATTCTAGACATACAACTCGTAATTCTGAAAATGGAAAGAGAGAGAATAAAGCATTGATCCGGCCTTTCATATAACAACTGTACCTCAGAGTAACCAAATAGTTGATAAAGGGAGGTTTCTCTGTGTAGAAATGTTTCAGCTAATAAGTAAGAAAATGGTAATGTTACAATATCATGACTTTGCTACCCTTAATACATTAATGAGCGTGGGTGGTGACGGTTAACGCCAGTTAGTGAGGGAGACAGAGAGAAAGCGGTGAGCAGACCCTAGATACGTCTTGGTTGTGGGGCACAGTGTCACCAGGAGAACAGCCTCACCAAAAACGTGGATCAGCACCATGAAGTTGGTGAAGCCTCTTGATCTAAGGATCAATTGACAGAAAGTACTGGGAACTGACGAAAATACTTTCAGAGTCACACGTCAGGGGTGCAGGCGTCAGCACCAGCTGCTGGGGCTTCTGGAAGACCAACGCGTTGCTCAGTGTCTTCAACACACAGAGATTGTAAGAGGGAAAAGAAGTCGACAATATATTTCAAGTTTCAAAATGTTGTTCATACTGTTGTTAATTTCTTCAAAGACTGTTTCCACGGTTCAGCCACAGACGGGAACTAACTGGGAGCTGATGGCTTATCCATTAGGTGAAGAGAACGTTTCAGTGTCACGCGTCTCTACGTGTGGCTATAGAGGTGTGCTCAGAAACGTACCTTAGGAATAGCAGCATGACCGCAGGAAGAAGCACGAAGCTTTCAGGGCAGTGTTACTGCTTACAGAGAAGCTGGAAACAGGCCGAAGTCTCCAAGCGGTGAGAAACGGCCCACCGCCTGGCGATGGAGACAAGCCCGGCCCTGGGCCCAGCTGGGTCACAGCCTGGATGTTTGACCTCTTTCCCTGAGCGCCCTCTGGGTTGGGTTTCAGTGTGCCATCTCACGAGTCTTTCTCAACTTATCCTCTTTGGGTCCCCTTTTCTTCTTTTGCTATATTCTATTTTGGCTTGAACGGGTGAACTTTCATGATGCAGTCTGTTCCTCTGTTGACTTTTGTCTCTATTATTTATCTGTCAGTGGTTTCCCTCAAAATCACCATTTTTGTCTTTATCTTTTAATGGTTTACTCTGGCATAGTCTCATCCGTCTCTGTCGTATAAAGACCTTCATGACAGTAAAGCCAGCCACAGTCTCTCCTGACTTGTCTGCTATTCCCTTCCGCTTAAACTTCGTGCGGTGATCTCGGCATATTTTGTGTTTTGCTGTCTTAAATAGTCAACTTGTGAAGAATGAGGCAGAAGAAAGGGAAACACTGCTTTTATCCGTCTTCATCTTTACTCTTCCCAGTGTTTGTTATTACTTCGGACACCACGTTTCTTTCTGATAAAATCTCTCTTCAGCCTGAAGAACTTCCTTCATCATTTCTCAGGGTGCAGATCAGCTGGGAACACATCTATTCGGCTTTAATTCACCTTAAAATGTCTTTATTTACCCTTAATGTTCGAAAGGTGGTTTTGCTAGATGCATTCCTAATTTGACAGACTTTTTATTCAGTGACATTTTCTTCTGCGGCCAATCATTATTTTTGTGACAAAACATCCTCTGTGAGTTTTATCATTGCTCCCGACGTGGAATAAATCTCTTTCTGCATCTGGCTGCTTTTTAGTCTTTGGTTTTCAGCAACTTGCTCCGGGGCCTCCGGGTGTCTTTCCTTATGATTCCCCTGTTCAGGGTTTGCTGTGCTTTCTGGATCTGCAGATTGCTGTTCAGATAATTCGGGTTATATTCTGCCAATAATTGCTTCAGATATATTTTCTGTCCATTCCTAGGCAAAGGGGAAAAGGAAAGATATACCCATTTGAATGCAGAGTTCCAAAGAATAGCAAGGAGAGATAAGAAAGCTGTCCTCAGGGATCAATGCAAAGAAATAGAGGAAAACAATAGAATGGGAAAGACGAGATATCTCTTCAAGAAGATTAGAGATACCAAGGGAACATTTCATGCAAAGATGGGCTCAATAAAGGTCAGAAATGGTTGGACCTAACAGAACCAGAAGATATTAAGAAGAGGTGGCAAGAATACACAGAAGAACTATACAAAAATCTTCACAACCCAGATAACCCCAATGGTGTGATCACTCACCTAGACCAGACATCCAGGAATGTGAAGTCAAGTGGGCCTTAGGAAGCATCACTATGAACAAAGCTAGTGGAGGTGATGGAATTCCAGTTGAGCTATTTCAAATCCTGAAAGATGATGCTGTGAAAGTGCTGCACTCAATATGCCAACAAATTTGGAAAACTCATCAGTGGCCACAGGACTGGAAAAGGTCAGTGTTCATTCCAATCTCAAAGAAAGGCAATGCCAAAGAATGCTCAAACTACCACACAATTGTACTCATCTCACATGCTAGCAAAGTAATGCTCAAAACTCTCCAAGCCAGGCTCCAACAGTATGTGAACCATGAACTTACAGCTGTTCAAACTGGTTTTAGAAAAGGCAGAGGAACCAGAGATCAAATGGCCAACATGTGCTGGATCATCGAAAAAGCAAGAGAGTTCCAGAAAAACATCTACTTTTGCTTTATTGACTATGCCAAAGCCTTTGACTGTGTGGATCACAAAAATCTGTGGAAAATGCTAAAGAGATGGGAATACCAGCTCACCTGAGAAATCTGTATGCAGGTCACGAAGCAACAGTGAGAACTGAACATGGAACAACAGACTTGTTCCAAACCGGAAAAGGAGGACGTCAAGGCTGCATATTGTCACCCTGCTTATTAAACTTATAGGCAGAGTACGTCATGAGAAACGCTGGGCTGGAAGAAGCACAAGCTGGAATCAAGATTGCTGGGAGAAATATCAATAACCTCAGATATGCAGATGACACCACCCTTACAGCAGAAAGTGAAAAGTAACTGAAGACCCTCTTGAAAGTGAAAGAGGAGAGTGAAAAAGTTGGCTCAAAACTCAGCGTTCAGAAAACTAAGATTATGGCATGTGGTCCCATCACTTCACAGCAAATAGATGGGGAAACAGTGGAAACAATGACAGACTTTATTTTTGGGACTCCAAGAATCACTGCAGGTGGTGACTGTAGCCATGAAATTAAACGACACTTGCTCCTTGGAAGGAAAGCTTTGACCAATCTAGACAACATGTTAAAAAGCAGAGACATTACTTTACCAACAAAGGTCCATCTAGTAAAAGCTATGATTTTTCCAATAGTCATGTATGGATGTGAGAGTTGGACTATAAAGAAAGCTGAGTGCAGAATTGATATTTTTGAACTGTGGTGTTGGAGAAGACTCTTGAGAGTCTCTTGGACTGCAAGGAGATCCAACCAGTCCATCCTAAAGGAGATCAGTCCTGGGTGTTCACTGGAAGGACTGATGCTGTACCTGAAACTCCAATACTTTGGCCACCTGATGCAAAGAATCAACTCACTGGAAAAGACCCTGATGCTGTGGAAGATTGAAGGCGGGAGGAAAAGGGGATGACAGAGGATGAGATGGTGGGATGGCATCACCAACACAGTGCCCATAAGTTTGAGCAAGCTCTGGGAGTTAGTAATGGACAGGGAGGCCTGGTGTGCTGCACTCCATAGGGTCGCAAAGAGTCAGACATGACTGAGTGACTGAACTGACCTTTTTCATTGATATTTTTTCTGGGCCTTAAAGTTCACGGTTCACATCCTATTGAAGCCTGGCTTGTAGAATTTTGAGCATTACTTTACTAGCGTGTGAGATGAGTACAATTGTGCTGTAGTTTGAGCATTCTTTGGCATTGCCTTTCTTTGGGATTGGAATGAACACTGACCTTTTCTAGTCCTGTGGCCACTGCTGAGTTTTTCAAATTTGCTGGCATATTGAGTGCAGCACTTTCATAGCATCATCTTTCAGGATTTGAAACAGCTCCACTGGAATTCCATCACCTCCACTAGCTTTGTTCATAGTGATGCTTCCTAAGGCCCACTTGACTTCACATTCCAGGAGGTATGGCTCTAGGTGAGTGACCACACTATGGGGGTTATCTGGGTTGTGAAGATCTTTTTTGTACAGTTCTTCTCTGTATTCTTGAACCTCTTCTTAATATCTTCTGGTTCTGTTAGGTCCATACCATTTCTGTCCTTTATTGTGCCCATCTTTGCATGAAAATTTCCCTTGGTATCTCTAATTTTCTTGAAGAGATCTCTCGTCTTTCCCATTCTATTATTTTCCTCTACTTCTTTGCATTGATCCCTGAGGAAGGTTTTCTTATCTCTCCTTGCTATTCTTTGGAACTCTGCATTCAAATAGGTATATCTTTCCTTTTCTCCTTTGCCTTTGCTTCTCTTCTTTTCATAGCTATTTGTAAAGCCCACACATTTGATTAACAAAATAGAGCCCATGTGTGCCCTGGACTACCACTCCATGACCTGGAGTAATAAAGATGCTTTATATGCAGCAACAAATTACATTAAAAATAAGAAACAAAATTATATACTGCACAGTAGTAAGTATGTAAATTAAAATGCACAAAGAACAATCTCACATATTTTTTCACACAGAAGTTGGACTACAAAAACATCCATTAATTATAAAAGAGTGAGTGCCTACTGGAGGGAGAATAAAGACTGGGAACAGGGAATAAATGGGACAAAATAGAAAATAAAATTTCATCAACAGAGGGACAGCCTGGGCTTCTGGTGTTCAGCTTTTGTCAAGTATAAAACACAAGAGAATCAACTCTTTTTTTTTTTTTTTTTGGTATCTTTATAATTAAATGAGAAAGACTGTAAAGTCATAATTTAAACTGGTTTTAGATTATAAAAGCAGATGAATTATTATTAACAAACAACACTTTAAATCAAATATATTAAGCAGAGGCTAATGTTTTTAATGCTACTGATAGATAAAGAAATGTATTGACAAAATAGTTAAGTGTTCTATTAGATGATTAAATGGAATCTGAACAGTCATTGCACAGAGATAATAAATCTTCCGTTATTTTTTGACAGACTGGAAATTATCAAGACTCTTTAATTAAAATATCATCAGCTGTGATGGAAAATCCACGAATAGTTTGTGGGTAAAAACGTGAAGTGAGAAGACAGTTTCCTTGGTAAAATGTCAGTGTGTGCCTGCTCAGCCGCTTCAGATGTGTCCGCCTCTTTGCAACTCCATAGGCTGCAGCCCACCAGAGTCCTGTGTCCTCATGGACAGAGTGGGTTGCCATGCCTTCCTCCAAGAGATCTTCCCAACGTGGGGACTGAACCTGCCTCTAGGTGAGTCTCCTGCGTTACAGGCAGTCTTGATTGCTGAGCCACCGCGGAAGCCCATAAAATGGCAAGCTTCAGCCGTAATTGTCACTATTTACATTAAATGAAACTGGCTAATACACCAACGAAGCCAGGGATTGTCAGAATAAATTTTTCAAATGATGATAAAAGATATTTAAAAGAAACTCACTTCAAATATAATGACATATGTAGGATCGAAATAAAAGGCTGGGAATAGATGTACTCCACAAATTTTAATTTTAAAAAGTAGGGACTATTATATTTACACAAGATAAACCCTAGAGCAAAAAAATTTACCAAGGACCAAGATAGACATTACTTATGGATAAAAAGATTGATCTGTGCAGAAGGCATAGCAATCCTCACTCCTGAAAAAGAAAGTAGGAGCGTAAATCCATTAAACAGAAGACAAGAAAAGCACGCAGATCACCAGTGAAACACAACTAGGTTCTTTTACAAGAGTTTAAAAATGATACGCCTCCAGTGAGACTGGAAGACAGTAAAAAGAGAAAACGTATACAACTCCAGTATGGAGGACGAAGGGCGATATAGCACTGTAGATGCCACAGATATTAAAACGTAACAGAAATTCAAACCATTCTGTGCCTGTGAATCTGACAACACAAAACGTGCCATTTTCCAGAGAAAACACACTCAGTGTGAAAAGGGTAAACTGTATATTCATGTAACATCCAGAGAGACCCTGTCCTGGAATAGGCCAACTGGCATCATTCAGTTGGTGAAGCAGGAAGAAAACTAAGACTTGTGAGCAGACCCTAAGGGTCAGTGAGATGGCACCACGTGGACCAGCACGCACAGACACACAGCTTTGCTGTAAAACCAGACTGGAAAGGGCTTTTCTGACAAAATGTGCGGTTCCGTTCACTGTCTCAAGGGAAGGGTTTTCTGTGTGACGAGTGCAGCCCCCACGTAAACTCCCCGCAGAGGCGTTGGCGCCCCGGGGCGGGGAGATGGAGTGCCGGGGCTGGCCTCCACGGTGCCCGGGGCCACAAGGCCCGGTGCCCGCGGCCCACAAGGCGCTAGCCTCAACCTCTGGGGAGTAACCCAGCAGAAGCCAAGTAACCTAGAGTTCCGTGCATTCCAGCACTTTCCAGGATGACCACGGAAGCTTTCTCCAGAGACGTTTGCAACTGAAGACTGAGTGGATATATAAACGCAAGCTGATATGGTTCAACTTTGCCGACTCTTTGTCGCCAACTGCGACCTGAGGCGTCTTCAGGCTCCAGCATCTCCTTTTCCAAAGTGCGTGTGGCATCTGTGTTTGTAGAGTCCGTCACACCTGGATGCGCTGATTTCTCCCCCAACTCAGTGGTTTTTTGCCTGAGCATCCGTTATAATTTTAAAAAAATGTTTTAGAATTGTTTGAACACCTGGAATGTGGAATTTTAATTTGCAAATGGAGAATTAGGTGCTTCATCATCTGTCCCACAAAATCACTTGATTTCTCTCTTTGAAAAGATTCTGTTTACTGAACCCTTAGCTGTATTTTTTAAGCAGCTGTTGTTAATAATATTTTTTAAGGGCATTTATAAATATTTATCAAGGAACTTAATTTGAGCAGCCAACCCTCCTCCCTGTGTGAACACTAGGCGTGAAGAATGTCACAGAAAACATTTTTCTTTCATCTAATTATGTGATTTCAGCTGGATTTTAACTCAGCTGGTTGTGTTGATGCCGGGTGGGGGCAGACTGAATATGTGGAGACAGCTAAATTGGCACTTGATGCCCCTGCTGATGCTCTGCCTTTATCGCTTGCCCCTATTATGCCCCACAAACAAGAGGGTCTTGGTCATTCCCCCAGCGCCCGGTGGGTCGCACACTGCCGTCCAAGGTCAGGCGCAGCTGAACCGGACAGATGGCGAGACCCCACTTCTAGGCCTGGTGCTCGACCCCGAGGTGGGGCCTCGGAAGGGCCAGGCAGCAGGTTGTGCAGGAACCAATATCTTTCAGAGGAACAGACGTCGGAACGTCCATCCCCGGGTGAGGGCGACGCTGGGCGGGGACGGGGGCGCTTTCCCGGAGTTGGGGGGGCGCGGGGGCTCTGCGGTGGGGAGGGGCTTTCGGGGGCGGGGGGGTCTCGGGCTGCCAAAGCGTCTTCGACAGCGAAGCCAGGACGTCAGTGATGCAGGCTGTGTCGCAAGGCTCCGGGACTACACAACGTTTTTGGTGTCGTGGTGAGCAGAGGCCTTTAGAGCACGGGCTGCGACCATGCTCGGCCCAGGCCCACGACCATCCCAGGGAGACCCCGCCTTCCCGCCACAGCCCCCCACGGCCCCCGCGCCTGCCCACCTCCCAGCCTGCCCTTCCGTTTCCCCCAGGTGCCACCTGCTGGCTCAGGTCTCTGCCCACCACCCACCCAGGGCTAAACCAAGACGCCTGCAGACACTGGGAGGATTTCGGGGCTCTGCAGAAATTCTACTTAATATTGCCTATTTTTTTCTCAAAATAAATAACCTTGAAAGAGGAAGAAAATATAATGGATGTACAAACTGAATTGCAGGGAATCATGAAGTTTCTGGAGAGAAAAGTAGAAAGCACTGTGGTTCACCAGTGCCTTGTCTCACCGTTGACTATGCCAGCAGCGTTTCGGAAAAGGCGACCTGATGGGAATTCAGGGATGTTTGCCAGGGACTTGCTCAGACCGCGGCCAGGAGACGCGGATTCAAGAAGCGTCGGCCAGTGCTGTGCTCCGCTGGCCCGAGCGCTGGAGGGGACTTCCGAAGGCAGAGCTGCCAGGCGACCGTTACGGAGCCGCTCACCAAGCACCTCAGCGGCAGCTGCAGGAGGCGAGGGTGCTGGCTGCGCAGGGACTGGGGCCTGAGTGGTTGCTTCGAGACCAGAGCAGAGCTGGAGGCCGTATGTGGCCGCTGGCAGATGCGGTTTGGAAAACTGCGGGTGCCCTTGAGTTTGGGACAGTCCTTATCTAGAGTTACAGTAATACACTACTCACTTTTTCAAAGCCACAGTCTGGAAATACTTCAGTTCTCTTTTCTGCCCACAATGTGATGAGCTTACATGTACTTGTGAGAAAGCAATTTTATTTCAGTCTTCTATTTCTATTGTGAGGGTTTATGTAGCCCTTACAGTATTCTTCAGACTGCAATCGTGAAGGTTTGAGTGAATTAATTTTAAAAATTAAGCCCCTAAGCATTCAGAAAGTTTCAACTCTTTCACCTGTTTGTCCACTAATATAATTTTAGTCTTTTAAATAATGGCATCCTTTTGCGGGGGGCTTCACCCCCCAAATGTTTGAATTTTCCCAGTAACCCTACCTCGGGGTGGACAGTGTTTGGCTCCTGGCGGCATCCACAGCTGACTCTCATCATGCGTGGCCTTTCCCATCAGTAATTTTCCCAATATGAAAAATATTCAATTATAGAAAAGTTAAGTTTGTTAGCTATAAACTGGAATGTAATTGACAGCAAGATACAATAGATACAAGCACAAACACCTCCTCCCTCTAAACCTCCAAAACAGTCTGGTTTTTACTATTTCTGGCTCTTACCAGAGAAAGCAGCATCACACATTCTCCTCAAGGTGACTGTTTCCTCCAGGGTGCCAGCCTGCGACTCCATCTTCCCTCTTGAAATTCAGGAGTGCCTTGGGTTTCTTTTGATAATTGTGCCACCATAATTTAATTCTTATGTCCCTTAAATGGTAGACAAAGCTTTCAAAAGTACTTTATTACATTTCTGCCTTTTCATTCTAAATATTTATTTCACCAGATTGGATTTGGGGGAAGTGGAGAGTTAGATGTTTATTGGAGAATTTTCAGTGTCTCATCATTTTCTGAAGTTCACGCTTTCAGAGTTTGTAAGGGGTGTCATTGCAGGGAGGGGTCACAGCATAGGCTGTGCTCAGGTCACAGCCGTCCTCCTGGGCCTCTCCTGGGGTCGACGATCCAGGGCTCACGGGGTGTCCTGTTCCTTGGGTTCACCTCCGTCTCAAAGCCACGGGGGTTCCTTGTCCCTGGAGATGGTGATTACAGCAGAGACGCCGTCCTGGGACCAGGTAGCCGTCCCCACAGCTTGGCCAAGTCCTGAGCTGGAGGTGAAAACAGACTCCTGGCGCTGCGTTTGGTCCCTAGGTGGTCCTGCCAGGGCAGAGTCCTGCCTCCTATGAGCGTGAGGCACCAGGGAGTCGAGGGGGCGCTTGTGTCCCCTCTTCACTGACCTTTTACCAGCATCTAGTGTTTTCTCCCACTGAGAACAGAGGCCGCAAACCACAGAACTCAACTCTGCCTGTGAATTTGTCACCCAGAGAGATCACGAGTTTTTAAATGTACAGTTTTTGATATCTTGATTTACCCCCCAGTTAATCATGCTGCAGTCAGACTTGCTTCTCCTAATCTTCCTTTTCTTTGCTGCTCCCGACATGGCTTCCTCTGAGGCCTGCAGGAAGGACATGGACCTGGCAAGTCTGATGCCTTAAATTACAGCAGCCCTTGCCTGTCCTTGACGGTTTTAATTAGCAGAGGGTTTCCTACAAAATAGCTTATTCCTCATAGAAAAGCTTTGATGCAAAATTTATTTTTAATTAAGTAGGTATAAATTTTAACTTAGATTTAAGTTTTCACTTTGATTTGTTTTCAAAGTATGTCAAATTTGACACCTTGTTAAGAATCGAATCTCTTTTCTAAGATTTCAGAAGCTTGTAATAAATTTAAGCAAACCAAAGACACTGTAAGAGAATCTAGGGGCCTTTTATGTTCCAAGTGATGCTATAAATAGCTCCCCTCAACCCTCACAGCCCCCAGACACACACACCTAAGTATCAGTACCTAACTTGGCACCGGCAAGCCCTGCTTGTCCACAGACTAAGGAAACTTCAGAGTGAAACTTGCACGTTCATGAAGTGGTGACTGTCGGAGCTCTCTGCAGCAGCTGAACTGTGCCCAGCCGTGACCAGGTGCTGGAGGGAGCCAGCGTGGGCCTCCCCGGGTCGTACACGTTCGTGTCCGAAGCCGAGAGGAACGGGGACCAGACACCTGTCAAGGCTGTTCTGGTCCGGGAGGCGCCTTCCTCCTGCAGCAGAAAGTCGGAGTCCTCAGTACGGTTGCAGTCAATTCGTAGTGACACACTCCTGTGTTTGGTGTGATTTTATGAACTTACGCTTGCACCGCCTGGATGAGGCAGTGAGACGCTTATTACACTAAATTAACACCTGTCAGGCTGTCTCCACATTCACAGTCACACCTTCTCAGGGTGGAAAGCGCGGGTCTCAGGTGCTGGATGGGAGAGAAATAACCATGGGTGATGCTGTCGCCATGGCAACACCAGAGCATCTGTAGCTACCAGCAGGGTTAGGCCCCTTGCAGGTTCACCTCCTGGAATTAACCTTGGAGAAGGAAATGGCGACCCACTGCAGTGCTCTTGCCTGGAGAATCCCGTGGGCAGAGGAGCCTGGTGGGCTACAGCCCATGAGGTCACAAGCGTCAGACACGACTTAGCAACTAAATCACAACCACCAACTTTTCCTTCAGGGCTTGTTTGTCAGAAAGGCATCATTAAAAAACACACACTCAAAAAAAAAAAAAAAAAAACACACACTCCCTCTGTTTCTGGTGAAGGGTAGCTGGTTTTTCAGGAAGCACTGCCACCGCGTTTATGGTGTGTTTAGTGACAAGTTGAGGGGTTTTCCAAAGGAGCAGCTCGGCCATGACGCATTTTTGAAGAACATCAACCAGACATGGTGCCCACTGCGGGGACAGGACTCAGGAAAGAGCCACCATCATCAACCAGACACGGTGCCCACTGCAGGGACAGGACTTAGGAAAGGGGCACAGTCATCAACCAGACACGGTGCCCACTGCAGGGATGAGACTCAGGAAAGAGGAACCGTCATCAACCAGACAAGGTGCCCACTGCAGGGACGAGACTCAGGAAAGGGGCACAGTCATCAATCAGACACGGTGCCCACTGCGGGGACGAGACTCAGGAAAGAGGCACCGTCATCAACCAGACATGGTGCCCACTGGGAGGACAAGACTCAAGAAAGAGGCCTAGTCATCAACCAGACACGGTGCCCACTGAGGGGACAAGACTCAGGAAAAGGGCACAGTCATCAACCGGACACAGTGTCCACTGTGGGTACAAGACTGAGGAAAGAGGAACCGTCATCAACCAGACACAGCGCCCGCTGCGGGGACGAGACTCAGGAAAAGGGCACAGTCATCAACCAGACACGGTGCCCACTGCAGGGACGAGACTCAGGAAAGAGGAACCATCATCAACCAGACAAGGTGCCCACTGTGGGGACGAGAGTCAGGAAAGAGGAACCGTCATCAACCAGACACGGTGCCCGCTGCGGGGACGAGACTCAGGAAAAGGGCACAGTCATCAGCCAGTCACAGTTCACCACTCCTGTGACGAACACATGCAAAGGCACCATGCAGAGAGCTGTAAAGCCCCGTTTTCTTTCTGAACAAGCCTGGCCCTCCAGAGGGGCTCAGAAGTTGGGTCACAGTCTGGCAGTCTCAGTCTGACTTGGTGGCCAGAGTTCTCTGTGACCTGAGGGACTCTGGGCCCAACTGGCTCTGATGGTGGAGGGGGGCGTCTCTAAGGAAGGGGCCACCCCTGAAGCATCCTCACCCCCTTCTGCCCACCCCCGACACAGGCACCCTCAGCCCTGGGCTCTTACACTGCCCAGGCTCCTCACTGCACCTCACACGGGCTCTCGGGCACCTTCATTTCCCGCTTTCTTGCCTGAGATGGGATTAAAAGCTAAGTTAAAATTACCCTAAAGAAAGGGAAATACAATGAGGTTTACATGGTCAGTTGGCGGCGAGGTGATTTCCCTTCATTTTTATTTCTATAGTTAATAGCGATGTTTCATTTCAGATTGGTGAGTCAATGTATATAATTCTCAGGAACTTATGGGCAGGTGTAAAATATGACACAATGCTTAAGCCATATTAGCTGGTCTGCAATATTTTTGTGTCCAGAAGTACAGTTTGCAATACTTCCATTGTAATGTAAAGTGTGGCTATTCATTGTTAAACCCCGGATTGGTGCTTCAGAAACACCAACGAAGCTTGAACTTGCTATGAAGCGTGGTCACTTTCCGCCAAGTTCTGATATCTTTGCAGTTCCTCAAGTTAGCCCAACTCTCGCTGTGACCTCTTCTTTATGACCGAACGGCCCAGAGATCGTTTTCAAAAGTCAGCCTTTCAATTAGCCGCTTCTTGTGGAGGTGCACTGTCGGAAGCTTCACAAGCCTTCTTAGACCAGAGCTCTGAAAGCAACCACGTCTTATTCCAGTTTCGGATAAATTCAATTAGGACAATGGTAATGGAGTCTAACAGCCAGGGGTCCTACAAGAAGCAATTATTTCTAGCCTTGAAAGAGTGATTTTACCTAAAACTGATGAAAAACATGGAGTCATTTCCATCTCTGAAGTAGTAATAGAGCAATTATAGGGTTTGTTTTTTTTTTTTTTGGTTACCTAGGTGACTATCAGTAACACATTTTTTAAAAACTGTCACAGAGAACAGCTGAGAAGGAAACACATCATTGTTAAATTGATCAATATCACATACAGGTTATAGATTAATTAACGCACAGCTAGTGAAGCAGTCAGCTTTGCTTGCTTTACTTGGCTAAATCTTTCTATTTAAGTCATCATAACCTTAGAGCATTGCTCTTGGCGTGATTGGGGGAGGTTGTCAACACAGATGATACTCTGGCCATAGCTCATCAAAATGTACCCTTAAAACATGCCTTTTGTGCGTCAGCTGGAAAAACAAATTTTACTGAACTGAGAGACAAAGATCTGGTGTCAGTATGGTTAGAGCGAGTTCTGTGAGGCCCTCAGTCCAGGGATGTGTCTCTGCGGAAGGAGGGCTCCCTGGGTCATCCCTCCCCCATGTACTTGCTCCCTCCTTAGCCCAGAAGGTGCTGAGCGCCTGTGCGTCCGTCCAGGCATGAGGCGACCCCGGGACCAGACTGGTCAGTGAGTGCAGCAGGTAGACCCCTGTCTGTATTCCAGACGTGGACTGAAGATGTGTGGGGGGTGAGCGTGGAAGACTGTGTTGGGGCAGGTGGCACCTGGGCAGGGCTGAAGGGCAGGACGTCAGCCCAGCTTGGAAGACGGTGCAGAAGCCCTCGGGCAGGAGCTAGTCATTAATAGAAGCGTCCAGAGCTAATTTATTTTAGAGCTAAACTCATAGATTCCATGTCTTCATAAGCTAATGTAGGTGAAATTTCATATTTTAAAGTTTTCATTGTTAAAAACTATATTTTAGAAATGGATTGTTATCCTTTAATTTATAGTCATAGGCAATGTAAGTAGATTGCATGAAGCAGTGTAATACAAAGCACTCACATTTTTATAAATAATGCAAGTGTGTGAGTTACCATAATAGCTTGTTTGAACTATAATCATCTGAAGTTCAATATTACAGCTCGTTGACTTGCGAGACTATTTCTGGGCATATTTTTCTATAATTGCAAAATCATTACTGATCGTATTTTCTTATCTCTTACTGAATTTTACTTTACATGTTTATTAATAAGAAAATAAGACAGAATAACTGAAAAATCAATTTCTTATTTTAAAAAGTAGCTAATATTTACTAATGTGTTGGCTTAAGAGTATTTACATTAATTTTTCAGTTCCTAAGAACTGAGAATGCTAAGAAGATTAAAGATACTAGAGGAGCCTTAACTCCTTTTTGGTGACACCAAGAGGCAGGTGGGATCTTAGTTCCCAGACCAGAGTTTGAAGCCGAGCTCTGCAGGGGAAGCATCAGGTCTTAACCACAGGCTGCAAGGGAAGTCCCTAGGTGAGCTCCCGAAGGTGCCCTTGCTGCGGGGCTTGTCCCCCAGACCTGCTCATCCTCTCGGAAAGGAAGAGAGCAGCACACGGTGTGGCAGTTCTCCAACCTCAGCCTCCCAGGAAGCGGCCGGGTTCCCAGCTGGTTCTCATGGTGGGGACACGTGGGGAGCCCTGAGCTGGTCCCACAACAGCCAGGACCAGGCTCCAGAGCCTCAGGCGCGAGGGCGCCACTCACACCAGGAGCTCACCAGGGCACCCCCGCCGGCGGGGCCAAGATGGGATCCCCTGCCTCACGCACCGCCGCCTGTGCCCGCGGCCCTTGCTGACCACCGTGCGCTCACACCACCCTTCGTGCACACACGCCTCTGCCTTGAGCTACTTTGTCGAGAAGTCAATGGAAGCAGGTGTGAGCCTCTCTGTTCTGCCCACCCACCAACCCACCTCCCCTGGAATCAGGCCAAGCAGGGATGCTCCGTGTTGAGCGCGTCCAGGCCAAGCAATCTTTTTCCAAGGAGGTGCCCGTGAGTTAGCAATTTATGTACACTGCGTGTAGGTCTCGATTAAAATTCTGTCACTGTGACACGTCACGCTAAAACGACAGGGGCGGCTCAGAAAGCCTGTGGTGCTGAAGGTAGTGAAGCAAGGCTCTTTCCACGGCCTCTGCCGCTTTCTTAGGCATCAGCTTACCCGTCCTTGTTCAGCTGCGAGCCTGGGTGACAGCGCAGGGGAGCGAAGCGCCGAGGGAGGAGGAGGAGGAGGAGGGCTAAGTGATCGCAGGGGCGGGCTGAGGAGCCAGTCCGGGGAGAGAAGCTTGGGGGGCACCGCCACGCGTGCAGGGTCACGTGTCCCGAGTCAGGCACCGGCAGGCCACGTGTGCTCTACTGAGTCGCGATGCGGAAAGTCTCCACGAGAACGCAGAGCTGCGCGGGGAGGAGGCGCCGTCCTGGCGTCTAAACCGCGCCGGCCCCGCTCCGCGAGCACAGCCCTGGGCAGAGGCGGGCGGAGGGCCGGGCCCTGTGCGGCGATGTCGTTCCCGCGCTGGGTAAAGACCCAGCGAGAACTGTAACAGGTGCCATTTTCAGTTCCTTTTCCTTTTCTGATGCTAACGAGGCCTGTGATTTGAAGTAAGACAAGCAACTTCCTCAGCCTGTTTCCTTACTTATGAAGCCAGAGCCTGGGCGGGTGGTTCCTCACCTGGTGGTGAAGTCACTTCTGCGTCCACAGTGACGCGGTTCCAGACTCCACTTCGCCCCAGTTCTTCCTTTGTCTCCTACCCAAAAGCTCCGTGTGCACACGCGTGTGTGTATGTGTGTGCGTGACAGAGAGAGAGAGGTTCCCGTGAGGAGGCGGTCACTGAGTGATCGCTGGGTGCTGGGTCCCGGCCAAAGCACTCTTCATGCAGCCCCGAAATCCTCACACACACCGGCTCCCGTCCCCTCAGCCCCTGCCAAAGGCGTGAGGATTTCAAAGGCGCGTGTCTGCACCATCGTGAAGCTCTCTGCTCGCTTCACCGTGAGGCAGTCACGGCCATCAGGGCTCGACTGTAACCCTAACTCTCCCACTGGCATGGAGTTTTCTTGGGCCTTTGAGTAAAACTGTCAGCTCCTTAGGAAGTCGATTTCCCATCACACCTGACAAGGGGCTTCACACGGAAGCCGGAGCAGAATTAGGAGAAGCCGTGTGTCAGACGGCCTTAAAGGTTGGAAGGAAACGCCTCATCCCGCCCTGACGGCAGCCCTGTCTGTGAACTCATGGACGATGAGCAACCTACGCACGGTTCCTGTGCAAACCTACACAGCAGCCAGAGGCGGGTGTGGCCCAAATGCCCACTGTCTGACGAGAGGATGGCAAATGCGGCAGGGTGCCGGTCGGCGATGGCAGAGGATGACTCTTGTGCCAACACACTGCTGCGGCCTCATTACTGACCAGCCAGCAGCAGAAGACGGCGCACTGTATAATTCTGTTCCCAGGAGGGTGGAGACCAGACCCGTCCAGAGAGACAGCAGGTCAGTTACACTCAGAATGAACAGCGCAGGCAATAGAACACACGACTGATAGAGACAGAAGTGGAAGCCTGTGAAACTGAAAGCAAGCAGACTCGGCATCGCAAAGAATTCTCACACAGGCAGACAACTCCGATGCGGCTAACAAGCGGAGGGGGTGCAGGGCGGCAGGCAGGGCGAGGGACAAGGTGAGGGAGACACCGAGGATGTAAAAGTTCCCCGAAGCGGGGATGTGGGCACGGAGGGGATAGCGGTTTCCGTGCCCAAGCGTGCATCACACTTGCTTGGAGAGTTTGTTAAAACAGATCGCTGGACCCACCCAGCGGTCCTAATCCTATAGGTTTGGTTCAGCTTGAGACTCTGCGTTTCTGACTAGTTTGTGGGCAGTGCTGAGTACCCTCCATGAGAACCACTGTGGTAGCAAGGAAAAAAATCAACAATAGTGACAGCAATTAACACACTCTCAGCGATAGTTTGAATGATTTCATGCAGCTCATTTTCAAAATGTATGTAATTGTATGCATGAGTGCGTGCTCAGCTGCTTGATCATGTCTGACTCTTTGCAACTCCGTGGATGGTAACTCACCAGGCGCCTCTGTCCAGGGAATTTTCAAGGCAGGAATAATAGCGTGGGTTGCCATTTCCTCCTCTGGGGATCTTCCTGACCCTGGGAACAAATCAGCATCTCCTGCCTTGGGAGGCAAATTCTTTACCACTGCACCACCTGGGAAGCCTGTATAGCTGTATATAATTTCATTAATAAGAAGGAAAAAAACACTTAATACACCACATTAACAAATTGAAAAATAAAAGCCATATGATCATCTCAATAGATGCAGAGAAAGCCTTTAACAAAATTCAACATCCATTTGTGATAAAAAAACTCTCCAGAAAGCAGGAATAGAAGGAACATATCTCAACATAATAAAAGCTATATATGACAAACCCACAGCAAACATTATCCTCAATGGTGAAAAATTGAAAGCATTTCCCCTAAAGTCAGAAACAAGACAAGGGTGCCCACTTTCACCACTACTATTCAACATAGTTCTGGAAGTTTTGGCCACAGCAATTAGAGCACAAAAAGAAATAAAAGGAATCCAGACTGGAAGAGAAGAAGTAAAACGCTCACTGTTTGCAGATGACATGATCCTCTACATAGAAAACCGTAAAGACTCCACCAGAAAATTACTAGAGCTAATCAATGAATATAGTAAAGTTGCAGGATATAAAATCAACACTCAGAAATCCCTTGCATTCCTATACACTAATAATGAGAAAATAGAGAGAGAAATTAAGAAATTCCATTCACCATTGCAACGAAAAGAATAAAATACTTAGGAATATATCTGCCTAAAGAAACAAAAGACCTATATAGAAAACTATAAGACACTGGTGAAAGAAATCAAAGAGGACACTAATAGATGGAGAAATATACCATGTTCATGGGTCGGAAGAATCAATATAGTGAAAATGAGTATACTACCCAAAGCGATCTATAGATTCAATGCAATCCCTATCAAGCTAGCAATGGTATTTTTCAGAGCTAGATCAAATAATTTCACAATTTGTATGGAAATACAAAAAACCTCAAATAGCCAAAGTAATCTTGAGAAAGAAAAATGGAACTGGAGGAATGAACCTGCCTGACTTCAGGCTCTACTACAAAGCCACAGTCATCAAGACAGTATGGTACTGGCACAAAGACAGAAATATAGATCAATGGAACAAAATAGAAAGCCCGGAGATAAATCCACACACCTATTGACACCTTATCTTCAACAAAGGAGGCAAGAATATACAATGGATTAAAGACAATCTCTTTAACAAGTGGTGCTGGGAAAACTGGTCAACCACTTGTAAAAGAATGAAACTAGAACACTTTCTAACACCATACACAAAAATAAACTCAAAATGGATTAAAGATCTAAATGTAAGACCAAAAACTATAAAACTCCTAGAGGAGAACATAGGCAAAACACTCTCCGACATAAATCACAGCAGGATCCTCTATGACCCACCTCCCAGAATATTGGAAATAAAAGCAAAAATAAACAAATGGCACCTAATTAAAATTAAAAGCTTCTGCACAACAAAGGAAACTATAAGCCAGGTGAAAAGACTTCAGAATAAGAAGTCTTCAGAATGGGAGAAAATAATAGCAAATGAAGCAACTGACAAAGAATTAATCTCAAAAATATACAACTCCTGCAGCTCAATTCCAGAAAAATAAATGACCCAATCAAAAAATGGGCCAAAGAACTAAACAGATATTTCCCCAAAGAAGACATACAGATGGCTGACAAACAACAGATAAAAAGACACAACGTCACTCGTTATCAGAGAAATGCAAATCAAAACCACAATTAGTACCATTTCACGCCAGTCAGAATGGCTGCCATCCAAAAGTCTACAAGCAATAAATGCTGGAGAGTGTGGAGAAAAGGGAACCTCTTACGCTGTTGGTGGGAATGCAAACTAGTACAGCCACTGTGGAGAACAGTGTGGAGATTCCTTAAAAAACTGGAACTAGAACTGCCTTATGACCCAGCAATCCCACTGCTGGGCATACACACTGAGGAAGCCAGAATTGAAAGAGACATGTGTACCCCAATGTTCATCACAGCACTGTTTATAATAGCCCGGACATGGAAACAACCTAGATGTCCATCAGCAGATGAATGGATAGGAAAGCTGTGGTACATATACACAATGGACTATTACTCAGCCATTAAAAAGAATACATTTGAATCGGTTCTAATGAGGTGGATGGAACTGGAGCCTATTATACAGAGTGAAGTAAGCCAGAAAGAAAAACACCAATACAGTATACTAACACATATATATGGAATTTAGAAAGATGGTAACAATAACTCTGTATGTGAGACAGGAAAAGAGAGACAGATGTATAGAACAGTCTTTTGGACTCTGTGGGAGAGGACGAGGGTGGGATGATTTGGGAGAATGGCATTGAAACATGTATAATATCATATGTGAAACGAATCACCAGTCCAGGTTCGATGCATGATACAGGATGCTTGGGGCTGGGATGCATTGCGATGACCCAGAGGGTTAGGGTTAGGGAGGTGGGAGGGGGGGTCAGGATGGGGAACACGTGTACACCCATGGTGGATTCATGTTGATATATGGCAAAACCAGTACAATATTGTAAAGTAATTAGCCTCCAATTAAAATAAATAAATTTATATTAAAAAAAGAAAAGCTATTACTGTAAATACCACATGAACATCATAAAAAACTACCTTTGGATTATCTAAAAGGTTCAGAATGAACTTGTCAATAATGTCTAATTCCTATTCATGATAACAAAAGAGCTTTTTAGCAGAACAGGAAAGGAGAGGGCTGGCGTTGACCCGATAAAGGATATTCACAAGGAGAAAATCAAACACAACAATGGTGGGACTTTAAAGTGATTTTCTCTAAAGGTTACCAGTGTTATGCTCAGTTTTTTTTTTTTTAAGGCATTTCCTTTGAAGTCAAGAACAAGGCACAGATAAACTCTCTCATGGCTAATGCTGAATACTGTATGATCACCATGAAATTGAAGGACAGGATTGGAGGCATGAGTATCTTAAGTAAAGGAATGACATTTCCCTCCTAAGGAGCCATAAGATTGAAGAAAAGGGAATTAGTAAGGGAATTAAAGACATTCTACAATGATCCATGAGAGTTAAGCTTAACAGATGAATGGATTCAAAATAAATTACTTAAGAAAGCATAATTTATTGTCATAATTCAGAAAGAACCAATGATAAAATATGCCATATAGCAATAAAATATTATGTGGCACCTCCCAATAAACCGAACATCTTTGTAAGATCTTTTCAGAGAAAATCACATAAGTCCTGGATGCATAACACAGACATAGATCACGATGCTGACGTTCCAATATTCTAAAAATGTCAATCGCACCAAAATTGATCTATGCACTCAGGGAGGTGTTAAAATGTGTAGAACTGGTGAAAGTCAGGCTAACACTTATATGGAGGTACAAGAGTCCCATTTAAGCAGAGGAAAATTTGGAAAAGCAGAACGAGGAAATCAAGTGGTGACCCCATGAATCGCAGCACGCCAGCCCTCCCTGTCCATCACCAAGTCCCGGAGTTCACTCAGACTCACGTCCATCGAGTCCGTGATGCCATCCAGCCATCCCATCCTCGGTCGTCCCCTTCTCCTCCTGCCCCCAATCCCTCCCAGCATCAGAGTCTTTTCCAGTGAGTCAACTCTTCGCATGAGGTGGCCAAAGTACTGGAGTTTCAGCTTTAGCATCATTCCTTCCAAAGAAATCCGAGGGCTGATCTCCTTTAGAATGGACCATAGCCTTGACTAGACAGAACTCTGTTGGCAAAGTAATGTCTCTGCTTTTGAATATGCTGTCTAGGTTGGTCATAACTTTCCTTCCAAGGAGTAAGCATCTTTTAATTTAAGATTCGGACACGACTGAGCGACTGAACTAAACTGAGCCAGACAGCAGACTTACTCCACTTCTACAGTAATTAAGGGAAAGTAGACTCACTGCAAAGACTCAGAAACGGTTGCTCTAAGGGTTTCCTTTGTGGTCCAGGGGTTAAGACTCCACCCTTGCAGTGCAGAAGGCACGTTGTTCATTGTCTAGATCTTATACATTAACCTGAAAGAGCTGTGCTCTGTTTATGAGGTATAACAGAATTGTGTCATATAGCTTTTATCTTGTAAAATCCATCTTTCTGTCAAGTAACAATGTTCACATTGCAATCTTCTAAATACCAAGTATAAGAATAAAACCTATTCCACACACACACATCTTAGTTAAAGAGTGCGTTTCTTCCCGTTCTTTTTCTCTTCCTGTCCAGGGATAATTAGTTATTCTTTGAGAGATGAAGGTGTTGGGGTTTCTCTCTAAATAAAGTTCCTTCTGGGGCATTAAGAGTGGTAAGGAAAGGACGTGTCAGCTCTCAGGGAACCAGCAGTTACTTACGAGACTTCCACGGGCCTGAGACGGCCGTCCTAGGAATGAGTAAGAGGTGAAGCGGGCAGGCTGGCAGCAAAGGGCACAATGGTCTATCCTAGTGGCGCTTTCCTTTTTAAAAACGTTATTGCATAGGGCTCTCTGAAAGAGGGGCGTTTCTCAAGGACCGCAGGGAAAGAAGGCGTGAAAGAGACAACCAGACATTCAGGCAGCATCCTCCGGCCCGAGCGTCAGTGTTCCTGACAAGACTGATCAAAGCGAATTAGGAGAAAACCAAGATGCACACGAGCTATAAGTAAGAAGAAAACTGTGCATCAGAGATGCTTGAATCAATTTCAACACTAGATATTGAGCAAATCGCCTGTATATGTCTATGTACATATGTACACGTTAATATATAATGTGGATGTGGGTAACACAGATACATACAATCATATGTGTACGTGCTGGCAGGGGCATTGAGTTTCGGCATGAAATTCACAATTTGCCAATATTTACTTTATATCTCTGAATGTTTTCCTGGGCTTGGGTTTACAGGATGTTGCCGGCATTTCTAACTCATCTATCCAGGCATCTACGCTTAGAAAGGCCTCGATCTCGTATTGTTGTTCATTCGCTCAGTCGTGGCCTACTCTTTGCATGGACTGCAGCACGCCAGGCTTCCCTGTCCTTCACCATCTCCCAGAGCTTGCTCAAAGTCATGTCGATTGAGTCAGTGATGCCATCCAACCATCTCATCCTCTGGTGTCCCCTTCTCCTCCCGCCTTCAATCTTTCCCAGCATCAGGGTCTTTTCCAATGAGTCGGCTCTTCACATCAGGTGGCCAAAGTATTGGAGCTTCAGCTTCAGCCTCAGTCGATCTTGCATACTTATTGAAATTGTTTTTAATGCTATCACTGTCTTGAAATGTTTCATAATTTTTGAACAACAGGCCCTGCATTTTATTTTGCACTGGGCACCTCAGATTACACAGCTGGCCTGGTTGCGGGGGGAGCACACACTTGCCTCTGGCCTGGACAAGGCCCCTCCCTGCTCACCTTCCATGGGCTTCCGGCCCGGCAACGCAAGACAGGCAGGGCTGAGGCCAGGGTGCAGCCCCTGGCAGCTGGGACCTGGTGGCCTGAGGACGCTGGAGTCCAGGGAGGGGAGGGGCGGGTCTAACCAGGTGAGCAAGGGGACACCCCTGGACTCCGTGGTCCGTGGACATCGCCTCTTCCCTCTGTCTTTCTTCTCCTGACCTGTCTTCCCGCAGAAGCAGGGCTACTCAGACCTCCGTGCGCCAGGCTGACCTTGGGCACCTAAGAGGCAGGGACACCGAGCCAGGCCTCCTGGTTGCTGGCGCTGAGACTTTTTGTTGAGGTCCCTGAGAGCAGGCTGACTCCGTGGGTATCTCCACTGGGGGACCAGGGACAAAGCCAGGGCCAGAGGTCAAGACTGCTGCAACCTGGCCCTGAGCTTCTTCTCCAGCAGGAAAACGGAGACGTGATCGAAGCCCTGGGGCAGCTCTCTGTGGTCATTTTAGCGCGTGCCCCGCCCCACACCCCCACCCAGGGAGAAGCAAGCGAAGAGCTTGGGGCGGAAACCTGCGCTCAAGGAGGCAGTGAGCACGCTCTCCCATCAGGTCCACGGATACTGGAGGTGCCGGGGCTGTGCTCTTAGCAGTCACGTGGTCTCTGGTCTGCGGTCTGCGCTGCCTTCACGCAGGAGCCACGCGGGAAGTTACCGCTTTACCTGCTCCGGGAGGGTCTCACTCTCTCATTTCCCCACGCACACCCTCCAGGCCCCCGCCAGGTGCTCACAACTCAGCGTGGGGCGCGGGCCCAGGGAAAGGCATCCTGAGATGCGGGGTCCCATCCCCTTCCGACCCCCTTCGGGGACAGCTGGCCGGGGATCATGGGGGTGTTAGTTAAATGCAGTACCTGAAAGGTTTTGAAAAGGTTTATCTTTAGGTTAAATAATACACCGATGGCCTCGAGCCCTTCTTTTGAAGGTTTTGGGAAGTGCTCTTTGTGAAAAGCATCAGGCCAGGCTGTTGGGCGGCCTTTGTTGAACAAAACACTTTGTCTGCAGCTCCTGAAGAAGAGGATCTCCAGGGAGAGGCCTGGGGCTGGCCCCTCCAGCCTCGGGGTGAACCCCCCTCCCCAGGCTGCAGAGGCCTCCCTTAGGGGGTCCGACCCCTCTCAGCAGGGGGGGCCTGCTGTCCCCCTGGACGCCTCGGCTCGCCCGTCACCTGGCAGGTACCCGGTCCGCCCGCCGTGAGGGGGACAAGCCCACACGGGACGTCGGCATCAGGTCCTGGGTGATGAGTGATGGGAGTGTGTGGAGTGAGCCCGTCCCACTGAGAAACTGCCCCCGAGACGCCCCCACCCGAAGGCCGGCTGGCCCTCCCCTGGAGGTGGGCGCCCCATCCCGTCAGCTGCGTCCTGGCCTCGGGCGGGTGGACGGGGTGGCAGGGGGCTGCTCTGGCAGGGAGGTCAGAACACGGGCAGCCACGGGGCGTCTGGCTGGCCCCTCACCGTCTTTAGGGATACTCTCAGGCACGCCATGCGTTGCCTGCTCAACGGGATTTCCGTGCGAGCCCCACGAGTGTGTCTACAGAAACTGGCCGATTGTTAGTCCGAGAGTCTCTCCAGGGAGACCGCGGCCGCAGACCCCTTCCAGCCCCGCCGACAGCGGCTGCTCGTCCATCTGCTCTGCCGTGCTGATGGACAGACCGACGGCGGCTCCTGAAAGGACAGACACACAGCAGCTCCCAGGGGCTTCACGCCAATGCATTTCCCAGAGCTTTCGCCCGAGCATTCGCAATGTGCAGAGAAGGGCTTTCTTCCTTGGTTTGGGTGCGCGTTTTTCCTATTGAGAGTTAGCAGCTTGATAGCAATTTCCAGGTTGACTGCTGGTGAAGCCGTATTGAGTCTGGCAGCTGTGTGCTTTGTGTGTTGTTTAAGTGGAATTTTCTAGGAGCAGAAACAGTAAAAACTTGCCCCATCTTTGCTGCTCTTTCATCGACATCAGGGCCGAAAAGAGCTAATCAGTCTGAATAATAAAGACATTTCATGTTTTCTTTATGGATTGTAAGCTCTTGGCAAAGAGACTGAGGTGGGGATTTTGGTCACTTTGGGGTTTGGGCCTCAGCAGAGGAAGCGAGGGTGGGTGATGGGTCCACATCACACTCATTGCGAAGAGAGAAGAGAGACATCCAGAGGAGTGACTGCGCCTAAATCGTGCCGGTCGCCCCCTCCATCCAGAGGGCTCCCTGTCCCGCAGGAGCGAGGGGAGGGCCACGCCCGCTGCTGCTGCTGCTCTGCCCTCGGAGCACTGAACTGGGGGCGAGGCGTCAGCCCCTCACCTGTGACCCAGGGTGAGCAAACTCTGCGGGGAAGGGCCCGGCCGCGTTGGGGGGCAGCACCCCGTCCCCCCGGCTCCACCGCGAACACTAGAAGAGGGGTCAGTACCCGCTCCCCGCCCCCGCACTGTGAAGACCAGTCAATACCTCCCGCCCCACCCCCACTATGAAGACGGATCAATACCCCACCCCCACTCCTCCGCATCCTTGGGTGTGGACGGCCCTGGACTCTGAACAGCTCCCGCCTCCACTTTTTGAACCTCCAGCCCCGCACACAGGCTCCTCCTCCGGAGGCTCGCAGCCCAGGCCCCCCACCCCCACGTCATCCAGAGAGGCTCCCCGGGAGAGACGGAGGCCGGGCCCAGCTCCTTCCCCCAGGAGGCCGGGGGGCCGATGCTGGGGGCAGCTGGCGAGCAGGGTCCTGTGGTCTCTGTGTGTTGGGGCCGCCTGGCTCACCCCTCTGGTCTCCATATTTGACCCTGCTGGGCAGCCCCCTCACCGAGTCTGGAGATCTGAACCCCCCAGCACCTCTGTCCCGGGGTCCCCTCGCACCTGCCCAGGTGCCCCCAGCTCACCTGGAGCCCCGACCTGGGCTCACGGAGGAACAGGCCCAGCTCCACCTACCATTCCCCAAGCTGACGGGCATGGACCCTGTGCCGTGAGACGTCTGCAGGCCTGTGAACACCCCCAGCTCACGGCTCTCTTGCTTCTTACTTACCAGTTTCCCAGCGACAAACATCCGCACGGGCTGGACAGACCTGCGTCCCAGCGAGGATAGCGTGGGGTTTCAGACCTGCTCGCTCCAAACACCACCAGCTTGCTCCTCTGCAGGAGGAGACCCCTGAAATCAGAGCTCCGGGGCTCTGTGTGGTTTGGAGGAATGACCACGTGTCTGAGGTCTGATCTGAACACATTGTAGGAATGAGCTGTGTTTTCTGCTAAAACTCTATTCTGGAATCATCTCCAACATTAAAACCAGCTAACAAACAGCACACAGTCGAAGACCAGTTTGCTTATTTCCAGAATCATAACTGGCCTCCTGTTCACGGTGATTCTCCTGTGATCGTGGCCGATGTGGTACTGTCTCTTCAATGTGGCTTCCTCATCCCAATGCCCTCCTCTCCTGCCCGCACCTCCATCCTGTCCTCCCGCTTCTGGTCAACACTGGTTCCCTCGGCACAGCTATGTGCTTATAACTCTGTTTTCTAATCCATCAGCCATGGTTTCTCAAGTGGTCACGTATGGATGTGAGAGTTGGACCATAAAGAAAGCTGAGCACCAAAGAATGGATGCTTTTGAACTGTGGTGTTGGAAAAGACTCTTGAGAGTCCCTTGGACTGCAAGGAGATCCAACAAGTCCATCCTAGAGGAGATCAGTCCTGAATATTCATTGGAATGACTGACACTAAAGCTGAAACTCCAATCCTTTGGCCACCTGAAGCCCAGAACTGACTCATTTGAAAAGACCCTGATGCTGGGAAAGATTGAAGGTGGGAGGAGAAGGAGACAACAGAAGATGAGATGGCTGGATGGCATCACTGACCTGATGGACATGAGTCTGAGTGAACTCCAGGAGTTGGTGATGGACAGGGAGGCCTGGTGTGCCGCAGTCCATGGGGTCGCAAAGAGTCGGACACGACTGAGCAACTGAACTGAAGTGAACTGAATCCATGAGCTTTGTCACACTGACTGCAAAACAAAAAGCTACCCTAAACACACTTGGTAAAAAACATCTGCCCTAAATGTAACTAGACAGAAAAGAGAGAGGGAAGAAAATGGACCCAAGGCTGTCATTTCTGCAGCCTCCGCCCTAGTGAGGCTGGAAGCATCTGGGGCCCCTGGCAGCTCTAATCCTCCCGGGCCTCCTGTTGCTCATCTCTGCTCGGCCTGCTGTCCCTTCCTACACCCGCAGGGAGACCACTGGGACCCTGAGGGCCCCCTCCTCGGCATCAGCATGGCCGTGTCTGAGAATCTAGACCCAACTCCATGATCCCTGGTGGCCTCACGATGCCCTTGCTCAGGGTCACGAGTAACCCCTGCCTGAGTCGTCCCGTCTTCGAGCAGACAGGCAGACTTCCCGAGGTCAGGAGCCCCGGCCATGGTCAGGGAGCTCTTCCCAGTTCACGGACATGACTGCATCTGACGTGGACTCCAATGGAGACGCTCAGAGGTCTGTCCTCCGGGCACGGGGTCCACTTTCCTGCACAGCTGCCATCACAGGCACAGCCAAGACAGGAGAGAATTCACATGGAATCACCCTGGGAGTCCCTTCCCACCCCCAGGAGGATCCACTTGCTAACGTCTCAGAGCATGACTCACTTTCTCAATAGCTTCTGTGTATGCGACGCATTTATTGAAACGGTCAAACCGTTAGTCAGTAACCTCTGCGCTCAGGGCCTGCTTCCTGCGTCCATGACACTCTTCCACAGTGTCCAGTCTGTATCTGACGCTCACAGCACCCTGTGAGGTGCCTCTGACCCTGTTTCCACTTCATCTGCGAGGAAACTGAGGCAGGGAATCCAGACTTTCTCAGGCCACAGCGCGCGTGGCCCCAAGGCACTCCTGCCCCAGCCCTGCCCTGAGGCCCCGGAAGAGGCGCAGCAGAGGCAGACGGTGAGCGCAGAGCCTCCTCTACCCCCGAGCCTGGGCAGGTGTCCTGAGTCCACACTGCTGACCCCCGGGCTCATGTGGGAAGAACGCAGGCGGGTGGGCTGATGGTGTGGCCTCGGGGCCCGGAGCAGCTGGGGTGCAGCCATGGATGCTCCTTGAGCAGGCGAGGACCCCTACCCTCAGTTCTCAACACCACGCAGGCTTTCCCAGGCTCGGCTGCCGTGAAAAGACCTGAATTGACTAAGGAAACCTTGGATTGATGGAGTTTAACATGAGTTAATAAAGGGAAATTTGCCAGCAGGCAGAAGGAAGGCTTGAAATAGTAATTACGTTCAGCTTCAGAAAAACAGGAATCAAAGCTTTGCACCTCTAGTCGATGACCTGAAAACGCCGTGCCTGCTCTGTCTTGACACACACACTTTTGTATGCACCTGCCTGACATACATGGAACACTGCGGGGAGGGGGGTGTGTGTGTGTAGGGGTGTGCCCACAGAGCCGCTGTATAAGTGAGCAAGGAACACAGGTGTGAGTGTTGGGGTGGGGGCCCGCAGAGCTGCTGTGTAAGTGAACAAGGAGTGTAACTGCCCCCGTCCCAGGAGCGTGAACTCAGCAGCCACACGTCTGACGTCTGTCCCCACCGGGTGGTCCTGGGCACCCTCATCAACAGTCTCCCAGGAACTCCTCACAGCTTACCTTCGAGGATCACTGGAGCTGGAGGCTTCATCGGCTTCTTTCCTTTCCACTGGCTGGAAACCCTCCTCCGGAGAGGAGGCTCCGGCCGCTCCCTGGCTCCCCCGCCGGCAGGCGAGTCGGCTCCGGCTCACTGTCCCCCACCCCGTGGGGGCTGGTGCTTGGGGATGGCACCTACACTGGGTCGGCCCTGGCCGGTTCCCTCCAGGGCGCCCGTCCGGTCAGGCCGTCGCCCTTTGGTTGGTTTCGGGTCAGCGTCGCTGACCACCCAGTGTGACCGTCTGACCTTCCTTCCACCTGGGAAACCTTGTTGCCTTTTCTCAGCTTATCGGTGGACTGAATGTTCATCCGTCCTGGGCAGTAGCGAGATCGGGGCTCTGGAGTCATGGGAGCTGGAGGCGGTGGTTCAGCTCAGCCCTCTCAGGTAAAGCACCCGTGCGTGGTCTGTGAGATTAACACTGACGCAGATTTCAAACCTGAAGCTGTTTCAGTTCAGTTCAGTCGCTCAGTTCTGCCCGACTCTGTGCGACCCCATGAATCGCAGCACGCCAGGCCTCCCTGTCCATCACCAGCTCACTCAGACTCACGTCCATCGAGTCCGTGAAATTCAACGTTTGGTCAAAGGGTGTTTCGGATCAGCATTTTTAGGTCAAGAAAATTTCCTCGCATTAACTCACCTGAAATGCAGAATCTGCTCTCCAGCCCCTCCACGGTAAGGCATGCAGACAGTGGGTGGAGATGGGCAGGCTGTGGACGGAGGCCCGCGCTGGCTTTGCACCATCTCCCCAAAGCCATCCCCGCTGGAGGGAAGCGTCTGTGCCTCCCCTCCACGCACGGCTCGCCAGTCATCGAGAAAACACAGACGCACACACTTTGGTTTCCATGCAAATAGAGCATCACTTCTCAAACCGGTTGATCCCTATTCAAAACTGCTGTGCCTTCGCACAGTGACAGGGTGACCGTGCGCTTCTCACTCCCGACAAACCCAGTGTCTCCAGATGCTAAAGTCGCTCGCAGAAATCAAAGGCGCCCTTTCCATTGCAGCTCCCGCGATTCTCAGGCAGAAACGCCTGGGCAGGGGCACCCAGCCGCTGGAGGCACCACCCAGCCCCCGCCCATACCGAGCTCACTTTCCCAGCACTGTCTGCCCCATCAGACTCCAGCACAAACGCTCTCCAGTCTGGCGGTTTGATGGAATAACTAATGTCATTCAAGTAGCTTTGTTGAGGCCTGTTAGAGGCCATGACTAAAATAGGCTGGAGCAAGCATCCCAGAAACAGCTGAGACACTGCCCGGGCAGGATCAAAATTTATTACCCCTGACGGAAGGACTCAGCCTGTCAGCATGCTCCCAGTAGCCTGGTCTGTGCCAATCGGGACGAAGATAGATATCTCCTAAGAAAGCCCCCCCGCGCGAAAATCTAGCCAATTAATAGATGCAAAGAAATCCTTGTAACCAATCCAACCTTGCCAATTCCCTGTCTTTGTCCTAAACTTATAAATACTACTGTAATATAGAGCTCGGGGCTCTGGCTTTATTCCACTGTGTTGGATGCAGCCAGGGTCCTGGCTTGAGCTAGCAATAAATTCCCTTTTTGCATTTGCATTGCTGTGGATGTCTTGTTCTCTCAGTTCTGGGGATTGGGACCTTGGGCAAAACAGCTTCAGGTTTTCAACCTGTGGCTTCCAGAAAGTGGGTGAAAGTCAGTGGCTACTAAGCTGACCAGAGTAGATCCCTGGAGACACAGCCTGGCCCCCAGTGGCGCCCACTGGTCTCTTATGAATATCCCAGAGTGCAGTGAGGGTATGGTGCATATATACAGTGGAATGCTACTCTAACACCATTTGTGAAGACATGAACGGACCTAGAGACTACCACGCTAAGCGAAGTAAGTCGGACACAGAGAGACAAATATCAAATGATATCACTTATACATGGAATCTACTAAAAACCAAACTTCTTACAAACCAGAAAAGGACTCACAGATTCCAAACCTAAGGTTGCCAAAGGGGAAATACAGGGGGAGTGATAGATTAGGAGATTGGGAATAACAGACACACGCTACGATATATAAAAGAGACCCACACCAAGGACTTCTCTACAGCACAGGAAACTGCACACAATACATTGTAAGAACCTATAAGGGAAAAGTCTGGAAAAGCGCGCACACACACACACACACACACACACACACATATGTCTGAATCTCTTTCCTGCATGTCTGAGACTATCGCAG
>NW_024070185.1:110476637-110483810 GCF_014754425.2 Oryx dammah | reverse complement strand
GAGGCTATCGCAGCGCTGTAAACACACGTCTGAATCTCTTTCCTGCACGTCTGAGACTATCGCAGCGCTGTAAACACACGTCTGAATCTCTTTCCTGCACGCCTGAGACTATCGCGAGGCTGTAAATCAACCAGACTTCGGCTGTTCTGTTTGCTGTTCCGTCCCCTAAGGATGTTCCTGGGGTGGCGGCTTCCTCAGTAGCTGTCGCTGACATGTTGACCGCACACTCAGCACGATTCCCCGGATCCTCACTGACCACGGTTCCTGACACCACAAGCTTGGGGGTGAGAAAAACACAAACGGCCCACACACCCTGGGGACCAGCCCGTCCTCTCACCGGAAGGCCAGGAAGACACTCAAAGGCCAGTGCCCTTGCCATCACAGGGTCCCAGGCACACACAGTTTGGGGACATTTCCATCAGCTTTGGCATTAAGATTTCTGAAATAAGGGGCCATATGCCAGCAATTTAATTTGGGCTTAATTTTTAAACAGCCTCCATGCTTATGAAGATGAGAGTGTTGAATAATGTTTTATTTTAAATAGTAATTAGGGCTTTCTTAAAAAATAATTTTTAAAACTGCTTGAAGGAATTTCAAAGCCTGCTTAACTTTAGGTTGTCTCAGAAACAGACGATTTCCATAATTTTGTAGAGTACAGAGCTGTCATTCTTCCAGGCACCTTGAGAAAGCAATTTTCTTTAAAAGGTTACAGAACCTTTCTTCCTTCTATCACATTCCTCTTCAAAAAGTAACCAGTTTCAAAGAACAAATAAATATTTCATGTGTGCTTTTAAAATTCTGTTTTTAATACTAAGAACTGAGACATTTTGGTTTCCTTGTAGATAGCATCTGCTGACTATATACACACTGAGAGGATGTATGAATGTGTCCATTTGATAGATGTAGGCATGTACGTGTGTGCATTTGATAGGTGGATGTATGAACGTGTGTGCATTTGATAGATGGATGGATAGACAGACATTTGGTTTAAAAAGTCCCCTTTGGAGCTGATTCAAATGGTAACTGCAGTTGCCCCAGAAACCCACCGTGTGTCTAAAAGAACAGAAAGCAACCCATTCTAATCGCTTTTATGTTCTCTCAGGACCCCACCAACGAGGTGAGTTAGATGGGCCTTTTAGGCAACTAAGCAAGCAAGGCAGAGAGAACTAAATTAAGAGACAGAAGATAAAACCCACAAGACTGCTGGGATCTAAGTTAATTATGCACATGGTTTATCATTAACCTCCAACTCTCGTTTATGCAAAATACCACCACTTTGCGTGAAAATCAGAGGAAGGTCTGCACCCGAGTAGCCAAGCTGCCTTTGAGGAAGCCGTGACAGCCGCCAGGACACTTCCTTCTGTGCGTCCTGCAAGCATCCTGCCTCCAGGAAGGGGAAGCCGCAGACTCCGCCCTGAAGCCTAACGGGCAGCAGCACAGCGTGCAGGACACAGGTGAGCCGTCCTGCGCTCACTCCTGCCCCTGCTGCTGGCCCAGACGTGGGCCCCCCACACCCCCAGCAGCGCCCACACGTCCCACCAGTCTTGGCATTGGCTCCTGCTCCAGTCCCGTGAGACTGCCTGAGGGAAGGACTGTTTGAATTGTTATTCCCAATATGTCATGGCTGATACAAGTGTACAACACAGCAAAAAGAAATGGCCGAAAATCTGAAATTAAAAATGACAGACTTACAAAATCTGAACTCAGAAATCTGCTGCACCTCAATACACGTGTAACAAACAGAACACAGAGACGTTTTGTCAAAACGTGTATTTTATTCAAGTTTTCATATAAGTGATTATCATAGAGAATTGAGAAATTTTCCCAATCCCAAATTTCTGCTTTCACCTTCTGAACTAAAAGAGTACTGAAGCAGAATTCTCCACTGTGGCCCCTTACAAGCTCACTTTGAAGGGAACACAGGTATACCGATATTTAAAGCGTTGGATGACAAGTGAGCATCTTCTTGCCAATTAATTGGTCTCTTCGGGATTGACCATCAGTCCTGCAGCCAGGGTGGCACGTTTCTAAAGGACTCCGTGCCTCCTTCCATTGTCTCTCGTGCGGAAGCTGGTCATCGGTTATGCAGGCAGAAAGAGAGGGAGCAGATATCCGTTTCTTCAAAGTCAGGGGACCCGTTCCTAATCTTTATCAAAATGAATCAGGGGTGACTGCATTTCCAGAATTCCTTTTCAATCTTTTTTAAGTGGTCAGTTCCAACAAATTCTCTTGTAACATTTTAATTAATCATCAATGAAAGACACTGACTCTGTACTTTGTACACGTTTGGGTCAGAGTTGACAAGCCCACCTTAAAATATCGCACATTGTCCCTGGTCTTCCAGGCCCAACCACTGGTGGGTCGCTTCCCAAAGTCGCCTATGGAAGTGGCCACAGCCTGGTCTCTCGGGGAGGACGTGGGTCTGCCCCCGGGTGGAGCTGAAAACACTCCTCCGGCGTCTCTCCTCTGCCGCGGGAGGATGGAGCGCAGAGCCGCTTCTAGCAAGCATGGAGGACAGGCCTCCTGTCGCGGAAACTCGACTGTTCACAGGGAGAGTACGGGGCTCCCGATGGCGACTGTACAACTCTGGCCACGGCGGTCTCACTTTTGCACAAGCGAGTGTAAAGCCTTCCCCAGGTGGCCGGGACAGGGGTGGGGCGCCGCACTGCCGGAAAATGGAAGGAGGGAGGGAGAGAGGGTGGTCTACTCACCGCGTGAAGCTCGGCCTGAGACCCACGTCCTCAAAAATTGAGGGCCACCCTCCTCTCCAGTCTGAGCCCCTGCTGGGGGGCAGGCGGCCCAGGCTGTGGGGTGACCCGAGGGTGCAGCAGGGACTTAGGGGTGGCCGCCAGGAGAGGAGACGCCAAAGAAACAGGAGAGAGAAGACCCCAAAGGAACAGGGAGAGGAGACCCCAAAGGAACAGGGAGAGACCCCAAAGGAACAGGGAGAGGAGACCTCCCCAAAACAGGGAGAGACCCCAAAGGAACATGAGGAGAGGAGACCCCAAAGAAACAGGGAGAGGAGACCCCCCAAAACAGAGAGAGAAGACCCCAAAGGAACATGGGGAGAGGAGACCCCAAAGAAATGGGGAGCTGCCGCCCCACCCTGATCACCCAGCCTGAGGGCAACACCGCTGGGTCCAGAAGCCTGACTGTGGGTCTCGTGGTCTCAGGGGTCAGCGCCCACTCTGGACACTCACTGCGTGTGGAGGACTCAGCAATGAGCCTCCTTCTAAGGGGCTGAGGGCCGCTTTCTTACCAAAGTAGGTTTCTGAGCTGATGAACCACGTCGAGTGTGGGAACCTTAATTTTCTGCTCAGCACCAGAGAAATGAGAGTTACTGAGAAGGATGAAGACAGGCCCGCCGTCCCTGAGTCAGCCCGCTCTGACCCTGATATCCGTGCTGTTCTGAATCACTGAGTCAGAGAATCCTTCCTGTTACCTGACTCCACTCATTTGTGCCATTTCTATCCCCAAGGCTCGGGTCTGAAAGTCTCTCTCTCTCTCCGACACTAGGCTCCTCGGAATTCTGCTTCCTTATGATTACCTGAAGTGTGAGGCAACTATTTCTCAAATAAGTAAACACAAATTTTAAAAAATAGCTTTGCTCTTAGAAACTCCCTCATTATCTCATTTCCAGAAAGATGAGTAATCTCCTGAATAACTGATTCTCTCAGATCTTAAGATCATGTAGTTTGGCTGATTTTTAAAAATATGAATTTGGTGATACAGAGATTTTAATTATAGTATTTTGAAAGTGTGATAACTGTTAATGTTTAACAGAAACTATCTAAAAAAGAACAGCTGATTTAAAAATGCATAAAGGTGAGTTTTCCTATAATAAACTCATTATATTCAATAGGATAGAGTTTGGGTTTAGGTTTTAATTAATTTCCTGATTCCTGTAGGTAACAGCAGCTTGAATAAGAATCTCTTCACTCACTTTCCTGACCTGTGGAAATAAAATACTCCTAACAGGTGGCTGTGTTACCCCCTTGTGGGAAATAGTTACGAAGTTTGGATGCGGAGTTTATTCGCTGTCTCTCAATCATTAAGCATCTTCATTGAGGTGGGAACATGGAAGGGGCTTCAGGCGCCAGTTTCCTCCCAACATGCTGCCGTTTGAGCATCCAACATGGGACCTTCAGGCTCCAGGGCGTCCTGCTCGGGCGCTGAAGCTGAGGGGAGGGCCAGGGACCTACCTGATCCCAGGAGACGCAGAGACCCTCACCCACCACACCTGCCGTCACCCCCCTTCACTTGGACTCTTCCCAGTACTAATTATAACATCTCCTGCACAGCGTTTACTACTTACGCTTGCTTCAGACATGCCATCTCCTATAATCTTTCAGGAAATTTTGATTTGGTTATTAACATAAAAACGGGAAAGCTGTGAAACCCAAATACACAGTCTGGAGACTTATCTAAAGGCAGCAACCTTTGGTGAAACCAGAGCTCGTGACTCTCAGCTTCACGCAAGCCTCCCCAGGGCACAGCTGTGCTCCCCTGGGGGTCTGCCTCGGGGGGCGGCCCCTGGCCCCTGGCCCAGCCCTGCTCCCTGCACCGTGCAGTCATGCCTGTGCCTTCTGCTCTATCAGAGAAGTCGACTCACCGTGTGAGGCCCAGGCTCAGTCAGCTGGACTGTGGCGGCCCCTCCAGAGGAAGAGGGGTCCCCGGAATCGAGTCCAAACGAGAGGCGTTCAGGGGGTGGGGCAGGAAGGGCTGGGAAAGTGGGATTAGCGGAGCGAACCGTTTCGCGCAGGCTGGACAGGCAGCACGGCCCTGCAGTGTGGCTCAGGGAGCCGTGCTCAGTGCCCTGTAACACGACCCTCGGAGAGCATGTGGGAGAGAGCGTGTGCAGGGACACACGCGGGGCCTCCCTTGCCGCTTGGTCGGTGAGGCGTCTGCCTGCAACGCAGGAGGCCCGAGTTCGATTCCTGGGTCGGGAAGATCCCCTGGGGGAGGAAATGGCAACCTCCTCCAGGATTCTTGCCTGGAGACTCCCATGGACAGAGGAGCCTGGCAGGCTACAGCCCATGGGATTGCAAAAGTCGGACATGACTTAGTAACTAAACCACCTCCACCGTATATATATTTATATACATGAATCGCTTTCCCATGCAGCAGAGATTAACACAACATTGTAAATCAACTACTGAATAATCTATGTGTTATGACCAGTAACAGGCTATATATCCAAAACAATGATCCCCAAACTATCAATGAAAAATTCAGCTGAAAAGAAAACAAAAACCAGAGGAGTGTGATACATCAGAGCTCAAGGCCGAGGCCAGTCCCGTGGAAGCCGCGGCTCGTGGTCTCAAGCAGCCACAGACGCTGCGAGAGAGGGGGCGCTCCCCCTGGGCGAGTGGGTCTTGGGTGTCCCCGCAGAGGCCCAGGGACAGGGAGGCGGCCCGTCGGGGGACAGTGGAGCCTGGGGCGTGCGGCCTGGGGCTGCTCCGGCAGTCGTTCTTCCCCACCGGGGGCTGCCTCGTCACAGACCTGCACCTTCCTGACTGCGGTGGTTCACAGGCAGGAGGCAGATATGGAGGTCAACCTCAGCCCTGCCCAAAGAAGGGGAGCTGTGGGTGCAGGCCGGGCCCCTGGGGGCGACGTCCACTGTGGGCCCCGCTCCTAACCCAGCAAAGGGGCAGGTCACCGCCGTTTCCAACCTGATGACCGGCTCAGAGAGACCGCGTTCCTCCCGGCGCCCAGGCCTTGTGTCCACCTGGGGCTCAGTCCACACGCCCGAGGAAAGGAGAGAGCGATGGGGAGACTGCAGCGGCGGGGCTGAGGGCCTGCCACCCCGGCTCTCAGCGTCCCGAGGGCAGGAGGCGCGTCTCCGTCAGCGCCCTCCGGCGGCCTCAGAGGCAGGACGCGGCGCAGAGACAGAACACCCTGAGCCCCGAGAAGCTGGCGACGGCACGCGGGGCGCCACGGCCACGGCGGGCTGCTCGCTCACCGCGCGCGGAACGTCCCTTATTTTGGAGGAGCTGCTTTTATTCTCCTCAGAGGGAGGAAAGGGAGCGTTCTGGGACCCTGAAAGCAAGAGGCACCACGTTTGGATGCTCTGAAATAATTTAAGATGCGATAATACAAGCATTTTGTTTTCAAAAACACTCCCCGGAACTGAGGCCCGCAAGCCCCTGCCAGCGTCCTCGAGGCCCCTGTTCGTTCGTCTCCCCCTCGGGGACGTGACTGGGGCGGGCCCACAGTTTAGACAGTCTGCGGGTGTGCAAGGCAATCTTCTGTTCCTTGTCCCCCGGCACCGCCGAGCCTTCGGCTTTCGCGGGGAGTCGGCGGGGCCCCAGGACCACCTCCCTCGGTCGCCGGGGCCGCAGAGGCGAAGCTCTGGGGTCCTCCTGCTTCCAGGCCGCAGGCTCCGGGGCAGGGCGGCTCCTCCGCTCCTCCGGGGTCAGACGTCGTGTCTGTTCCCAAGTGGCCGCTCCTCAGCCCCGGTCCTGCCCGGGCTTGGGCAGCTTGGCCCCTCGGAGAACCTGCCCCTCGGTTCCGGTGTCTCTCCCAGGGTCTGTGCACCAGGTCCTGCTCGCGCTGCCGAGCCCAGGCTCACCCTCCGCTCTGGTGAGCGGCCTCCGCGACCCTCCGGGGTCCTGTCCCTGCGGGAACCCCGCAGGGCCCACGGCCCGGACCTCCCAGGAGGGGCAGCCTTCGGGGTCGCGCTTGGCGCCAGCACGAGCCGCCCGCCCCTCCAGCACAGAGGGGCGGAGAGGCCCGGGCGCGGGGGTCTCGGCGGGGCCTTGGCCAACGCCCCGCGGGGAGCGCGGCCGCCGGGCAGGGCCGGGGCGGCGAGGCTGCCCGGAGGCCCGCGGAGCACGCGGCTTCAGCGCCCTCCTCCCGCAGCCGCCTCAGGCCTGCGCGGTGTCCGGAGCACCGGCCGAACTTCGCGTCCCAGTCCTGCCCGGGGAACCCTGGGTGTGGGCAGGACGGGGACCTCACGAGGCTCCGCAGCGAGGAGCTGACCCAGGGCGGCGTGCGCTCACTGCACGGCCCGCCTCGAGAGTCACTGGAGGACCCCTCAGGACGTGGATGTGAGGATGTGAGGGCGGGGAGGACCCCTCAGGACGGGGTGAGGGCGGGGAGGACCCTTCAGGAGGGGGTCATGGTGGGGAGGACCCCTCAGGACGGGGTGAGGGCCGGGAGGACCCTTCAGGA
>NW_024070185.1:110455202-110476237 GCF_014754425.2 Oryx dammah | reverse complement strand
ACCACTGGGAGATGAGGGGACCTGGGCACCGCACGGGGATCGGGGCCGCACGTCCCCCGCCCCAGCAGACGGCTCTGGAGGAGGCAGGGTTTTTAGCCTTGTGTGTCTTAGACCTAATGGATTTTAACATTCGAGTCAACACAGTGGATATTACTGGACTCCGAGTCTGTTATGTAAACTTCCGTGGCTGATTATTTAGGCTACAGTTGGCGTGATTCACAACTCACCCTCACCCTCAGGCTCAGCCTCTGTGATAATTAGGCTGAGGAGTCCTGCTGTGCCTTATATCCGCTTTTTGTTTTCTTTTTTTCAATCAGACCTCGGGGTCTGATAAACAGTGAATGTGAAGGCCCACATTCCTATCAAGAATGTTCGCAGCGCTCTAAGGCCTGGAGCTTTCCTGCCTCCTTCGTGATTGACTTCTGATCACCATAGCGCTGTGGGGGGGAGCCAGGCTGCAATCTGTACCCCACACGGGCTGATGTTTAGATAGAATAGTGACTGTGTGTCCAGGGCTCAGGTGACTGGCCAGCTCAGCTCCCAGAGAGCTTGGTCGAAAGCAGGGTGTGTTTGGGAAGGAGGCGGTCGGGAGCACGGATGAGAAAGGCCTTGCTGATGGGGGGGTGTTCCCGAGGCTGAAGGAGGCCTGGGGGGTGGCTGGCATGAGCACCGCTGACCGAGCGTGGGTGTCGGTGCGTGATGGGCACCGCGCCTCCGTTATGTCACCTCATCAGATGCATCCCCACCAGGGTCCCCTTCTGGCTGCTGCCCCCAGACCCTCGGGGAGGGGTCGAGCCTTTACAGCTCGGCAGGAAGAAGCCCCCAGCCTTGGAGGACTCGCAGCACTTCAGGCATCAGGAAAGGCTCTGGTTTTGTGATGTGGAGGCTTAAATTTGATTTCAAGGGAGATTTTCAGTGATGTGATGTTTTAGCTTGGCTTGGAAGGATTAGAAAGGACTTTTCAAAGGCAAAAAAAAAAGTGGGGAAAAATTTTTAAGGATAAGTGAAGACAGGAAAACGAAAGTGGATGTTTATAAACACAGCTCCCTTCCGTGTCCCCAGCCAGGGGCTCCCTGCACACGGGCTGCCAACCCCTCCTCGTGCGACGCCCCCCGCTCCGCCCCGTCCTGCCCCTCACGCCCCACACGCGTCCTCCTGGGGCCTCTGCCCATGCCGGTCACTCCTCCTGGTTCCCAGCGTCGCCCACGTCCTCACCCAGCACCACAAGGAAGTCCCGGGAGAAATGAGGCCTGGCCCCTAAGAGGTCACCTCCTCACCAGAATTTCTCTAGCACCAGCCTGGATCTGAGGCTTCCAGAAACAGCACATTGGCAGACCCATGGATGTTGAAGCAAATATTAGGATGATAACCAAACAAACTTATTCCCGTTGCTTTAGGTAAGTGATTTGGTAAAATGAGACCTAAAACTAAGGCCTACGTTGTTACGTGAGCCTCGACACCTGGGAAACCAGGAGGCAGCCCGTGACCTGCTCTGCTCCTGGGTGAGGCCCCAGGTTAAGCTCTCATCCCGAATCAGCCGTGGGGCCTGCACGTCGCTGGGTAGCAGCTCGGGCTCCCCGCACATCCTGGGATCACTCAAGCCCCCACGTCCTCCTGCAGCAAAGTCTCCCCTTGGCCTGTGCCCAGGGCACCCCCTGTGGCCCCATGCCCGAGACCACGCCCTGCTGCCCATCTCAGCTGCCTGTGGCTAGCTGTATGCTCAGCACCCCCGAAACGCCGGGATGGGTCCCCCACCCCCGGGGTGGAGAGGAGCCAGGACAGACCCTCCACCACCTGCGAGCGGATGTGAGTGGTCAGCACCCAGCCTGGACCTGCGAAGGCTCCTCACCCACCCAGGAGGAGGAGAGGAGACCACAGGCCTCCCCACCGTCTCCTTCTCAGTTCAGGGCTCAGCTCTCAGAGCAGGTCTCAGCACCAGCCTCACAGGCTGGGGCGTGGCACCCGGCCGACCTCTCTTCCCACGGTCCGGGTGAAAGTGTAAAGGGCACCCCACCTGTGTGACTGTCCCTGGAGCTGCAGTCCGAAAGTAAGGGCCATCAGTCGACTCATCAGTGTTCCTGGCCTAATACAGGGCCTGGTGCTTTACAAAGTCATGGTGAATACTTACTTCATAAATAAACATCTGCAAGAAAGGAGCGATCAGTAAGAAGCTACGCGGGAGATGGGGCTGGGCTGCAGGGGCCCCTCGCCACCCCACCGTGTGCGTGGTCGGTGGCGAGCCAGTCCTGCTCACTAGGCTCCTGACCCTCCTGCTGTGCAGAGGAAGAAGGCAGGCTCAAGACCAGGAGGCAGACCTGGCTCGACAGCGACAGGAGCCCGAGAAGAGAGGGCCAACTGCCTGCGTGGGCCCGATTTTTTCTCACTTCCGTTTAAAAAATCATCCAGAAACAATAAGAACCCGCGACGCACTGTGAGCTGAGTGGCTCTGTGTCAGATGGTCTGGGTCATGGCCCTGAATGCATAGATGCTGCCTCTGCGCTGCAGGACAGAGGGATGTAAAGCTGACTCTCTTTAATGTAGAAAGAAACCACTTTTTTTCCCTCAAATGAGTCTAGTTAAAGATGAGAAAAAGACCAGCGTGTGCATTCAGGACGGCCCTGATGGCTGCCCCAGGTGGCACCCCAGTGCCCGTGGACAGGAGCAGGGCACCTCTGGGGGAGACACGAGAGGATGCCCGCAGCGGTGAGCCTGGGGGGCTCTCACCTGTGCTGAGACTCACGAGTGGTGGACTGAACAGGCTTCCTCGGGGGACAGGACGAGGCAGGTGAGGCAGCCCCGAAGCTGACCCCTGCGGCCACTGTGTCCTGGCCCCAGGAGCCACATCAGAGGACGTGGCGATGCCTGCCCATCACCATGGCAACAGGAAGACCTGGCCACATGGGGTAAAAGATGGAGAAATCCAGGTGAGATCTGGAAACATAAAAGGAACCAAACTGGATTTCTAGAGGTAAAGAATCAAGTATCAGATATTAAAAATTCCTTGGATGGAATTAGAAGAACATTGAGCAAGAGAAAACAGAATTTGTAAAAGCTGAGACCTATCTGTAATCGCTACCCAAGCTGAAACAGAAAAAAATGAGAAAAAGGAACAAAGCTTCAATCCCCTGTGAAAGTGACAGTGTGAACAACTCAAACATGTAGGCAACTTTAAGGTGCAGAAAAAATATCAATGAAAATCTTCACTTCAGTTCAGTCACTCAGTCGTGTCCAACTCTTTGTGACCCCATGGACTGCAGCACGCCAGGCCTCTCTGTCCTTCACCAACTACCAGAGCTCGCTCAAACTCATGTCCATCAAGTCGGTGATGGCACCCAACCATCTCATCCTCTGTCGTCCCCTTCTCCTCCCGCCTTCAATCTTTCCCAGCATCAGGGTCTTTTCAAATGAGCTCTTCACATCAGGTAGCCAAAGTATTGGAGTTTCAAGTTCAGCATCAGTCTTTCCAATGACTATTCAGGACTGATTCCCTTTAGGATGGGCTGGTAAAATCTCCTTGCAGTCCAGGGGACTCTCAAGAGTCTTCTCCACCACCACAGTTCAAAAGCATCAATTCTTCGGTGCTCAGCTTTCTTTATAGTCCAACTCTCACATCCATACATGACTACTGGAAAAACCATAGCTTTGACTAGACTGACCTAGTTGGCAAAGTAATGTCTCTGCTATTTAATATGCTGCCTAGGTTGCACATAGCTTTTCTTCCAAGGAACAAGTGTCTTTTAATTTCCTGGCTGTAATCACCATCTGCAGTGATTTTGGAGCCCCAAAAATAAAGTCTGACACTGTTTCTACTGTTTCCCCATCTATTTCCCATGAAGTGATGCGACCAGATGCCATGGTCTTAGTTTTCTGAATGTTGAGTTTTACGCCGACTTTTTCACTCTCCTCTTTCACTTTCATCAAGAGGCTGTTTAGTTCCTCTTCACTTTGTGCCATCAGGGTGGTGTCATCTGCATATCTGAGGTTATTGATATTTCTCCTGGCAGTCTTGATTCCAGCTTGTGCTTTATCCAGACCAGCGTTTCTCATGATGTACTCTGCCTATAAGTTAAATAAGCAGAGTGACAATATACAGCCTTGATGTAGTCCTTTTCCGATTTGGGACCAGTATGTTTTTCCATGTCCAGTTCTAAATGTTGCTTCCTGATCTGCATACAGATTTCTCAGGATGCAGGTCAGGTGGGCTGGTATTCCCATCTGTTTAATTTTCCACAATTTATTGTGATCTACACAGTCAAAGGCTTTGGCATAGTCAATAAAGCAGAAGTAGATGTTTTTCTGGAACCCTCTTGCTTTTTCGATGATGCAAAGGATGCTGGCAATTTGATCTCTGGTTCCGTCTTCTTGAAATCCAGCTTGAACATCTGGAAGTTCACGGTTCACGTATTGCTGAAGCCTGGCTTGGAGAATTTTGAGCATTACTTTGCCAGCATGTGAAATGAGTGCAATTGTGCGGTAGTTTGAGCATTCTTTGGCATTGCCTTTCTTTGGGATTGGAATGAACACTGACCTTTTCCAGTCCTGTGGCCACTGCTGAGTTTTCCAAATATCCTGGCATATTGAGTGCAGCAGTTTCACAGCATCATCTTTTGGGATTTGAAACAGCTCAACTGGAATTCCATCACCTCCACTAGCTTTGTTCATAGTGATGCTTCCTATGGCCCATTTGACTTTGCATTCCTGAATTTCTGGCTCTAGGTGATGATCACATCATCATGACTATCTGGGTCGTGAAGATCTTTTTTGTACAGTTCTTCCATGTATTCTTGCCACCTCTTCTTAATATCTTCTGCTTCTGTTAGGTCCAGACCATTTTTGTCCTTTTTTGAGCCCATCTTTGCATGAAATGTTCCCTTGGTATCTCTAATCTTCTTGAAGAGATCTCTAGTCAATCCCATCCTATTGTTTTCCTCTATTTCTTTGCATTGATCCCTGAGGAAAGCTTTCTTATCTCTCCTTGCTATTCTTTGGAACTCTGCATTCAAATGGGTATATCTTTCCTTTTCTCCTTTGCCTAGGAATGGACAGAAAATATATCTGAAGCAATTATTGGCAGAATATAACCCGAATTATCTGAACAGCAATCTGCAGATCCAGAAAGCACAGCAAACCCTGAACAGGGGAATCATAAGGAAAGACACCGAAGCCCCGGAGCAAGTTGCTGAAAACCAAAGACTAAAAAGCAGCCAGATGCAGAAAGAGATTTATTCCACGTCGGGAGCAATGATAAAACTCACAGAGGATGTTTTGTCACAAAAATGATGATTGGCCGCAGAAGAAAATGTCACTGAATAAAAAGTCTGTCAAATTAGGAATGCATCTAGCAAAACCACCTTTCGAACATTAAGGGTAAATAAAGACATTTTAAGGTGAATTAAAGCCGAATAGATGTGTTCCCAGCTGATCTGCACCCTGAGAAATGATGAAGGAAGTTCTTCAGGCTGAAGAGAGATTTTATCAGAAAGAAACGTGGTGTCCGAAGTAATAACAAACACTGGGAGGAGTAAAGATGAAGATGGATAAAAGCAGTGTTTCCCTTTCTTCTGCCTCATTCTTCACAAGTTGACTATTTAAGACAGCAAAACACAAAATATGCCGAGATCACCGCACGAAGTTTAAGCGGAAGGGAATAGCAGACAAGTCAGGAGAGACTGTGGCTGGCTTTACTGTCATGAAGGTCTTTATACGACAGAGACGGATGAGACTATGCCAGAGTAAACCATTAAAAGATAAAGACAAAAATGGTGATTTTGAGGGAAACCACTGACAGATAATAGAGACAAAAGTCAACAGAGGAACAGACTGCATCATGAAAGTTCACCCGTTCAAGCCAAAATAGAATATAGCAAAAGAAGAAAAGGGGACCCAAAGAGGATAAGTTGAGAAAGACTCGTGAGATGGCACACTGAAACCCAACCCAGAGGGCGCTCAGGGAAAGAGGTCAAACGTCCAGGCTGTGACCCAGCTGGGCCCAGGGCCGGGCTTGTCTCCATCGCCAGGCGGTGGGCCGTTTTTCACCGCTTGGAGACTTCGGCCTGTTTCCAGCTTCTCTGTAAGCAGTAACACTGCCCTGAAAGCTTCGTGCTTCTTCCTGCGGTCATGCTGCTATTCCTAAGGTACGTTTCTGAGCACACCTCTATAGCCACACGTAGAGACGCGTGACACTGAAACGTTCTCTTCACCTAATGGATAAGCCATCAGCTCCCAGTTAGTTCCCGTCTGTGGCTGAACCGTGGAAACAGTCTTTGAAGAAATTAACAACAGTATGAACAACATTTTGAAACTTGAAATATATTGTCGACTTCTTTTCCCTCTTACAATCTTTGTGTGTTGAAGACACTGAGCAACGCGTTGGTCTTCCAGAAGCCCCAGCAGCTGGTGCTGACGCCTGCACCCCTGACGTGTGACTCTGAAAGTATTTTCGTCAGTTCCCAGTACTTTCTGTCAATTGATCCTTAGATCAAGAGGCTTCACCAACTTCATGATGCTGATCCACGTTTTTGGTGAGGCTGTTCTCCTGGTGACACTGTGCCCCACAACCAAGACGTATCTAGGGTCTGCTCACCGCTTTCTCTCTGTCTCCCTCACTAACTGGCGTTAACCGTCACCACCCACGCTCATTAATGTATTAAGGATAGCAAAGTCATGATATTGTAACATTACCATTTTCTTACTTATTAGCTGAAACATTTCTACACAGAGAAACCTCCCTTTATCAACTATTTGGTTACTCTGAGGTACAGTTGTTATATGAAAGGCCGGATCAATGCTTTATTCTCTTTCTTTCCATTTTCAGAATTACGAGTTGTATGTCTAGAATTTCCCAAAAGTGATCACTGATTCCTTTGATTTTACTGTTGAGAACCATCAATAATTCATGGAATTTTATGTAATAATAGGTGTTTCCGTCGCTAACAGTTATCATCTCTGATGCTAAAAGTGTTCCATCCTTTTCCAGGAGAAGCCTTTTGTGTTGTATCCTGAGTGTTTTCAAGAAAGTTCAATAAGTGAGAGGATTATACAGAAAGGTGCACGTTTCCAGGCTCAGAGAATGTTTGCAAACTGCACAGGCGCCTGGACCAGCCCAGGAGAGTGGCTCTAGCATCCCAGAACCCCCCCACCCCCACCCCCACCCACCAACCCACCCCTGGAATTCCAACCAGCTGAGTAACGTGTAACAATTAGTAAACAGCAAAATAAGGTGCTTTCCTTTCACCAGGCTTCTTTCCACAGCTCAGCTCTTTGGACACGTGAATAACATCAGCAGTGATGTGAGTAACAATCCCTTAGCGACGGGGGAAAGCAAAGTAAATACTGTCCTGGATAGGTCCTGGATAGGCCCTGGTGGGAGTTTCTAACTTCAAGAAAGTAATGGTGAAAGCTCTACACTTTAGAATAACACACAGTATTCTCCCAGTAAAAATTACATTGAATCCTTATCTCACCACTCAACCATAATGAACTGTTTTTACATTAAAGATTTAAATGTGAAAACGAAATGCGCCAGAAGAAAACTCGGAGAGATTTTTTTATGACATCAAGATGGGAAATGCTCCTACACATGACCGAAAGTGGGATAAGATTTAGAATTTACAATCCTGGCAACTTAGATGCTGCATGTCTCCAAGGAAATGAACAAACCAGAAAATACACAATTCAATAATAAAACTACTGTATAGCGCAGACAGCTCTGCTCAGCACTATGTAACAACCTAAACGGGAAAGAATAGATACATATGCATGTATAACTTGGTGCTCTGTACACCAGCAATTAACACGATGTTGTTAAGCAACTGTGCTCCAATATAAAATAAAATGGTAAAAATGATAATTATAAAACCTGAAAAATGGCCCAAAATACATAGAATCATTTCACTTACTAATAAATGAGTGGAAATGCCCTGAGGATGCTTAACTTTATTATAAAACAAGGCTAACATCATGAATTATCAGTTTTTCCTCTTAGTTTGTGAGCTATTGATTAGGTAGAATTTGGGAAAATATGTCTGATACAGTCTTGGTGGAACCATGAGCGGAGTTAGCTTTTATGAAAGGCGGTTGCGAGGCACACACACACTGAATGTAAAATGCTCACGTTCCTTTGGCCTGAAGAGTCAGGAACACCCGCCTGGCACAGAAGGGAGTCTGGCCGGCCAAGGGCGGGCAGGCGGCCGTGCCCCAGCTCCTGTGGAGCTGGTCCAGCCCAGGAGGAACCCTGGGCAGGCCCCTCTGGTGGGGGGCCCAGGACCCTCTGTCCTGGGACGGGTAGGGCGCGAGTCCCACAGAAGGTCTCGTCGGTTCTGTTCGCAAAGTCAGGCCCGGCTTCACCCCCAGCACCCGGCCCAGCCGTCCCCACCTCGGGGCCACTGCAGACACAGCTGCTGCCCAGCCGGCCAGCCCTGCCGCCTCCGCGGCTGCAGGGTAGAGCAGACGGGCCCTCCTCTCCTCCTGCCCCGACACCCGGTGGGGCCTCTCTGAACCTTTGCCAGAGGCCTGCAGAACCACGAGGAATCCGCGGTGACGACGCTAAAACGCCCCGTCTAGCAAGGAGTCCTCCGCGGTCGCCTGGGTGCTTCTGGGGGAGATCCGCTCCGAACTACGGCGTGTGCCTCTTTTCTGTTAACACAGAGGGACGTGTGGCTTGCCTTTCATCTGCTACTAGAAGCTGGTGTTGGACTATGCAGAAAATAAAGTGACTGAACCTGGAACTTTTCATAAGAGTCTGTGAAACGTAGAATTCCCCCAAGTAAGACACTTCATGTGGCTGCCGGGCCTGGGCCTGCTCTGGACTCCCAGGCCTGGGGGCTGCGAGGTTTCTTTCAATACAAATCCTGCCGAGCAGTCAGTCGTGAGGGAAGCTCACTCTTTCCGTCTAAAGGGATGACTTCTCTGAGCAATAGGCTAAGAGCAAGCTTTCGGATCCCGCGAGCCTGTGAGGACAGAGTCACCGGTGGGGATTCAGCGGCTCCACCCTCACCCCGGAGGTGGGGGCAGCCAGCGACCTCCCTTCCTGCCCACATCCTTCCCCATCCTTCTGGGGCCGCGGGGCCCAGGTGAGGGTCCTGTGCAGGGAGCTGAGGCCCTAACCTCCCGGACCTGGGGCGGTCCGATTCCTGGGGGCTGCTTGCCCCTCCCCGCCTCCTCTGCCCTCCACTTGAGGTCTCCACCTGCTGCGGGAGGAGCCAGGATCGGCCTCACCTTATCTCGCTCATTCTCATGAAAATCAAACCTTGAGCTGAATAACCAACCAGAGAATAACCAACGGGAATACCCTCCATCTCACAGGTTTTGCAAAAATGCTATAGCACTCAGAATCACTTAGATATTTTCTCTTTCAAAGTTCAAATCCTTGTATTTGTAAAAGAATAATTATTCTAGAAAGTGGACCATCTTGAAAGAAAGCCATTCAGACAGTTAATTCCATTAAATATATCTGTGTTATTTGAAATGTCAGAAGTGTTCTTTGTCAAGGTATTTAGAATAGAAGAGTCAACAAAGCTGAGTTTTTCTGAAGATACTGCCTCCTATAAATACCCTCCCCTCCAGGCGGGAGGGCTCCAGGCGGCTCCAAACTCCCTCTGGGATCCTGACATGTCTTCAGCGTCCATCCCGCCTGGGAAGGCTGGTGCTGTGCCCTGTGGATTTAAGAAATGGATTTCTTACCTGTCAGACCTGATATTGTGATGTTTAAATCTTTGTTTAGAATATGGGAAATGTGTACTTCACAATATGATATAATGCAATTCCCATCAACAAAGGCCACATAGAAGTAAATTACATCAAAGAAACAGTTTGTTGGGAATAGAGAAAAAGACTAAGAAGTGAGAAGTTCACTGCTTGAATTGCTTGATTTGAGTGTGAGCATGCCTCTGTCATTTTTCTAAGTTTTAGAAATGTACATTGTTAAGAGTTTTATAACAGAAGTAATGATGCTTGTGACTCCATGGTTGTGCTATCTGCTCAAAGTGCACGGGTTCTTTAGCTCTGGAGTTTCCCCACAAGGAACATCCCTCAGGCTGTGAGGGCCAAGAAGACACAGCTGGATAAACGCTATTTGGCTGGAAAACATCTGCCAGTTCCTTCCCTCAAACATCTTTCTGGAAGTGGGGTGTATGCGTGGGGTGTATGCGAGATATATCAGTTCCGTTCCGCTCAGTCGCTCAGGCGTGTCCGACTCCTTGCGGCCCCATGGACTGCAGCACGCCAGGCCTCCCTGTCCACCACCAACTCCTGGAGCTTACTCAGTCTCATGTCCATTGCATCAGTGATGCCGTCCAACCATCTCATCCTCTGGCATCCCCTTCTCCTCTCACCTTCAATCCTTCCCAGCATCAGGGTCTTTTCCAATGAGTCAGCTCTTTGCATCAGGTGGCCAAAGTATTGGAGTTTCAGCTTCAGCAACAGTCCTTCCAGTGAATATTCAGGACTGATTTCCTTTAGGATGGGCTGGTTGGATCTCCTTGCCAAGATAAATAAATACATATATACATATATATGAAATAGTGTATGGGACCTAGGGAACAAGGTATATGATATAGGGTGTATATATAGGACACAGATGTATATATATAGGATATAGGGAGTATATACAATATATAGACGTATATACAATATATAGATGTACATACATAGGCTATCCATATAGGATACAGGATGTATATATAGGTTACAGGATACAGGACCTGGGGAAGAGAGAGTGTACGGGTTCTGGAGCCTGTGGCGCGGTGAGGAAAGGCTCCCTCCAAGCAGGCAGGAACCTACAACAGACAAGGGGGCCTCCCAGCCTGGCTGCCAATGCGGACTTCTCTCTTGTCGGTGGGATTCTCTGCAGCTACTTAAACTGGGTCTTTACAGGTTTCCCTGAAAATAAAGGCAATTAAATCCATGCTACAGGACTGACTGACTCAATGGACATGAGTTTGAGTGAACTCTGGGAGTTGGTGATGGACAGGGAGGCCTGGGGTGCTGCCGTCCATGGGGTCGCAAAGGGTTGGACACGACTGAGCGACTGAACTGACTGACTGACTGACAGGACTGTGAAGTGAAGTCGCTCGGTCGTGTCCGACTCTTTGCGACCCCATGGACTGTACCCTCCAAGGCTCCTCTGTCCATGGAGTTTTCCAGGCAAGAATACTGGAGTGGGTTTCCATTTCCTTCTCCAGGGGAATCTTCCCGACCCAGGGATCGAACCCAGGTCTCCCGCACTGCGGGCCGACGCTCTACCAGCTGAGCCACAGGACTGCAGTGACCGCTGAAACGACGTGTGAGTTCCCCGCCGTGTCTGCAGGCGGGGGCGCACGTGAGACCCGCAGTGGCAGTCAGGACACAGACGCCTGCACCGGGGCCGCGAGCTCCGCCCAGGGAGGCCCTGCCTGACCCCGCAACGCGGGCCAAGCGACAAAATGAACCCACACACGACGCGAACGCTTGGGAAACGTTGGGGTCTGTCTACGGAAAGCTCGCCTTAAATTCCCGCCGCATTCTTTTTCCACTTTGTTACAGAAACGACTAGGCAAAGAGTCAGCGTTCGTGTAGAGTAAGCCATCAGTTTGGAGAAAGAAATGGCAGCCGCTCCAGCGTGCTCGCCCGGAGAGTCCCAGGCACGGGGGCGCCTGGCGGGCTGCGGTCCATGGGGCCAGAGGGGGACGCGCCGCGCGGCTTCTTCCCTTTCACTTTTCACTTTCACGCATCGGAGAACGAGATGGCAGCCCACTCCAGTGTTCTCGCCTGGAGAATTCCAGGGACAGAGGAGCCTGGTGGGCTGCCGTCTCTGGGGTCACAGAGTGGGACATGCCGAGTGACTGAGCATGCGCACGTGTGCTCACGCACGCACACACACACACGCACACGCACGCCGTCACTCAGTTACGTGGGAAGCGCAGTCCTGGTGATACAGGGGCGCCCTCAGACGCCGAGGGGCTGAGTCAGGTGGCGTTCCCGTTCAGTGTAACCGCTGATCTTTCTGATACGCAGTTCACTCGTGCTTTACGGGGCGTGACAGCGAGTGGAGAGACTTCTCCTGGCACCCGGCTGGGAACTTGGGCTGCACGACACCCACCGTCTTATGCTCTGGTTGCGTTGTCCAGACGATGTAAGCGCTTGTGCACAAGTGTTTTCCACCAGTTGTAGTTAGTGCCCCCTAACGTCTCTGTCATATCAACTCGTTCACATGTGACCAAAATGATTTTAAGTCCATTACGTTTTTTAATAAAAAAGATATCATTGTTGTGTTTAACTTGACTGTGTCCAAATATTTAGAATATTTTCACTTATGTGTACCTGTGGGCTAGTGTTGAACAGGAAATAAATAACCAGTAAAATATATGTACCATATTTTAAAACCAAAAGTGACAGAACCAGTGTTTAGATCTGGAAGTGTTTCGTGAGTTGGGTCCAGCTTTCCCAGGATTACAGACCGTGGTGTTGGGTGAATGCACTCAGATTCCTCTGTGGGTTGTACCTGGACAGTTGGTGAGAAAGTAGAACTAAGATGTGGACTGGGGGTGTGGTGTGGTTGCAGACGCAGAGCAGGGGCCTGTGAGGAGCAGCTTGGCGGCTCTGCTGCTCATTTCAGAGGGCGCTGGCGTAACTTGTGGTTTTTCATTGGAAAGTTCTGTCCAGTACAGGCTCTGTCTGGAGCTGTCGTACGAGGAACTAAGAAGCAAGGCCTGTGTTAACAGCCACCACGGTGCGGAAGCCACGCGGTAACTGGAGGGTCCTCAGCTCAGGGGTCAGCCTGTTCCTGCAAAGTCATCACAGATGGGAACCTGCCGGGCTTCAGGGCAGAGTCCTCTCCACCGCTGAGGGGAGACCTGGGAAACGTTCGTTTACGATACACTTGCAAAGAACAACTGTGTTAGAACCCAGTAATTTATGGGACGCTAAACTGATCATTTATGTCCCTTTTCTGGTGCTTGCAATAAAAAATATAAAAATTGGTCTTATCTAGGAGATTTGTTTGAATTGAATTTAAACTATATATGTTAAATATATGTATTTTAGCGATTACGAGACTGGAATTGATTTAAGATGTGTCTTCTCTATGAAATATTTAGTTGAATTTTTGTTACTTCATTCCATCTGACAGATTTAGCCTGTGAATTGGGAGAATTTGAGCTATTCAAGGTAACGATGTGAAAAGAGGTGTCTCATTCTGTCAGCTCTTTGATTTTCTGTTCCGTACTTCTTCTTCTTTTCTCTGCTTCCATTGCTAAGTAGATTGGATTTGGTTTTTATTTATCCTCCTTGTGATTCAAATCCTGCGTATTTTTTCTTAAATTACATTTCTCTTATGACTGTTGATACAAATTCTACTTAAACGGCTTACATGATATTGCCCTTGCTATCAAAGCAAACAAAAAGGTGGGGTCATACATTTCCTTTGTGTGTAAAAATGAAGCATTTCATTTCATACCACTTTTCTTCCTCTCCCATGATCCATCTCCCAGCTTTTGCTGATAAAAATCTGAGGTTTGAATGCTGGTCTTTGTTATGAAATAATTTTAGATGACATGTCTTCTATACCATGAAATATTTGTGACATTTTCTGTCAGCCTTATAATTATATTTAGTCTAATATATTAGATTTAATTCAATTTTTATCTTATAGTTCCCTGTTTTTCATTTTTATAACGTGAATATTCTAGTATTATGTTCTTATAAAATCTTCAACTCCTATGTTACAGAATGTATGTTAAAGCATTTTTCTGAAAACTGGCATGTTGACATAGCATAATTTTGAAAACTTTCTAAAGCCGAGAGTCTATTATATTTAGACAGGAATGGTGCTGAAAACGTGTAAGTCTCTCAAGCCTCCTATTCAGCAGTTATTTGAGGATATCGATGGGACTGCAGGGCTGGGCCCCACTGCAAGAAGTCGACGGGCTTGAGGAGCTGGGTGTGGAAGGGACGTGTTTGCAAAACATCACAGGCAATTTTCCCAAGATGGTCTCCTCCTCGGAAGATGGGGCTCCAGCGAGGTCTCTTCGGGCTGATGGTCCAAACATCAGGGAGCTTCTGACCCAGAGCCTTCAAAGACCACCCAGACGCTGTCTGCAGGGGCGCCCTGCGTCCTCTGTGCAGAGGAGCCTGACTCCTGAGGCTGCCTTTCACTGATCAGAATCAGAGACGCCGCTGTCACTGGCCGAGCCTGAGCAGGAAGGGTGATTCCTTCTGCGTGAGGTGTTTTAGGATGGAAAGCAGGTCCTCTATGTGCGAGCTCTGCAGTGTCCTGACCACAGAAGCTACTTATCAAATCGCGAAGGTTGGGATTCACGTTCTCATTGTGGAGTAAAGGATGGACGGACCAGCTGTCCTGAAAGAGCAGGAAGAAGCAGGGAAATAGTGGGTCCGAGAGGCAGCCGGTCACCCTGGGGAGGAAGGGTGTAGGAGGGGAGCCTCTGGTGTTTCTCCATCAGGTTTTGCTGGGATCCCTTGTTAACCAATGGCTTTTCCCCTCTAATGACTCCCCCTAACGTGCCATGAAGCGAAGACTGTCCCCTGGCCTTGGCGTTGGCACAGAACCCACTGGTGACCTCGCCGACCCTCACCTCTTGCTCTCTTTGTGTTAAATCTGAGTATCTGAAAGGCATGTCCTTAGCAGGGCCTCCCAAGAAACTAGAAATACTGGCCACCAGCTTACTCATTCTATTTCAATTCAAATATACTTTTACTTACATAGTCACTCACTGAAAGATAATGGCTCTCAGAAATAGTTGTTCAGTGAATGAAGAAAACAGTTTTGTGTTTTTTTTTTTTTAACTAAGCAGGCTATTTTCTCGCAAAATATTTGTCTTCTACTTTGCAGTACACTGCCGTCCAGACTGCCTTCTCTGCCCCAGTTAATGTCGTGGTGTGTAATGGTGTGTGATGCTAATCTCTGTACATTTCCTTTTAATTCATCATGGATTTGGGGAGCGGTCCTGGGGGTCTGTCTTCTCCTTCTGCCCCTCAGGCTCCCACTTCAAAAGAGTGATCGAGGTCTCCTGCCCTCTCCTTCACTCTCTCCTGGAGTTTGCTCTAACTTGTGTCCATCGAGTCGGTGATGCAATCCAACCATCTCATCCTCTGTCATCCCCTTCTCTTCCTGCCTTCAGTCTTTCCCAGGATCAGAGTCTTTTCCAATGAGTCAGTTCTTCGCATCAGGTGGCCAAAGTATTGGAGCTTCAGCTTTAGCAACCGTCTGGTGGCTCAGACAGTAAAGCATCTGCGTGCAATGGGGGAGACCCGGGTTCGGTCCCTGGATTGGGAAGATCCCCTGGAGAAGGAAATGGCAACCCACTCCAGCACTCTTGCCTGGAAAATTCCACGGACTGAGGAGCCTGGTAGGCTACAGTCCGTGAGGTCGCAAAGAGTTGGACATGACTGAGTGACTTCACTTTCACTTTCCAATGAATATTCAGGGTTGATTTCCTTTATGGTTGACTAGTTTGATCTTGCAGTCGAAGGGACTCTCAAGGGTCTTCTCCAACACCACAATTCAAAAGCTATCAATTCTTCAGCGCTTAGCCTTCTTTATAGTCCACCTCTTGCATCTAAATATGACTACTAGAGAGTCCATAGCTTTGACTACACAGATCTTTGCTTGGCAAAGTGATGTCTTTGCTTCTTAACATGCTGTCTAAGCGTGTCATAGCTTTCCTTCCAAGGAGCATGTGTGCTTTAACTTCACTACCCAATCTTTTTTTTCTTCTTATAAATATGATACACAGCACAGTGAATTTTAGGCCATACTACTTCTGAAGTTTTAATTCTCTTTTTCAAAATATTTGCTACCACATAGGGTCATAAAGTAAACATGTCTGATGAGACCTCAGGGCCACAGACTAGAGGCTGGTCCAAGGCCTGTCCGAATCGAGCAGGTGGCCCCTGAGTGTCCCAGCGAAGCCTGGGGAGCCACAGCCTCCCCTCTTTCTCTAAACTTCTCCCATCTTCTCAGCTCCTCTCTCTTCTCCTTTGCCCATTCAGATGCCCTGCTGTGGGTCGGGGGTGGGCTCCAGGGGTCACTCAGCTTCCCGGCCCCTGGTCCACACCCTCCACACCCTGAGCACAGACCACCTGCTGCCGGAACTTTCCACAGCTGCTCTCCTCCCAGGCATTCTTCAGTTTTTCAGGCAAAACCCACCCTGGTTTTTAGTCCAACTCCACAACTGCCCTAGAAATACAAATTAGTGCTGACTTACCATTAAATTAGGTATTTAAATAGCAGACCCATGATTTTCATGGACCATTTTGGTTTTCCTATAAGGCTATTAAATCGTCAGTCACATTAATTGCAGTGAAAGCCAGGCACTGTATAACCAGTAGCCAAGAGGCAGGTCAGTGAGGTGAGTGAGGACTGGGCGGCAGGCGTTTCTGAGCCCGGCGCTAGCCTGCAGGGTCAGGCCCAGGCCGGCCCCCGGTGTCCAGGTCTCAAGAGTCACCATCTGGCTGGTGGAGCTGGGCTGAGGGGCACGGGAGGGTGCCCCTGGCTTGCCCGAGGAGGCAGGGCGGCCGGGTCTCTGAGAAGAGAAGCCCCCAGGCAGCAGCTTCTTGTGCCGAAGCTGCCGCAGCACCCAGCACGCGGCCTGGACTCAGTGCGCCACACTCTCGAGGGGAGCCCACGGCAGCCCTTCGCGGGAGCAGACTCCACATAGCCCAAGTGGCCCCGGGCCCTGGGCTCGAAGTCGAGGGGCCCAAGGGAGGGGGACAGGTAGAGCCCGAGGGGTGGCAGGTGGAGCGGGGAACCCTGAGCCCCGGTCAGCCGCATGCGGCTGCACCCCAAGACCTCGCTCCAGGAGGGAGGAACAGCAGCAGAGGCTTCACGGGTTCAGACTGGGTACTGACCGCTCACATCCGCTCGCGGGTCATGGAGGGTCTGTCCTGGCTCCTCTCCATCCCGGGAGTGGGGGTCTCATCCCGGCATTTTGGGGGCACTGAGCACACAGCCAGCCCCAGGCAGCTGAAATGGGCACCAGGGCGTGGTCTTGGGTGCTCCCAGCCACGCGGGGCCATGTGGGGTGCCATGGGCACAGGCCGAGGGGAGGCTTTGCCGCAGGAGGAGGTGGGGGCTCATCTGAGTCATCCCAGGACGGGTGGGGAGTGATCCCAGGACGGGCGGGGAGCCTGAGCTGCTACCCAGCTATGTGCAGGCCCCACGGCTGATCCCGGGATGAGGGGTTAACCTGAGGCCTCACCCAGGAGCAGAGCTGGGAGGGGGCTCAGGTCCCGAGGTGCCTCTGGTTTCCCAGGCGACCAGGCTTACATCCCAGTGTGTGCGTGCCAGTTGCTTCCGTCGTGTCCAGCTCTGTGTGAGCCCATGGACTGTAGCTCATCAGCTCCTCTGTCAACGGGGTTCTCCAGGCAAGAACGCTGGAGTGCTTTGCCATGCCCTCCTGCCGGGGACCTTCCTGATAATGTGGACGGAACCAGCGTCTCATGCCTCCCGCACTGGTAGGTGGGTTCTTCACCACTAGCACCACCTAGGAAGCCCTACATCACAGTATCGGGTGCAATGAAGGCTGGAGGACGCATGGAGGACACGCACCCAGCAAAGGGGAGAACCAGCCCAAGAAGAGATAAAAAGAGCAAAGCAGGAAGGGCATCTCCTTCCAAGGAAGGTGTGACGTGAACTGACGACAGGGACTAAGGTGACCAGTAGAAGGTGCCAGGTGGCCTCAGTGTGCACAAGGGGACCTCCAACTCTCTACATCCTCAGAGGATGGAGTTATGAGGGTAAAACCCACAGCTTCGTGGAGAGAGGACCCACAGCCATCAGAGCGGCTTCCGTGGTTTGTCTTGATTGGGGGGATGCAGAGAATATAAACGCTGTTTTTCTGAGGAAATATATCCTAAGATCTGGATAATTGCTTTAGAAATGATCTTTAGAACATAAGATAATTAAATAACGAACTGCTCATAGATGCATAGAGTATATAAAACAATGAAAAAATGTGTTTTAAAGGAAGATTCCAAATAATCTATGTAGATATTCTGCCCTAGAGAAAGAGAGCAGAGCCCCACTTTAAATATGGCCCATGCTCACCAGCATGACAGACGAGACACGGTGTGGGAAGGAGCGCTGGTGGTGTACCTACAGAGAGGAACCCTGACAGACGCCTGAGCCAGGCGTCCATGGTCAACATCCACAGCCTTGAGGCAGGTTGACCAAACAGACCCTGGCTGTGCTGTGGGGAAGATAGTACTTTTCCTCTGGGGTCTTCCTTCCAACAGCCCATCACTCAAGTCTCATCAGAGAAAATATCAGACAGGTTCTACCCTAGGACAATGTACAAAATTCCTAGGAATTACTTCATAACCATCAAGGTCACCAATACAAGGAAAGACTGAGCAACAATCACGCCCAGGAAGATCCCAGAAGACGCGGCAACCGACCCACGGGCCCCTGCATGGGGAGACTGAAAACCAACTTAGGCAAAACGAGAAATTCCCAAGGAGATGCGGCAACCGACCCCTGCGGCCCTGGGTGGGGGGACTGAAAATCGACTTAGGTGAAATGGGAATTTCAGAAAGCATGAACTTTCGTTCATCGTGATTACCAATGCTGTTCATCCATAGTGACGTGCACTACACCACTATAAGATGCTAATAAAAGGAAAAACGGTTGAGGTATATAGAAACTCACCCAACTATCTTTGCAACATTTCTGTAAATCTGAATCTATCTATCTTAAAACTTTTGAAAGTTAATTTTCAAAAGCACTTTATGATCTAGAGGGAGGGGACATATGTACACCATGGCTGATTCAAGTTGATGTTTGACAGAAAACAACAAAATCTGTAAAGCAATTATCCTTCAATTAAAAAATAATTTTTTGAAAAAAGTCCACAGTAGAATTCAAATGATCAAGTAACCTTGAGAAATGTTTAAGTTTATGAGTAAAAAAAAGAAACATTAAAAAATAAAGACTGCAGATATGCTCTATCACCTATGATAAATCGATATGGAGTCTGTAATCCTTTTTTCTTTTGCTATACAACTGCAGACGAATTAGTATAAGCTTTCTTAAGGTTTATCTTTTTAATATACTGGTTAAATTTCATTTTCCTATTACTTTTCCTGTCTCCAGAAGCTGACAAGGAAAAAAGATTAATTAAAACTTTTGTAGATTTGCAGTTTTTCATAAATTACCAAGCAATAAAAGCATCAGCAAAAAATTGAAGACAGTAATTTAGTCTAGCTTTATTACTAATGCATAAGAAATGCATTTAAGCAATTTAAATTAATCGGATAAGTATTACAGCAATAAAACTGTTCCCTTTTTTCTAAGTCAAATATGTACATTTTATAAAAGAACTATAGCTTTTAGAGTCCATGGCAGACAGTGGTTAATCACGATGGAAGTGCACCCAGGTCAGCTACCATTTCTCCAGCCAGGAACACCTCCCTCCAACCCTTCTCAGCCTGGCCATGGACTTGTCTAATGGCCCAGGCTCTGGTTTTCTCTGATATTGTTGCTCTTATAGTTTATTGATGGGTTAAAGTTTATTATATTTCTTGAATTAAAGTAATTTCTCTCTCCTATGTAAGCTAATTCGTCAACAAAGACAGGAAATTTTTCCAGAAAGTGGAAATTTCCAAGTGGAATACATGCGTGTTTATCCTCACAAATGCTACTGTTCGTGACACTTCACGTTCATTTATGGACGTGCCTTCAGCTCCTCCGTGCTTAGAAAGAGCACCACGTGCGCCAACATGTCTGAGAGAGAGAAGCAAGAACAAGCCTCTCTTTGCAGCTGACGTCCACATCCACGAGCAAACTGCTTCCTGGCTCCCCCTCCCACCCACCCACCCCCACCCCCCGCTGCAGGACCGGTCCTTCCAGCTGACCACAGACCCCCCACGGCCTGATTTCACCTTAGTCACCTCCCTGAAGGCCCGTCTCCAAATACAGCCGCATCCTGTAGTCAGGATGTCAATATACACGTTTGGTTGTTATCATCGCTGTTGTTTAGTTGCTAAGTCGTGTCTGACTCTTCGTGATCCCAAGGACTGCACACGGCCAGACTCCTCTATCCACTGGGTTCCCCAGGCAAGAGCACTGGAGTGAGCTGTCAGCTTCTTCTCCAGAGGATCTTCCCCACCCAGGGGTCGAACCCGCCTCTCCTGCGGTTGCTGCACTGCAGGCGGGTTCTCTACCGCTGAGCCCCTGGGAAAGCCCTGGAGGGGACACAGTTCAGTCCACGACCCTCTGGCCCTCAAATTAAGGCCAAGAATCTGGTTTTAAAACAATCCCTGCACTTTTGTGTTGATTGCTTCAAGAAGACAGATGTTGCTGCTAAGAATCAGTTCCCACGAAATATTTAAAACTAAAACCAAAATGTTAGATGCTTCTGAATACACCTATTTTACAGCAAAGATGATTTCTGGTTCCTTCTAGAGATCAGATCTGTTTGCATGATGGGCTCATTCCTTCAGTGAATGGGGCTTATTTAGAACAAAATGTCAGGGTTGAAGAGAGAAAAACAGCAAGATGGCAGGTGTTCTGACCCTAAATCAGATAAAAAAAGAACAACATGGTACACATTCAGCTAAAAGTAACCTTTTATTTTACTTTTTGACATATACACATGAATTTATATTAAACAAAAGTTTAGCATAAAGACAAATGGACTCAAGAGGATCACTTCTCAAAATGCTGATGCTCTTACACTCCCTTCTAACAAAATGCATGTCTCCCTTTCAGAAATAGACAAGCACCTGTGCAGGATTCAGCCTCGTCATCGAGGTCTGCCGGCCAGGTGGGGAGGCTCCTAACTAAGGTGCCCACAGCCTGTCGCCACTTCAATGCTTTCCCATTGAGTCTTTGAGAAGATATATTTCTCCTTCCACTTTAAGTTGAATTCTGATACATTTGGGAGGGAAAAAAAAAATCTCAGTTTCTTCAAGGTTTCAAAGTCCAGTGCTCAGAGCAAATGCTCAGGCAAGGTGACTTCTCTAGCCCCATCACACTCTTCAAAACATACCTGTCTCTGCTGAGTGGTGTCACTGAGCCCTCAGCTTCAACCTGAGTAGAGGCT
>NW_024070185.1:110416413-110450202 GCF_014754425.2 Oryx dammah | reverse complement strand
CCTCTCTCTGCACCCCCTCTCTCTGCACCCCTCTCTCTGCACACCCCCTCTCTCTGCACACCCCCCCTCTCTGCACACCCCCCCTCTCTGCACCCCCTCTCTGCACACCCCCTGTCTGCACACCCACAGGCAGGTCCTACCGACCGCTCCATCCTATCAGCCCCGATCAGCCCTTCTTCTGCGCGTCCCACGCTCTGTCCTGCAGCCTCCAAGCCGCGCGGCCTTGCTCGGTGCCTTTCCTCCGCTTCCTCCTCCTGCATTTTCAGTGCCGCTTTCTGTACAGGCTCCGCAGCGGTGCTCCACGCTGCTCTGTTGAATGAGGTTTTATACATAAGAAGAATCTATGTGTGAATCAGAAGTCGGTAGCCTTTTAAAAGCTGCCAAATTTCACTCTAACCAGGAAGAACGCTGCTTGAAATGTCAATGCAGAAGAGAACGGCCCTGATGAAGTGATTTCGCTCCCCTAAAACCTACTCTCAGTATTTCTTCTGCTGTAGAACTTGTCACAAAATCAGTAAGTCCTTCTGGAGTGAATTAGTCTCCATCTGTCTGCATCCCCTTTACCTTGCAGGTCCACAGCAGAGGAAACCTCTGAGGTTCGGTGCAGAGAAAAGAGGACATGCCGGATAGGAGGCCTCTTTGTGCCTGGAAGGGGGGCCTTGCCCGTTCTGACCCGGACTCTCAGTTCAACAGCCAAGTCTTTCCTGAATGGCAGGGGTCTGCTGCTGGAGGAATATGGTGCCCCAGCCTAGAGGCACAGGCAGTGAGCTGATTCAGAGGGCAAGTGGGGACACGAGGGCACAGAATGGGCCTGACCTTCTGGGCAGAGTAGTGACCCCACCTGCGACCACGTGCTGATCCCAGAACTGAGACTGTGTCACCTCCCATGGAAAGGGGACTCTCAGGCGCCATTAAGGTTACGGGCGTGGAGGCAGGAGGTTGTTGGAGGTTATTGGTGGGCAGGTCTCTAAAAGCAGGCAGCTGCGGCCACAGGGAAGTAAGCACAGAAGGGTCAGAAGTGTGGGCGTTGCTGACTGAAGATGAGGCCAGGCCTCTAGCCAAGGACCCGACCACCTCTGGGACCCAGGAAAGGCAGGAGCAGACTCAGAGCCTCCACGAGAGATGAGCCCTGCACACACCTCAGCTTTAACCAGTGAGACCAAGTCTGTCTTCTGGCCTCCAGGACTGTAAGATGATGGGTTCATGTTGTTTCAAACCACTAAGTTTGTGTTTATCGGTTATGGCGGCAAAAAGCAAACCAACACAATGTGAAAAAGAGCAAAAAACACGCATACCATCTGAAAGAAGCAAGCACCTCGCCCGATTTTTGTCAGTGCAAAAACAGAGGCTACGTTGTATCCTGAATTCAGATTGTTAGAGAAGTCAGAAGTACCCATTTTTTTATGAACTACCTCAATTTTTAAATACTGGAAGAAAGCTTCAGGAAGGACCAACCACGATGAGAATCAGAAAAATACAGCTGCAGGCAGAGGGCTGATTATCACAACCAGGAAGTTTCTGCTTTGTGGTCTTGTAGGAACAACCCCCACTTTGTAAAATTCCTTGAGCTTCTTTTCTCTCAGAAGGATCACTTATTTTTATCTAAGTGCACACAAACTCTCTGTGAAGGACTCGTCTTTGTAAGTTGGCACAATCGTTGTTGTGGATTAAAAGTTCTCTGCTGGAAAAAGTTGTAATACCTTTGAAATCAAAACATTAGGTCAAGCCTGTAAGAATCATTGGGAGCTGTCTTCACTCACCGGAGTGTAAGATGGTGTAAGCAGCTTACAGAGGGTGACAGAGCCTCAGGGATTCCTGCAAACTGGGGGTGTCAGGGACCCAGACGCCGCTCACCCAGGAGGGAAACTCATCTACTGGGTTGTAAGGGAGCACCGTTAGAAGGTGCTTAGCTAACGAGCTTAAGTAAACAAATCTGTCAAAGTTCATTTTTGCAAGTGATTGTATCATTTCTAGTCAATGATACATTGCGTATACCTTCTGCAGATTTTGTAAAGGTTGCTTCATGTGCAAACATATTCCCTTCCTGAATTTACCATAATTTCACTAAGGGCAGGAACTGTATCTCCTATCTTTTCGGTTTCTCCTGAAGCGCAGAGGGTGGTGCTCCGCCTGTGATGTGCTAAACTGCCTGGTCACTACACACTCATGACCCCTTCTTCCAAACCTGCTCAAATCTGTTCTTGACTTTTCGTTATCAACAGTCAATCAATTCTCTCTAGCGTGGCCGTGAGGGTTCTGAACCTCAGCCCTCTCCACTGGGCAGAAACTAGGATTTGCTGTGAATCGAGCCGTCAGCTGCGCCGCAGCTTTCCCCATCGTTTGGGAAGAGGCGTGTAGCTGATTTCTGGTTGAATTCCTCTCTCAAGACCAACCTTTGCTTCTTCAGGCCCCTCCCTCCTCCCTGCCCCTTTATTCCTGGGTCAAGGGCAAGGGGTGTTCCCCGTGACAAAGGCTGGACCCTCCAGATGCACGGCTCAGGGGTTCGGGACAACCCTCGTGCCCGCAGGGGCAGCCCAGGGCTCCCTCCACCTCTCTCCGCCTTTCTCCATCGGGCTCTCAATCTCTCTCTCTCTCTCACTCTCCCTGGGACAGGCTCTGCTTTTGCACGACTTCACCTGAAGGCTGAGAGCATCGCGTTACAAATTCCATGGCCAAAGGCGGATCGTGTAGAGGCCGCATCAATTACCACCGTCTCAGTTTGAGGCTTCTCATTAAGCAACTTCTGTTCTGGCTGAAGTTCTACTTCCGGAAGTAAAGGAAGAAAGGGCACTTGATTTCCACCTAAATCAGAGCTGTAGCCACACAGAGGGACACAGGGAGACTCCCTCCTTTACATGCGGAGTCTTTCACCTGCTGCTCAGAATCACGGCCAGCCGCTCACAGACGTTCCTGAAAGGCATAAGAAAATGTTTAATCAAAGAAAAAACGGTCATAAACATGCCTCTAGACCAAATTTTAAAAATACCATTTCATAACCAGTTAAATGGCTCACAAACTTATTTCTTTATACACGAATAGGAAATTACTTTTCCAAGTTACATTCTAAAATATAGTCCTTTTTTTCTTCAAACGCAAAATATTTTGGAGGAAAGTGGTCCCGGTTGCGAACAGCACTTAATCAGTCTTGTGCAGTTTTAACATGGACGTGAAAAGCACATTTTAAATTGATTTGAGTACATGTTTTCTACTAAGCTACTAACCAGATTAAACGTCTTAGAGTATTTCTCTTTGTGCAATCTGTGATTTATTTTGGATGTGTACTTGCAACATTTCAATGAAAGTAAAGCTTCCAGCCTTCTGGACAGTGACCACTGGCCCACAGCCCTGTTTTCCCTGAAGAGATTCACGGTAGGAAGGGGACAGGAAGGGGACTCGTGGCAGGAAGGGGACAGGGGACACGGCCCCACCCCCTCCTCAGGCCAAGGGCCACGCAGTGACACAGGCGCTGAGGGCCACGCGAGGCCCAGTAGGGAGAGGCCTCTTGGTGCCCAGCAGAGCCCGCCATCCAGACGCTTCTCTGCCCGTCCCGTCGGGGAGCTGCAATTACTTTTTTTTAAAACTTATTCTGAAATGTCTTTATTTTCTTTCATTATCAAAAAACAGATTATACCAATAAGTACTGTGTATTTGTGTATCCTGGTACATTACAATTCTCAAAGATCATTCTAGATGGCTTTTCCTTTCTCATCTTCTCGGCTCCACGCTCCTGGCGGCCAGTTTTCCCCTCTCAGCCCTGGCTAGTCAGGGTGCTGAGGAAGGGTGTTGGGACCCCAGCCCCCCAAAGCCTGGGCTTTCTGCAGGCCTGGAGCTCAGGCTGGCCCCTTTGGAAAGCCGGGCCTCACCACTGCCCAAGGGCACTTGGAGGTCCACCCGCAGTCAGATCCATCCTCTGCCTCTTCTTGCTGGCGGGGGTCGGGGGAGCAAAGACCAGGGGTCCCTTGGAGCCCCCTCTGCCCAGACCCGAGCCCCAGGGGCGTCACTTGAGTCCTGACCCTCTGGCCACCTGGCTTCCTCACCTGGACGGTAACAAGGGAGACAGGAGCCCCGAAAGGGAATGGCAAGAGAACCAGGGTGAGTCAGAGGAGCCCTGCTCTCACCTCACCCCGCATAAACCGTCTCACCTCGCTTGTGTCACTCGGATCAGACAGTTCAGGTAACTCTCGGAAGCCAGGCTCACAGCGGTGGCTGAAGTTTCACTTGACTTGGCAGCTGCAAGCCTTGAAGAGCTGTGTCCTGTCTTTGTAAGTTCTACTTTATTTGGTTATTTATAAGACAAGATACTTTCATTTCAATTATAATTGCTTTATGGATTAATTATCACAATGATTATATGAATATTTAATACAATTTTATGGTGTTTACCGACAGAATCTTGGAAATTAGCTGCTGTGTATTAATGGGCCAATGTTAATAATTTATATTCATAAATGCAGCTTGACTCTCATTAGCAACACTGGCTGGAAAATACATGAGCACTGGGAGTTGGTCTAAGTAATTCTTTATTTCTACGAAAACTACAAACAGCTTAGATGTACGAAAATTTCTCAGATCTTTATCTTTGTCATGTTGATCTTGGAATTTGGGCAGTTTGTTAAGAAAGCGTGGTTTCCGTGTCTAGTCTGCCCTGCACAGGGTCCTTGACTCGTCTGGACCAGGACTCATCGCATCAGACACAGATGTCAGTGTAATTAGACACCCCTTGCACTGAGGTTTGAGCGGCTTAATTTTAGAGCTGATTTTCCATGAACATTTCAGCCTTGTGAGAATTTCCAGGGTGGATAAAGTTAACTGGTTTGAGCTCCATCTTGGTGGTACTTCTCCTTCGTGGAGGTGGACATGCTCAGAAACTACAGAACCAGATACAGGTTAGGACAGAAAGTGTCTGCCCACCTGGCCAGCACTCACTGAGGGACACTGCCATCCTGCGCCCTCGTCCCGACGCCACTTCTGTGGCTTATAGTTTTTATTCTATTAATATGTTGGAGGAGAGTTGGTTTCCCGTGTTGTGCTCACTTCAGGTGTGCAGTGGAGTGACTTAGTTATATTTACATGTGTATGCACATTCTTCATGTGAAACAGCTGCTTAAAACCCAACATTCAAAGAAACTAAGACTACGGCATCTGGTCCCATCACTTCATGGCAAATAGATGGGGAAACAGTGGAAAGTGTCAGACTTTATTTTCTTGGGCTCCAAAATCACTGCAGATGGTGCCTGCAGCCATTAAATTAAAAGACACTTGCTCCTTGGGAGAAAAGCTATGACCAACCTAGACAGCATATTAGAAAGCAGAGACATTACTTTGCCAGCAAAGGTCCATCTAGTCAAGGCTATGGTTTTTCCAGTGGTCATGTAGGGATGTGAGAGTTGGACTGTGAAGAAGCTGAGTGCTGAAGAATTGATGTTTTTGAACTGTGGTGTTGGAGAAGACTCTTGAGAGGCCCTTGGACTGCAAGGAGATCCAACCAGTCCATCCTAAAGGAGATCAGTCCTGGGTGTTCATTGGAAGGACTGATGTTGAAGCTGAAACTCCAATACTTTGGCCACCTGAGGTGAAGAGTTGACTCTTTTGAAAAGACCCTGATGCCTGGAGGGATTGGGGGCAGGAGGAGAAGGGGCCGACAGAGGATGAGATGGCTGGATGGCATCACCGACCCGATGGGCATGAGTCTGGGTAAACTCTGGGAGCTGGTGATGGACGGGGAGGCCTGGCGTGCTGCGGGTCTTTGGGTCGCAGAGTCGGACACAACTGAGCGACTGAAAACAATAGCGCGTGTCGACTCCTCTTCAACTTCTCCATCTGGGTTATCAGGAGTGTTGGGTAGAGTTTCCTGTGCTGCACAACAGGTCTTTGTTGCTTATCTGCTATGTTGTATATGAATAGCACGGAGGCTTTCCTGGTGGCTCAGATGGTAAAGAATCTGCCCACAATGCCAGAGACCTGGTTTTGATCTCTGGGTCAGGAAGAACCCCTGGAGAAGGAAATGGAAACCCACTCCGCTGTTCTTGGCTGGGAAATCCCATGGACAGAGGAGCCCGGTGGGCTGCAGTCCACGGGGCCTCAAGGTGTCGGACACGACTGAGTGACCCAACTCTCTCAGCACTTTTTCTCAGTGGGCACATGTCCATCCCAACCTCCCAATCTGCTCTCCCCACACTCATCCCCTGTGGCAACCACAAGTTTGCTTTCTATGTCTGTGAGTCTGTTTCTGATTTGTAAATAACTTCATTTGTATCATTTTAAAGTATTCTGCACATAAGCAATATCATGAGGATATTTGTCTTTCTCTGATTTGTTACACCGAGTGTGATAATCTCCAGGTCCATCCAGGTTTCTTCAAGCACATTATTTCACTCTCTTTTTTTGACTGAGTTGATTCCTCTGTATATAGGCACCACATCTTCTTTGCCCATCTTTCTGTTGATGGACATCTAGGTTTCTCCCTTGTCTTGGCTGCTGTAAACAGCACTGCAATGGAGATGTAAAAGAATTAAGTTAAAACATTCTCTAACACCATATACAAAAGTAAACTCAAAATGGATTGAAAAGTGAAAGTGAAAGTCACTCAGTTGTGTCCACCTCTTTGCAACCCCATGGACTTAGTCCATGGGATTCTCCAGGCCAGAATACTGGAGTGGGCAGCCTTTCCCTTCTCCAGGGGATCCTCTCAACCCAGGGATTGAGCACAGGTCGTCTGCATTGCAGGCAGATTCTTTACCAGCTGAGCCACAGGGAAGCCCAGGAACACGGGAGTGGGTGGCCTGTCCCTTCTCCAGCGGATCTTCCTAACCCAGGAAGTTTTGTCCTAAGGACTGTATTAGAGGAAAATACAGGCAGAACACTCTCTGACATAAATAGCAGCAGTATCTTTTTCGGTCTGTCTCCTGGGGAAATGGAAATAAAAACCAAAATAAACAAATAGGACCTAATTAAACTCAAAAGCATTTTCACAGCAAAGAAAACCATGAATGGAACAAAAAAGATAACCTGCAGAAAATATTCCCAAACGATGCGCCCGACACGGGACTAACCTCCAGGATTTAGAAGCAGCTCATAAAACTCCGTATCAAAAAGCACCCTTCTGTGTCTGCAGAGCCCGTCTGCCCTGGGCTGGGGGAGCTGGCCTGGGTCACTGCTTGAATTTCTGCCGGTCTCCTAAAGCTGCCGTGGAGAGTGACAAAGGGGCAAAACCGCAGGGCAGGCTGTCGGGCCCAGGCTCCTGTGTCCACCGCAGGGCAGGCCGTCAGACCCAGGCTCCCGAGTCCCCACCGCCAATCGCCTGCAGGGTCTGCTGGCACACGGCTTCCATTCCCGTCCTCACCCCCAACCTTGAACCCTGACTCCACATCCTGGGAGGGTGGGGCCTCCTGGGGCAGGGGCCCAGCTTCCCAGGGAGACAAAAACAGCCACTCAGGACATAACGGCCGCACTGGGTCAGCCCTGTGAAGCCAGGTCTCCTGAGGCTGTCCTGGGTGTCACCTCCCCTGAGCAGCCATGGGACTTGGCCCCACTACGGGGGCCCCTGAGGTCACTGTGACGCAGAAACATTGACACCTGTTCAGCTCCTGGGGTCTCCAAACCAACACCCCTCGCCTGGACTCACGCCTCTGCGTCCAGATTTCAGACCAGTCTGAGAGTAAGAAGCACACGCAGTGGCTTTGCAACATTTGCATTTTTTTCTGAAGAAGAGTGGAGATGAAACAAGATAATACGGATAAAGTACCTGCCCCACGCTATGTGCTCAAGAGATTTTATTGTCTGAGGTCAGTTTGGAGATTCCCTGCGAACAGAATCCCAGAATCCCAGCTTCATGCTGTTCAGACCCCCAGGTGGCCCTGCTGGAGGTCGCAGGGTCAGCAGAGGACTCGGGCTGGGACTTCTCGGGGGACACATCTCTAAAGAGAAGTCAGTGAAGGGTTGACCTGAACCCCTCCCTGACCCAGGCCTGGAGAGCGACGACCTTGAGCTCCATTAGACTTAGTCACTGCAGCTCCGTCCCAACACTGAGGGGATTTTCAGCTTAAAAACACGAGACGTGTTTTTGCATAATTCCCGTTTTGTGCAAATGGCCGCATTTCTTTCATTTCTCTGTACTTTCTGAGTCTTTACTGTTTTCATTTTATTTTGAGAGATGAAATGCATTCATGCTCTGTCAAGAATGCCCCGAGGAATTCAGAAACCTTTTTATGTGCAGGAGAAAGACAATAGAAAATAAATAAAAACTTGGGGAACTTTGAAATTCTACTTTTATGATGAGAAAAGCTAAGAGCAGCCATACAGTAAAGTTTGTACCTCTGTTCACAGGTTATGCCTATGTTTTTCTCCATGTATGTAGTGCGAATAATCCAGCAAAGTAAAGTCTCACAAGGAAGACTTGTTTCGCTTCCACTGAAAATCTACAGCTCTAACACATTTTAAATGAAACTGTTATGCCCAAGGTGCCAATCCCCAGAACTGAGAGAACAAGACGTCCACAGCCATGCAAACGCAAAAAGGGAATTTATTGCTAGCTCGAGCCAGGACCCAAGTTTCATCCAACGCAGTGGAGTGGAACAAGGGCCCCGAGCCCTGAATCACAGCAGTATTTATAGGGTTAAGACAAAGACAGGGAGTTGGCAGGGGCGGATTGGCTGCAAGGGTTCCTTAGCATCTACTCATTGGCTAGATTTTCACGTGCACGGGCTTTCTGCGGGGCGGGGGGAGGGGGGGGGTTCCGTCCTTGTCCTGATAAGCTTGGACCAGGCTACAGGGAGTATACTGATTGGTCGAGTCCTGGCGCCGGTGGAGGATGATCTCAGCTCCTCCTTGGCAATAACTCAGCCCCTCTGTAAAGGAGACTTAGGCCTACCTTGGCCCCCTGAAGCCTGTCATGGCTCCTGTTTGGTCCTAACAGAAACCTCTGGAATTCCCTAATCAAGCAGCCTCCCTTCTCACCACTAGCTCATCACCGACCATTAGACAAGCTTAACCCCAGCCCTGAAGGTCAAAGGTTGACTGTGCTTCGGTTCAGTGAGGACGGCCATCCGGTGATGAAGCCCGCGGAGAAGCTCAAGTAACTGAGTGAGCTGCCGCTCACACCGTCGATTCGCATGTGCTCCCTGTTTTTATGGGGTCAGATTCCATTTTGGAAATCGACAGTGAGGCTGGGTTCCTGCACAGGTGTGAGCTCTCAGCTGCAGGCTGGGGTCCTCCTCCTCCACTCCTGGGACCCCAGCCACGCAGGGCAGGAGACCCAGGCCGGCCGAAGATGAGACACCACAGGCCACGGCTCCAGGAGATTCCAGTCGGATACAAGGAAACGGAATCGGTACCCCACGGATGGCACGGATGTCGCCTCCTAAGAGGCACCCTCTGGATTTCCTTTTATAAAGTGACCAGGAAATTCCAGGACCTCCCATGGGGATACTCATCTGCAGGCTAACTCCTGCTGTCCCTGGAAGGGGGGTCATCTCTTTGGAATTCTGGGTTCTGCTGAGACCCATTCACTCAGGGTGAGGGCACACGCGGCCCCTGTTCAGAATCGCTGGTGACACCGGCTGGGCTGCAGCGATCTCAGCATGAACTCAGGCGGTGTGTTCACCCCACAGACCCCGAGGCTGGGCCGTGGTGGCCTCGGGGAGGCGGCAGTGCCCGGGAAGTGCCAGTGGCCCCCGCTCGGTGCAGCCCCGACAGAGACCTCAAGGGCCTGGGGTCTCGGGCATCCTTCAGGGGGGTTTGCTGGAGCCACTTTGCCTTTCCTTGAAGATAAATGCCTTTATTGGGCTTCCCTGGTGGCTCAGTGGTAAAGAATCCACCTGCCCACACAGGAGACACAGGTTCAATCCCTGGGCGGGGAAGATCCCATGTGCTGTGAAGCAACAGAACCGTGCTCTGCAGCTATTGAGCCTGGGCTCTGCGCTCTGCTGCAAGAGACCCCCTGCAATGAGAAGCCCCCAGCCCCAAATGGAGAAGCACCTGTGCACAGCAAGGAAGACCCAGCACAACAGGAACAAACCAGATTCTCTTTAAAAATACCTTTACTTCTACAGGAGCCTCAAGGCTCGTATTAAATGTTCCCGACTTTCCTACGACCATCATAAAGTGTGTCTGTTGATAGGGAAGGTGAAGCTTCATCACGAGTTCTGTCGCCCCCCGACACACACTCAGTCTTAAACCCCCCTCCACAGCCCCCTGTGCCCCTGGTTCTCCAGAGTCAGAGCCCCAAGCACAGGGGTCGCTGGAGGGCAAGCCGCGGCCTGGAGCCGAGTCCCGTGGGGCGGTCAGACCCCCACCCAAAGAAGGACGGCCAGTGGCAGAGAACGTTCCAACACAACGATGGACACCAGACCGGGGACTCGGGCCAAGACGGCCCTGCGCCCCGGGCCCCGGGCCCCGGGGGCGCCAGGGAAACAACCAGTGCTCTCACCTGGGGAGGACGGTAAAGGCCAGCTCGGGAAACACTCAAGTGAAACTGAAAACTAGGAAACGGTCTTCAGGTCACCATCAGGAGTTTAGCAGATCAACGCAGTAAGACAGGTAGCATCTGCTTCCCACACGGCATCCCTGTGACTTGGATGAAAAACCCACGCTCGTCTCCGAGACTGGGATGGCGTGAGGGCTTCCCTTACATCCAAACCACCGGCGTCTCCTTTACCTCGAGAGCAAAGGCCAGCGCGGCACACACGTCCTGAGCTGGAGGCACCGGGAAACCGAGGTCGTGACGTCAGAAATGTGTCAAGTCTTTTCAAAGGAAAGCCTGCCCTTTATATGGTGATTAGCTCAGTTCTAAGAACAACTCCGCTGCCTGAAGGGAAGGAAATGTTTGAGAAGACTTCTGCGCAGAACCGCAGCCCCCGCCTGCGGGGGACTCAGAAGCGTTGCCTTTTGGAGGCTGTCTCCGCTCCCGAGCTGGAAAGCGCAGCCCACAGAATAAAGTGAAATTGGTTTATGTTTCCTCAGTAATCATGTCTGACAGAATAATTTTTCAGTAGCAAATGGAAATGGTAAACATTTAGACAATACAAACAATTCTGAAGTGTCTGCTCGCCAAATCACCTGCTTCCTGAGAGTTCAATATGTGAAGAACGTTGGTGTCTAACTTAGCACCTATGAGTGAAGTCAGTTCTTCATAGACATCAGCTCACAATATCTTTATCAATTCTGGATGGGAACGTTCCACTGATGCTTTGTGTTCAGCTTCTTACAGGACTGTCTCTACGGTGCGAGAATGTTTCTGTGGATGAACAGGGACGCCCTCCAGCTTCCCGGAGCGCACGTGGAGTCGGTGCCTGCCCGGCAGGAAACAGCGCTCGCTCTGACTCCCACAGCCGCCTTCCCCCGGCGTGTTTTTAGAACAGCCGTGTTCTGTCGCACAACACGATTTTTAGGTTCTGACTAGTTGAATAAATGTCTTGGTCAATCCAGGAGCCTCTGCGCCCAGGTCAGCCCACACTTAATTAACATTTTATGTAAGATTAGAAAGAGGAGGAAAATCTCTGACCCCCAGGGGTCAGCCGCCCCCTGGGGCAGGGGCTCCCATAGGAGAATCAGGGTCGGGGCAGGTCTGCTGCTTAAGGTGAGGGCTCTGTGTTGCCAAACGGTAGCAGAACAACGGGAACACGTCCCCTGCATAGAGGCATCTTCAAACACGTCCTGTAGCATGGTAGGCAGGACACTGAAGAGCAGCTTCTAACAGAGTCAAACAGAACTTTAAATAAGTGGTTTGATATGCAAAATACTTTTAAAATGTACTTTAGCTACATAATAACTGTAATATTTCTGTTTTGATTTTCTGTTGAACTTTTTTCATTTGCGTAAAAATACCTTTTTTTGAAACTCAACCTTCATGCTCAAAATCATCATATAAAACTTTTATGATTCGTTCCCGGGTTCCGGCACCAAAAAAAAAAAAACAACTTTTAAAGTGATAACGATACATGTTTCCTATTAAAATCTGAAGTGGAAATCTGAGCCAAAACTTTTTTTTACATCATTTTTCTGGTGAAACTATATTTAGATACAAATCTGCTATTTATCATAAAACAAATATGTCCATGATTCAAAGTAGAAATAATTTTGGAATTAAGAATTTTCCTTCTTGAGAAAACTCAGAGTGAAAGAACATTTACTTTCATACCTCTCTATTCACAATGACAACCTAGATTTTCACTTAGAATCTGATACACATACTGCATACAGGGTAATAACCGTGAGTTTTCTTCTTGGCCCCTCAAGTGCATTTCGTGATTTAATAAAAGAAGGCAATGCAGCTCTGGTTCTCTGGCTCTGCTCTCAGTGCTGCATCTTAACCCAGCAGTGAAACCGGAGGGACCCTGCTGCTGCTGCTAAGTCGCTTCAGTCGTGTCCTGCGACCCCATGGACTGCGGCCCACCAGGCTCCCCCGTCCCTGGGATTCTCCAGGCAAGAACACTGGAGTGGGTTGCCATTTCCTTCTCCAGCGCATGAAAGTGAAAGTGAAGTCGCTCAGTGGTGTCCGACTCTTCACGACCCCATGGACTGCGGCCCACCAGGCTCCCCCGTCCTTCCACCACCTTCTAAAACCCAGGCTCATGTGACTTGAGTCACCGCTGGCTGCAGGGCAATGCTGCTCATCAGTGTGAGAAACTTATGTCTGATGAGGATAAAGGACACCAGATCACTGCCCAGTGATAAATTATGTGCTGTTTTAAGAAGTTTCTTTCCCAGGAGTAAAATTATCAGAATTTTAACGCTGAAAGCAAATAGTGAATTTTGTTGTAGTTGAGGCAGATACAGCAAAATACCAGAGACTGGGCTTGTAAGCAAGAAACACTGATGTCTCTCTATTCTGGAGGCTGGCGTCTGAGGTCAGGATCCAGTGGAGTGGGGCAGGGGCCCTGCTCGGGACACAATCTTCCCTCCCTGTCTTCACCCGGCAGGGGGCAGGGTCTTCCCTCCCTGTCCTCACCTGGCAGGGGGCAGAGGGCAGAGGGCAGGGGGCAGGGTCTCTCCTCCCTGTCCTCACCTGGTAGGGGGCAGAGGGCAGGGGGCAGGGTCTTCCCTCCTGTCCTCACCCGGCGGGGGGCAGCTCTCTAGGGTCTGCTTCACCAGGGACCTCATCCCATTAGGAAGACCCCACCCTCATCAGGTCCAGCACCATCACATTGGGAGTTACGGTGCCAGGGTGTGAATCTGGAGAGACGCAGACACCCAGAGCACAGCATGTTGTTACAAGGACTTTGAAGGAAGAGACACAAGCAAAGATGGAAAGCACACTAGGGTCACACGTATCTGGGGGAAGGTGGCCGTGTTAAATTCCATTTAGAATTTGGCTAAGGAGTCATTCCCGTCCCTCTCTTTCCCTGTTCTTCGTTTTATTTGTTCAATTAAACAAGACTTTTCTAAAAATATATTTCATAAGAAGAAACTAAAGCATTGCTTTTTTTTCCCTAATTTAAAAAATGATAGACATTGACTCTGTTCCCAGCTACAATGACGTAACTGGGCAGAGCCTAGCTTAGGACATAAACGACTGGAAAACCGGGCAGAATGTGTGAGCAGCTGCGCGGGGTGTTGTCACCCGCGTGTCGGTTCTTCTTGTCTCTCTTCCGTTTCACCATCTTCACTCTGTTCCCTCTTTATTCATCTGATTTTTAATGCAATGTTTTTGGTTGTTTTCTTGTCTTTCTTCAATGCTACAATTTTTCATTATTTTAATTACTCCTGTCTTTGTCCATTTCTATAAACCTGAATGAAAGTGTTTTTTTCTTACGACAAATGCTTGGTGAGGGTGTTTAACCTACTGTCTAGCACTGGGCTCAGTTTTCTTCTGCTTCATGGTGACTTTTTTCACAATGCGTCTCCAGAAACTCTCATCTTTCGATTCTCACTTTGTATTTTCCTCTAGTTAGAGTCTTTCCCAACTCTTGCTGCCTTCTCCGGCTTGCTCTCGGTCCAGGGCCATTAGTGGTGCTGATGAGACTCTTGTAACGAGAAGGGCGGTTCTGCACCTCTGTCTTTAGCTTCCTCTTTGCTCTTGTGAGATCTGGGCTCTTCCATGCATTCACCCCCTGCCTCTGTAGGACTCCTCTCCTCCCCCAGAAGCATAGCCACCTGCAGCCTGCTCCCGGACCCCCAGGAGCTCAGGTCCCCCCAGAACCCTCAGGTACTGACCCCAGGACCTCAGATCCACCCTGAACCCTCAAGTACTGGACCGCAGCTCCTCAGGCCCCCTTGAACCGTGGCCCAGCCCCCCAGTCACATCGTCTCAGGCCCCTCGCTCCTGCTGTGTCCACCCTCTGCTGTTCGGGACGAGCTCCTCCTGCCCTCAATCCCCGGCTCCCAGGCAAAGGGTCGCCTGGGACACACAGTACGTATTTACTTATTTTAACCGGTTAGCCATTCATTGTTCAGTTAGAAAGAAAAAGTGTATTTATTTTTCTCTAAAGAGTAATTTTATAACGTGAGAGATACATTTATAGCCATTCTCCAATAAGTACTACTCAACTAAATGGTATCCGTATATTTATAATTCTCTTTATCTAGGCATAGGTCATGTTGGTGAAGAAAAGAAATGTGACTGTGAATGAATAATATTTCTTTCTTTCAGCATCTAAATGAGCAGACCCTACCTGATAATCCTTGACAAACATTTTAAATCAAGTTGGACAGCTTGAGCCCTTAGAGACGCAGGGCTTCCTACATACATACACTTAGACAAAGAAATAGGAGCCTTCAGGAGCTCATGAACCCAGGGCTGAGACGGCCGCCGGGCTGCGCCTGCAGGCCTAGTGGGACTCTGCGGGCACTTCACGGCCAGTCTCACGTGCTGCCAGCAGCTGGACGCCGCCTCCTCGGACGCCTGAGCCCCCTTCATCTGCCGCTGCAGTTCTCACGGGCTGACTCCCTTCTTTTTCACCCCACTCAATCATGTCTTTATGACAATATTTACTGTATTATATCTGCTTCTTCCCTGTTCAAAGAATATTTCCTTTTATCAGCATATTAAAAATTAACATTTTATCCAGTGATGAATCTCTAAGAAATGTTTAAGCAGCTGAAATAATTTCCAGGTTCACCTCAGAAGTCATCAAGACATGAAGGTGTATTTCCCAAATTGCTTTTTCCTTAAATTGCATCTAAAGCGAAAAGAAATCTAAAGGAAAAAGGGGGTTTGATTTGCTGTGCCTCTGGATGTACTTCTACAGAACCAGGTCGGAAACAAAGGGACCGAGAAAATCGGCTTACCCAAGCGGGCAAATGAGGAGTGTCTGTCCAAAATGCCGTGGGCACCACGGAGACCTTGGCCAGATTCCTCTCGGGCTCACGGGACGGGGAGCCTGGGGCCTCCTCCCTGTGCAGAGGTCTTGGGCCTGGAGCGGGAGTCAGGCTGAGTGGGACGTTGTTTGTCTCCCTCAGAGAAGACGGAAAAGTGTCTCTCTTCATGGGGAGAAGGAGAAGAGGGCACTGCTGCCCGCTGGAGTGGGTGAGACCAGTTAGACCCCAAACCAGTCCCCTCCTCACTGGGCTCACAGATTGGTGCTGCCCCCAGCAGCCCCCGCTGCCCCCAGCACCCCCCGCTGCCCCCAGCACCTCCCGCTGCGAACCCCTGCATCACAGACTCAGGCATGAAACACAGCTTCACCATCCCAAGCCGCTGGAATTAGTGGACTTGTCTGCTAGAGTAGGTAACGTTTTACCATTAACCAGCCAGTTAGCCTTGGAACTTTAGCCCTTGGTCTTCACTTGCGGGTTGGGGGGTAGTGTAGCAGGTTCCACCCCTCCTGGGCAGGCAGGCAACAGGTCACCCGCTGGGATGTGCAGGCATCCATCACCATGAGGCTCAGGACTGCAGTTTCTAGAAACATCCAGGCTGTTCCATCAACACATTTGCAAGTGATCAGTGACCCAGCCTCAGTCCAGGAAGCCCCACTGGGGGATGGATGGTGTCCTGTCCTCTTCATGGGCTGTAAGTCTTTCCACAGTGTTATTCGAACGAGGGACTAGCATCACTCTCTCTTCCCAAAAAAGCACTCAGCATTTTGTTGTTGTTCAAAACTGTCCTGTAACAGGATTCTGCAACATCTTTATGCAGGGGGATGTACAAAGAAACAAGCAGTTATTCTTCTAAGCTGGCACTACCAAGTGGCTCTCTCTTTTAATCTAACTTGCAGCGATTAATTTTGGAAGAAATACAATGATTTGGTATAAATATGTCTTTTACTACTTGACAATGAAAATGCAAGTGGATGTTTTAATAACTGCTTTGTTAGTACATACATTAAAGGTTAGAATCCCCCCGTCACAAGGCTGTGTCTCCCGATGATAAAATACAAGCAGGATCTCAAGAGTTTGAGGTTTAAAATCCTGAACCTTCTGGTGTCCAAGCTCCATGTCTGTTTCTCATACTTTAACAGCCATGCAAGGCTGAAGTGTGTAGATTTTTGACAATTGTAGAATCAATTTTCCCTGGAACTTCTCAGAAGATTACTTTATTCTGTCAATTCTTCATGAAAAATCAATATAACTTACTTCTCCGTTCATTTCTAACTGTCCACAATGTGTGACAGACGCGTGAACCTCTTTTGTCCAATGAAGGCAGTCGGATTTCATGAGAAATATGCAATAAAACCTGTGGCTGTCGTTTTGGCCATGATTTCTACTCTCAGAAAGATATGGTGAATTCAATATGGCTCTTGGAAGCATTTTAAAAGCTCTTTCTCTCTGGGAAAAAGCTCTCATAAATATGAGCAGCCTCTTTTCCATTAGCGTGGCACATCTATCTCTCCAGATTAGAGAGGTGGAGAAGCTGGCAGCAGCTTCCTCAGGTGAGACTGCAGGGTCTCACAGACACCCTTCGCCAAGTCTGAGCAGCGAGATTGGGCATCAGACTCCCTCCCCACCCAGAGCATCAGGAAGACCCCACTTCTCCGCTTGCTCACCCCCTTCCCCATCCAAACAGCAACCGGCAAGGGTCCTCCACGGCCTTCACGTGAGACCTTTTAGGCTACTTAGGCAGGATGAACATAAAACAGCCATACTTTTTTCCAGCTGTAAAGGAAAATACCTTCTGATGTTTAAAACTACTTTCGTAGTAGTGGGATCATCCGGGCCATAGATCCTTTTCCTGCAAATATTTGCAGGAAATATTTAATGACTTGACTCTTGGACCGGGAAGGGCTCCGTGCTCACAGTGTACCTGCCAGAGGTGTCAGGAGGGTAAAGCCTGACTGTTGACCCTAAACAGTCAGGACTCTTATGGGGAAGCAAGATATGTACACGCGGAGAATCGCAGGAGGAGATGAGTAGAGAGGGCGGAGTCTGCTCAGCTGGACAGGCAGGGCCAGCCGCGCTTTTCACTGAAGACTTCACCGTCTGTCTGGCGCCGTGAAACCTCTAGAGGTGACCCAGAGCATCTGATAGAGACGGGCGGATAGAGCGATAGTCACACAGGTAGTAGGTAGACGGTCGATAGATTATAGATAGATAGAGAATGGGCTTCCCAGGTGGCGTAGTGGTAGAGAACCCGCCTGCCAGTGCAGGAGCCGTGAGAGATGCCGGTTTGATCCCTGAGTCGGGAAGGTCCCCTGGAGAAGGAAATGGCAACCCACTCCAGTGTTCTTGTCTAGAGAATCTCATGAAAAGAGGGCCCTGGCAGGCTACAGTCCATGGGGTTGCAGAATCGGACACAACTGAGTGACTAAACAATACTGATGCTCATACACTCCCCCCACGCACACTCACGTACACGCGTGTATGCATTCACACATACAAACACACACTCACACTCACATACACATACACACGTGTATGCATTCACACATACAAACACACACTCACATACACATACACACGTGTATGCATTCACGCACACAAATACACACTCACACTCACATACACATACACGTGTGTATGCATTCACACATACAAACACACACTCACACACACATACACGTGTGTATGCATTCACACATACAAACACACACTCACACTCACATACATGCGTGTATGCATTCACACATACAAACACACTCACACTCACATACACGCATGTATGCATTCACACATACAAACACACACTCACACACACATACACGTGTGTATGCATTCACACATACAAACACACTCACACTCACATACACGCACGTATGCATTCACACACACTCACACGCACACATACACACTCTCACATCCTCCGTGCCTAACACCCTGCTGCAAGCTGCAGACGCATCAGTAAACACCAAAGGCATGGCTCTCTTGATGGCGTTTTCAGCCCAGGGTGGTGGGAGGCACACCTGTGAAGGGCCAGGAGCCCAAGGACAAGCAGAGCTACTCCGGGTCCTGGAGGAGCGGCTGACCCCACTCTGGAGGCTCTGGAAGTTTCTAGGGGAAGTGAAGCCTCAGGACATGAGCCGCTGTGGAGGGGATCGAACCCGCATCTCCAGTGTTGGCAGGCGGGTTCTTTACCACTATCACCACCAGGGAAGCCCATGCATGAGCGTAAGTGTGCGAGGGGTGTGCCTGTGGGGTGTGTATGAGCATATGGCATGCTGGTAATTTTGAAAATTCTTCTGATAGTGAAATGCCCAGGGGTCTTGGACTGCGAAGGCCCAGGAAACAAGGCATCACCACCTGAGAAGGCAACGTGCAAAGCAAACGTCTTCCCAGGGTCACAGTGGCTGTGTTCTTGGGGAAAAAAAACACTATGAAAAGAAACAAACGAAAAACAATCCCTTCATGATGAGTGAAACTTTGCCATTTGATCGTGTCATGAGCAGCCCAGAAGCCACACCAGGGGAGACATTGCAAAGATCCTGCCTCCTGTCCCCCAGCCGGTGCCTACATCTGATATTTTGTACACAGGCTCCTGGAGAGCTATATTTTCAGTTCACAATTTACTTAAGATGTGGCAGCAAATAAGTCTCAGTTCTGAGAAGGATGAATGTATACAATGAGGCTTAAATAAATCTGTTTCAAAATGTAGTCATACCTCTAGAGACAGCTTCCAGAAGTGAGTAATTTTCTGATTTACCTGTAGCTGCAAAAATAAAGTCACCTCACTTGAGTTTTGGAGTTTTCATTGTTCACGGATCCCTTCTGCAGACGTCTGTGGGCACCTACTATGTGCAGAGCATTCATGGAGTACCACCCAGGACAGAAGGGCAGGAGATTTTCCTTCAGGCTCTGTGTAGAATGGTAACTATCAAACTAGAAAATATCAAATAGTAACTATCAAACTAGAGACAAAAGGACAAATAAATTCTAAGAAAGTGAGTTCCACTAAAAAGAAAATTTCTTTCTGAAAGAAATGCCCTGAATGAGAAATTTAAAGTACAACCACCTCCTGGATGTGCAGATACTGGGTGAATTTCACTGAAGACTGTTGCTTGGAATGAGCAAATGTGCAAAGAAGCATGCGTAGGGGTTCTCTCTGTAACCCTCTCCAGAACTGCACAGGGCCGCGTGCATCTGAAGCCTCGGTATTAGTGAGACTCCTCCTGAGAAACAGAGCCACTTGGTATCTGGGACACACACAGGGTACACACAACATGTAGAGAACTGGCCCGCGTGATGCTGGAGGCTCAAGTGTCTCCGGATGGGCAGGGTAAGCCGCCAGCTCGAGGCTGAGAATAGACTGGTGTTTCTTCAGGGAACAGCCTGTGTCCAGAGAGGGGTCCTCAGGCAGAGGGACTCGGCGCTCACTCGGGAGAGCATCAACTCATCCCAGGCTGTTGGCTGATTCGGTGAGGCCCACCCACACGGGGGAGGACCATCTGCTTTCCTCAGTGACCTGCAGTGAGTGTCCTCAAAAGGCAGCCTCACAGAAGCCCCCAGGGCCACACCGGGTCAAGCATCTGCTCCCCGCAGGACCCCATCAGCTGGACGTATGAGATACACTCTCACAGTCTTCAACAGCGCAAAACAAGCTAAATATCTGATGCTGCACCGTGAGCAGATTCTATAGCAATAGATAGGGCACCAACTTATAACCACATACACAAGCGCTGAAGCGCATTTTAGTCGGGAAAGCATAGTGGAGAGTAGGGACCTATGTGTGGTGACGCACCTGTAGATAGGAACATATTCTTAACGCAAACCACACTCACCGGAGGAGCAGTACCTGGGAACATTTACATCAACGGTCAGAGTAATAGCGGAATTTTCAGTGACGTTTCTCTGGATTTCAAAATATCTGCATTAGCTCATTTCTTTTGATATACCTTGGGATACCTATAAGAAAAAACAGGGGGTGATTTTGTAAAGAAACGCCACATCCTCTACAAATGCTGAAAGCGTGGAGTTTCCAGAATAACTCATTTGGCATCAAGATTTGATGCAGACGGAGGACAAGAGATGTTCCAGGGATGGGTGGAATACAGAGCCGTGAGTGGCCCTCACAGACGCTGGAGCAGGTGCAGAGCCCGATGGTGGTCCAGACCACAGCAGGGCTAACTGTGTTCTGGAGGAATCTTCTACCGATTTTCTGTGCTTTGCCCTGTAGGCAACCCTCATAACTAGTCCTGTGTCAAGGACCCATTTTTGAGGAAATATATTTCTGACACCTATTGAGCATCCAAATGTTTTGAAAAGATATCCTCGTGTGAGTTTGCAAGGGCACAGAATCTTCTGGACACCGAAATATTGCAAATAATATAGTGTTCATTTCTACAGAGCTGTCGCACCTCCATCTGGCAAAGATAAATCACCCTAACATAATGAAACAGCCCCGCAGCTGCCCTGTATGCCCTCCAAGGGGAAGGGTGCAGCAGGCCCATCCTGCTTCCTCCGACCCGTACCACCTGAAAGAGCTCTCAGCACACTCACCATTTAAAAAGTATGTCATAAATTAATACACCTTATTTTTAGGATTGCTGTTTAAGTTCTGATTTTCTAAACATTTAAATTCTCACAGTTCAGATGCAACAACTTGCCTTCCGAAGGTATGAAAGACAGCCCATGTGTTGACTATTTAATAAATATTCACTCTGATTCTATTTCTATACTAGGTGTATGCTAGTTAAAGAGCTGTAATGATGAATTCATGGGTTAAAATGCCCCAAAGCCTTGGTTTCATGAGAAACTGCACATAAGCGCACGGTTGCAGCACAGCCACGATCTGCTGTTCGGTTCTTGGGCGGCTCCAGAACTGTGTCCAGGGGTCTGGGAAGCAGTGCTGAGACTGTGGTTCTTTCTAACCGCAGGCCTGGCTCTGGCCTCCCAGAGTGGGTGCGTCCGTGGGGCGGCCCTGCCCGGCACCTGTGAGGACAGATGAACCCCCCACCCCCTACCCGCCAGTGTGGCCGGGTCTCTACCAGCTTCCAGTCACCTGATCCTGGTAAAGCGTCAGAGAAGAAGGAGACCCATGGCGCTGTTTCAGGTGGAGCCTCAGGAGGTGAAGCGCACGTTAAACTTAGAGCTGGCTGCTCGGTGGGCAGCTCTGGTCGCCCAGCTCTGAGGGCTCATGCTCCCCACGGGCTGCGTTTCTTCTGTCTGCCTGTCCACCTACGTCCGAAAGCTGCTGGAAACACAGCGAGATCAGACATACGAAATGGCTTTGTGCATGTGTCTCTGCGTAAGTTTAACACTTTCCAATAGTACAGATTTTATATTTGTACTTCTTTGACATTTCCATTAAGTCAGAGTGGAAAAACTCACATGGACTCTTCTATTAAATGTTGATACTCTTTAAACAAAGTCATGCAAAGCATTTGTAGTGAAATTGTATCCAGTAAGGAGATCAAACTTCTGTTTCCATGAGGGTGAGTGAATGGAGAGTTGTGGACATCTCAGCTGTCTCAGGGCCGTCGGCTAAAAGCTGCGGAACCCCCTTGGTGGTGGGCGTTGCTCCTGACAGTTCAGCTCTGTGTGTTTATAGCAGCAAAACAGCAGCAAATCGGTCTTGCTGAAACAGTCCTCATGCTTCCCTGGAAAGCAAACAGTGAGAAACCGGTTATAACAGCTGCTGCCAAAGGCTCAGGAATTTGATGCAAAATGTTTGGTGTTGGAAAACGAAAATGAAAACCTACAGCCTGTGCTTGTTCAATGGAAAAGGTTCAAAATGCTTGTCATGGTGTAGACAAAAAATACATATTAAAGAAGCCTCAAGTTGACAAAATCAGAAACAAAAATGGAGAGGTTACAACAGGCAATGCGGAAATACAAGGATCGAGAAAGACTATTCTGAGCAACTATCTGCCAATAAAACGGACGACCTGGAAGAAATGGACAGATTCTCAGAAACGGTCAACCATCCAAGACTAAGCCAGGAAGTCACAAAAAGGACACATTAGGAGATCAGGAAACTGAATCAATGTTAAGGACATTCCTTGCTCTGAAGAATTATTACCTCCAGTGAAGTAAACTTTGCTAGCGTGTGAGATGAGTGCAATTGTGTAGTAGTTGGCTCAGAGGTTAAAGCGTCTGCCTGGAATGCGGGAGACCCGGGTTCAATCCCTGGGTCGGGAAGATCCCCTGGAGAAGGAAATGGCAACCCACTCCAGTACTCTTGCCTGGAGAATCCCATGGAGGGAGGAGCCGGGTAGGCTACAGTCCATGGGCTCACACAGAGTCGGATACGACTAAGCAACTTCACTTCACTTTAAAACCTCTTTGGCATTGCCTTTCTTCGGGATTGGAATGAAAACTGACTTTTTCCAGTCCTGTGGCCACTGCTGTTTCCCAAATATGCTGGCATATTGCGTGTAACACTTTCATAGCATCATCTTTTAAGATTTGAAATAAATCAGCTGGAATTCCACCACCTCTACTAGCTTTGTTCATAGTGATACTTCCTAACGCCCACTTGACTTTGGACTCCAGGATGCCTGGCTCTAGGTGAGTGATCACACCATTGTGGTTATCTGGGTTTTTAAGATCTATTTTGTATAGTTCCTGTGTGTATTCTTGCCACCTCTTCTTAATCTCCTCTGCTTCTGTTAGGTCCGTACCATTTCTGTCCTTCATTGTGCTCATGTTGGCATGAAATGCTCTTGGTATCTCTAATTTTCTTGAAGAGATCTCTAGTCTTTCCCATTCTGTTGTTTTCCTCTGTTTTTTGCACTGATCCCTGAGGAAGGCTTTCTTGTCTCTCCTTGTTACCTGCTGGAACTCTGCGTTGAGATGGCATAGCTCTGCTTTCCTCCTCTGCCTCTCGCCTCTCTTCTCTCCTCGGCTGTCTGCACGGCCTCCCCAGGTGGCCGTCTTGCGTCTGCGCATTTCTTTTCTTGGGGATGGTTTTGATCCCGGCCTCCTGTACAATGTCATGAACCTCCGTCCGTAGTTCATCAGGCACTCTGTCTATCAGATCTGATCCCTTCAATCTATTTCTCACTTCCACTGTATAATGGTAAGGGATTTGATTTAGGTCATACCTGAATGGTCTAGTGGCTTTCCCTACTTTCTTCAATTTAAGTCTGAATTTTATAATAAGGAGTTCATGATCTGAGCCACAGTCAGCTCCTGGTCTTGTTTTTGTTGACTGTATACAGCTTCTCCATCTTTGGCTGCAGAGAATATAATCAGTCTGATTTCGGTGTTGACCATCTGGTGATGTCCATGTGTAGAGTCTTCTCTTGTGTTGTTGGAAGAGGGTGTTTGCTATGACCAGTGCATTCTCTTGGCAAAACTCTTAGCCTTTGCCCTGCTCCGTTTTGTACTCCCAGGCCAAACTTGCTGTTACTCCAGGTATCTCTTGACTTCCTACTTTTGCATTCCAGTCCCCTGTGAAGTAAAGGACATCTTTTTTGGTGTTCATTCTAGAAGGTCTTGTAGGTCTTCATACTGTGTAGGAAGGGGGAGGCCCCCCTACAGGGCCCCAAGAGCGGGCTCTTGTCTAACGCTCGGAAAACAATTGTCCGAGGAGACACATGTGCTGACAAAGCCAGAGATTTTATTGGGAAAGGGCGACCGGGTGGAGAGCAGCAGGGTGAGGGAGCCCAGGGGAATGCTCTGCCGCGTGGCTCGCAGTCTCGGGTTTTATGGTGATGGGTTTAGCTTCCGGGTGGTCTTTGGCCACTCATTCTAATTCAGCGTCTTTCCTGGTGGTGCACGCATCACTCAGCCAAGATGGATGCTAGCGAGAGGGATTCTGGGAAGTGGACGGACACGCGGTGTCTCCTTTAGACCTTTCCCGGACCCTTCCAGTTGGTGGTGGCTTATTAGTTCCGTATTCCTTATCAGGATCTCCTGTCAGAAAACAACTCATGCCTGGCCAGGTGGGCGGCTTCAATCAGTGTGCTTCCCCTAACAGAACCATTCAACTTCAGCTTCTTCAGAATTACTAGTCGAGGCATAAACTTGGGTTACCGTGATATTGAACGGTTTGCTTTGGAAATGAACAGAGATCATTCTGTCATTCGTGAGACTTTTTGGACTATGAGGACTACCCATTTCTTCTGAGGGATTCCTGCCCACAGTAGTAGATATAATGGTCATCTGAGTTCAATTCACCCATTCCAGGCCATTTCAGTTTGCTGATTCCTAAAACTGACGTTCACTCTTGCCGTCTCCTGTTTGACCGCTTCCAATTCGCCTTGATTCGTGGACCTGACATTCCAGGTTCCTCTGCGATATTGCTCTTTACAGCGTCGGACTTTACTTCCATCACCTGTCACACCCACAAGTGGGTGTTGGTTTTGCCTTGGCTCCGTCTCTTCATTCTTTCCTGAGCTACTTCTCCCCTGACCTCCAGCAGCCGCTGGGCACCTACCGACCTGAGGAGTTCATCATTCAGTCTCTTGGCTCTTCGCCTTTTCACACCGCTCACGGGTTCTCAAGGCAAGAATTCTGAAGTGCTTTGGCCTGTTTCTGTCCAAAGCATCAGGTCACGTTTCAGAATCAGTAAGACCTTTGAAGGGCACCTCTCAGGTCTCCAGTCTCAGGGCGCCAGGCCCACACCTTCATTTCGGACTTGTAGCCTCCAAAACTGTGAGACCTGAAGTGTCTCTTAGGCTGCCCAGATTGTTGTGCTTTGTTACAATGGCCTGAAGACTTGAGGCAATGCAAAAGGTGAAAATAACCATTTAGAACAGGTGCCTAACGGTGTTTACAAGTGCCTACAGAACGAGGCAAATGTCTAGAACGGCAGGATCTGGGAGGAGGAGTTCTTGACACCTGTCTGACTCTATCCTGAATTTCTGTTCTCAGTTTACAGAGCGAATGGATTAGACATCTTATAGCTCTGCATTTTTCCTGGTGAAAGGTCTCCTCCATTTACTTGCGCCCGTAGGACAGAGGTGTGTGTCACAATGTACAACCAAATATCTATGTGTCTGCGTCCTTTCAGCTGGACTTTGGCAGTTATAAAAAATTAGAAAATGAACAAAGCCAACAGCAACAGAAAGCCATCCAAGGCAGTGAAGCAGCCCTGCTCCCCGCTCACCTTAACATGCTCAGATGCAGAATGCAAACAGCATGCTAAGAAATGGCCGGGCTTCGCAGGAACCCAACATTTAAAAATCAATCTGATGGTGATTTCCAGCTCAAGAAAACTGCAGTTCAGTCCTTTCTATATTTTCTACCATTTTAACTGAGGAAATTGGGTAAAATGACTTTCAAAAGGTAATACTTAAAATCAGTTCTAAAATATTACCAGGCAATTAAAGAACAAACAGTAAGTGAACTGAGAACTTCCAGATGTTCCAGCTGGATTTAGAAAAGACTGAGGGACCAGAGATCAAATTGCCAACATCTGCTGGATCATCAAAAAAGCAAGAGAGTTTTAGAAAAACATCTACTTCTACTTTATTGACTATGCCAAAGCCTTTGACTGTGTGGATCCCAACAAACTGTGGAAAATTCTTCGAGAGTTGGGAATACCAGACCACCTTACCTGACTCTTGAGAAATCTGTGTGCAGGTCAAGAAGCAACAGTTAGAACTGGACATGGAACAACAGACTGGTTCCAAATTGGGAAAGGAGTACGTGAAGGCTGTATGTTGTCACTCTGCTTATTTAACTTATATGCAGAGTACATCACGTGAAATGCTGGGCTGGATGAAGCACAAGCTGAAATCAAGATTACCAGGAGAAATATCAATAACCTCAGATATGCCGATGACACCACCCTTATGGCAGAAAGTGAAGAAGAACTAGAGCCTCTTGATAAAAGTGAAAGAGGAGAGTGAAAAAGTTGGCTGAAAGCTCAACATTCAGAAAACGAAGATCATGGCATCCGGTCCCATCACTTCATGGGAAATAGATGGGGAAACAGTGGAAACAGTGACAGATTTTATTTTCTTGGGCTCCAAAATCACTGCAGATGGTGATTGCAGCCATGAATTTAAAAGATCCTTGCTCCTTGGAAGAAAATCCATGAAAAACCTAGACAGCATATTAAAAGCAGAGACATTACTTTGCCAACAAAGGTCCATCTAGTCAAGGCTATGGTTTTTCCTGTGGTCATGTATGGATGTGAGAGTTGGACTATAAAGAAAGCTGAGCACCAAATAATTGATGCTTTTGAACTGTGGTGTTGGCGAAGACTCTTGAGAGTCCCTTGGGCTCCAAGGAGATTCAACCAGTCAACCCTAAAGGAAATCAAACCTAAATATTCATTGGAAGGACTGATGCTGAAGCTGAAACTCCAATACTTTGGCCACCTGATGCGAAGAGCTGACTCATGTGAAAAGACTCTGATGCTGGGAGGGACTGGGGGCAGGAGGAGAAGGGGACGACAGAGGATGAGGTGGCTGGATGGCATCACGGACTTGATGGACGTGAGTCTGAGCGAGCTCCGGGAGTTGGTGATGGACAGGGAGGCCTGGCGTGCTGCCGTCCATGGAGCCACAGAGAGTCGGACACGACTGAGCAACTGAACCGAACCGAACTGAAAGATCTTCAAATTAATAGAACCTTGTCTCTGTGGGGCGTTGTTCTGTATGTAAGCTTATCAAGTCTTTCAGAACAAGCCACCTTTGTGAGCTCCGACCATAATGCAGTAGGCGTTTTGCGAACGGGAGTAAGAATCACTTTCGTTAAAGTAGCTGGAGCCGGAACGGGTAGTCTGCGCATTCCTATGGGCAGAATTCGTTTGTAAACCTCACACCAAATGGACGTCTTTCTGTGTCTGGTCGTATGCCAGAGGCTAATATTTGCTAAAGCAAATGACACTTTCTATTGAGTCTTCACATTGTGGTTCACTGAAGTACAAATTAGCAGAAGTATTATAACGCACAATGTAACATAGAGCCCACTGAAAGCAGCGGCCTTGGGCACCACTGTGGGTGGAGTCTTTGTTCTGTTCCAGCACTTTCTGAAGGGAGGGCGAGTGTGCTGGCGTGGGGACACTGTGGCCGTCCCCTGGGTCGGGTCAGCGCGCCGCTGTCTCTGATGGGGCCTCTTAAGTCTGTGATATGACTAATCATTATAGCGATTGAAGAAATTTGTAGTAACTGTAGTGAGTTTATTGAGTCCTGTTTATATTTCAGATAATACCAGGCATGTTACAAATTAGTCATTGTAACAACTCTCCAAAGTAGGAGACATTCAAGGAATGAGAGCTGCACCTCCTTAGTCAGGCATAGGGACAGGGTGCGGGGCTCTGGCTGAGGTCCCTCACTGCTCCAGCCCCAGGTCGCGCTCTGCTCACCAGCTCTGGGATACACAGGCCTCCACCTCCTCATCTGTAAAATGGGATGAGACTGGCATTGAGCTCAGGAGGATGCTGGGGGCTTGTGCACAGAGGACACTCGGGCTCCGGCCCGCTGCACAGAGGACACTCAGGTCCCGGCCGGCTGCACAGAGGACACTCGGGCTCCGGCCCGCGGCACAGAGGACACTCGGGTCCCGGCCGGCTGCACAGAAAGCCCAGGGAAACCTTGGTGGCCCCAGCACTGGTCACCGTCTGCCCAGGCAGCGCCGACTCTGTCCTCCTCCACCCCGAGGCCACATGCCTCATCGAACCCTGCTGAACGGTGACATGTTCAAAGAGCAGGGCCACGTTTGGGCTCCACTTCCTCAGTTCAAATCACTGGCCACTTAAGAAAAGGAGTTAATCTTCCATATTCTGAAGCCTGTTCACAAAACGGTCACTACTTCCCCACATTCAAAATGCATGTCCTCCTTCTTCGGAATAAATTTGCAGAGAGCTTCCCATTGTTCTTTCTTTGTTGCACTGACTCATTTTGCAGTCAGAGTTCCCTCATGTGAAATGCTGAAGTATAGTAATTTGAAAGTGGCAGTAACAGGCACAAAGATCGCTGGGCAAGCAAAATGATTGTTTAGGAGACAGATATGAAGGCTGAGTTTGGATGTTTTTAATGTGAAAAAAACTGGGAAGGATGAACAACAAGAATAAATTTTGTACAAGACTTACTGTCTAATCAGTAAATTCTGCGTAATTTACAAAGATGCTCTTCAGGCATCCACAAGGAGAAAGGTGGAAGGGGATCTCATCACAGTGTTGCTATGGCAGCAAAGCGCTGCAGACAGACTGTGGACGTGTCCTTTACTCATCTGCAAATAGGTAAGTAGAACAGTGGAATTTTATGGAGTACTTGAGATAATGCATTGTTTATATGCCATATTAAAATAGTTCTAAAAGCATTGTAAGTCAGGAAATGTTAGAACGTTAACACAGTAAATCAGTAAATGTTGAAATTTCTATAGCACACACACATACACACCACTCTATATTTCCAAGGAAATACATAAATAAATAAATATGCATGTAAGATAGGGGGAGGGCATTATTGCAACACAAAGAAAGTCCCTCAACAAAGCCACGATGATTGTTTAAGAGGGGCTGCTGTTCCCAGCTCAGTCCTGTCAGCCTAAAATCCTAAGTGATAAGAAACAGTGCTGGACTTCAACAGGCTGATCGCTTGCCCATTTTTTCATCCCTGTAGAAGCCCCACTGAATGGAACTGCATGCAGATTAGGAAAAACTGCAATTGTAGAAATAAAATAATAAGAAATCGCGGCGTGCATGTCAGTAAAGGAAGATTAGTCAGTCTCTCCGGGTTGGACATGGAGAAGAGGAAACCTCCGTGGCCCGTGTGGAGGTAAACGGTGCCGTCGCCATGGGCAACGGTAGGAGGACCTCCAAAGCTAAGCAGGGCCCGGAATTCCACTGGTGGATGTTTCAGGAAAGAAAATGAAAACTCTAATTCTGAGAGGTATCCACACTCCAGTGTTCTTTACAGCATTGCTTACAACAGCAACCTAAATGCCATCGACAGAGGAGCCGGTAGAGAATGTGTCCGCCTCTGTCGGAATATCCATGGTGGACTTCACTCGGCTGTAAAGAAGAATGAAGCTCGCCATCTGCAGCAACACTGATAGACATACCGGGGGTGTCAGCAGGGAAACGAGTCAGACAGAGAGAGACAGACATGCTGTCTTTTCCCTTTTATGTGGGCTTGCCAGAAGGGACAGAGGATGACAGCTGAAGGTGGAGAGGACTCAGAGGGACAGAGTCCAGCTATGAGCAGGTCAGGGGACGTCACACACAGCGCCAGGAAGGCAGTCAACGATGCGATAACTCAGCTGACATGTGGCGACTGGGCCTACTGTGACGATCAGTTCATGATGCAAACAAATGTCAGAGCTCTGCTGTACATCTGAAATGCAGACAATATTGTATGTTGACTATAGTTCAAGAAAAAATGAAAAAAGATGCTAAAAATTTAAATCAGACTGCAAAACAGCTGGTATATATGACATATTTTATGTCAGTAAATTTTTTGAAAAAATATTTTATTTTCATTCAAAGGATTTCTGAAATAAAAATAAATCTACTCTCACAGTCACTTTGGAAAAGAGAGGGAATTGTGTCTTCTAAACCTCGAAATGTCGTGTTGAAAATGTGTGTCTTCCGGGGTCGATACTGAGGGGTTTCAGCCGGGACCACTGGGCGTGGCGCCCTCTCGGCCCTGGGGACAGGGGAACAGGGGGCCTGGGCAAGCACCTGCCTCCCTCTTCCCTGTCGCCTCCCTTTGTCGTGGCTTTCGCAGCATGTGAGATGAGTGCAATTGTGCGCTAGTTTGAGCATTCTATGGCATTGCCTTTCTTTGGGATTGGAATGAAAACTGACCTTTTTGAGGCCCGTGGGCACTGCTGAAATTTTTCAAATTTAAGTTTTCCAAATTTGCTGGCATATCGAGTGCAGCACTTTCACAGCATCATCTTTTAGGATTTGAAGTAGTTCAACTGGGATTCCATCGCCTCCACTAGCTTTGTTTGTAGTGATGCTTCCTGAGGCCCACTTGACTTCACATTCCAGGATGTCTGGCTCTAGTCCAGTGATCACACCATCATGGTTATCTGGGTCATGAAGATCTTTTCAGCAGCCACTGGGGAGGGGCGCGGCAGGGGCGGAGAGGGGAGCAGACTGCACTTCCCGCATCCCACGCTCACTGCCAAGGGACACCAAACCCCTAGCTTCTGCTCAGGCTTCCCGCCCCGTGTTCTGCGCACCAGAGCATGTGGTGCGTGTTACCGCTGTGGTTCTCCCATGTAGCACAAGCCTCACACCTGACGCAAGCCCAGGGAATATCTTTGAATAAATAAGGAAGGAGATAAATGAGTGCTCACCTTATTAAATTAGGAATCAGAAGAATCTCATATACCTGGTTGTAGCTGGATGTTTTACTAAACCATTTTCTTGTAACAGAAAATCTGTAGCATGCAAGCAATTTTCTGCAAGAAGTAAATACAACAGAAATTCAAACTTTTAAAAATTTATATGCTGTGTACATTTCTAATGTACTTTTTAAGAAAAAAAGAAAGTATTAAATGAGAAATTCGCCTCATAATTATTTTTATCACAGTACAGTTGAGAATAATACCATGTTGCTCAAATTTCTATTCATCTTACTTAAGTCTGTGAAAATCAAAGTATCTTTGTGTTCAGAAACTAGTTCTCTTCTCAGAGCCTCTGTACACTTATGTAACTGAAAATAAGGTTTGGTACTTGGTTATGAGTCAAAATCCAATGTATTCACAGTTCATTTCTATTTGGAGACTATTCTAAAAATTCAGGTACATATTTGGATATTCTAGTACCTATTGTATATTTAAATATCTTCTCCAAATATTCCTGCTCGGGTGAGAATACGGTGACATAACCCGTTTATAGTTCACTCACTCATTCTCCAAAATATTTGACACGTGTGTTCATAACCCGACTTGGGAAGGACATTGTTATTACGTGAGCAATAAGATGTCTGTAACCCATCAAGTAAGAGAGGCGGTGGCCTTATTCTGTCAGCCGCGCACTAGTGCTGAGCTCCCTGAGGGCCTGCTGGTCTTGCATGAATCACAGCCCTGGTGTCTCCTAAGGCATCAAGACATCTTTCAAGAATCAATTCTTGCTCAACGGGTGGACTGAGAAAAATCTTGAGTATTAAAAGTGGTGAAAGATGCAAGTATTTACGTACTTGCAGTTGTAGGCAGTTGTGGGCCCCCACTGGTCACCCACCTAAGCCCGTTCTTGATTTAAAAGCCCCCTACTTTCCGGCAGCTACACAGGCCTGGCCAGTTTCTGAATCCTCTGAGCATTGCTGATTCTCAAGGGGCCCCAACAGCCGTGTTCTTCCGGGAGAGACCTGTAGGGACCGCCCCCCTCCACTGCTGTGGGACCTCCTCTCCTTTACCTTCTTGCTTTCTTTCTGTCTCCCTTCTTTCCTTTCATCCTTCTCTCTTTCTCCTTCTCTCTCTCTTTTTCTGCATCCATGTGGTTGCAAACGGCAAGATCCATTCTTCCTTGTGGCTGAATAATATTCACTCTCTGTACATATAATATACATGCATATGCGTATACATAACATACATGCATATATCATGTGTCTGGTATACGCCTCAGTACACGCACACACGAAGGCACACACGCACTCCACAGCTTCTTTATCCATTCATCCACAGCTGGACACTTGAGTTGCTTCCATGTCTTGGCTCTTGAGGATAATGTTGCAGTAGACAGGGGCCTGATATCCTGGTTTTATTTCCTTCAGTTGTACGCCCAGGAGGATTGCTGGGAGTCGTAATAATCCTATTTATTTCTTGAGGTACGCCCATGCTGCTTTCCTTCGCACATACTGTACGGTCTCACTTAAATACTGAACCTGAAAAAAGCCAAACTCAGAGAAACAGAGTAGCTCGGTAGGCACCAAGGGAAAAGCCAGTTCTGACTCCAAGCTGGAACGCGTTCGTTCTTTGACTTGCTCTCTGTTGCTTTTGTTATTAAAATCATACATAATTGCCTGCCTCAGAGAACCCTGTCCCTCTGCCTGACTGCTGAAGTGCCTTTGTTCAGAACCCTGTCCACCTGTGGATGGCAGGAAAGAAGAAATTAACTCATCCCCTCCCTGAGGCTTGCCATTCTTATTTGCAAGGTTAATGGCCTTTTTACTTTGTTTCCTCACCTCCCCACTCTGATCTAAAGAAGAACCTGACATCCAGACCCCAGTAAGAGAGTTACTGTGAGATTTTCATCAGCCATCCTTTCCTCCACACCTCATCTCCAACTCATTGGCTTGTCCTGCGGGGAGCAGAGCAAGATTGGACTCTGGACTCAGTAGGTAACAAGGGGCTTGGGAGTTGGAGGGTTGCAAAGATGTTGATCAGAGGGTACAAACTGTTCAGTTACAAGATGAATAAATTCTGGGGACCTAATGTACAGCATGGAGACTATCGTTACCAAGACTGTATTATATACTTGAAAGTTAGAGAGTAGATTATGAACGTTCTTCCTCCTAAAAAGAAATGGTAGTTATGTGACCTTAGCTAGCCTAGGATGGACTTGTACGCCTTAAGCTTGCACAAGTTATCCTTCCTCTGGCAAAAGGATAAGGGGCCTGCAGAGGATGAGACTGTTCGGTGACATCACCTACTGGACAGTCATGAATTTGAGCCACTTCCAGAAGATAGCGGAGGACAGAGGAGGCTGGCTTGCTGCGGTCCCGTGCGGTCAGAAGGAGTTGGACGCGACTTAGCCACTGAACAGCAGCTATCAATCACTTCCCAACAAAGCTGGAAAAGGCGGCAGTCAGACTGAGCAGTCTCTCTGATTGCCCGATCTCCACTTGTCCACCCTGCCTGGGGCTTTCTCCCTGCAGAGACAGGTCACATGGTCCCCGTCTGGACTTTCCACTCTCCCTCCTCCAAGAACCGTGGGCGGCTTCCCCAGGTGAAAGCCTGCGCGCACCTGGGCCGAGTAAGAGTCGTGCCCTGCAGACAGGGATTGGAAAGCGTGGCAGATACCTGCTTGCTGCTTTTAAAAGGCTGGTCGCTTGGCGGGTGTGTGGTTCCTGAGATTATCCCAAACTGTCATTTGCGTTTGAATGAGGATGACTTGAGTCTGCGCGAGCCAGTACTGCCCTGAAGAGCAAGGGGACCGCCGACCCGCCGGTGCCTGCCCGAGTCCTCACTGCCCGGCAGTGGGAGGTGGGGACCCCCAAGCCCAGTATCCGGGGCGCCCGGGGTCCCAGGTCCGCGCTGCCTCCGGGAGGAACCGAGTCGATCTTGCGGTTCGGGGCGCGGCGCCGGGTGAGGCTCCCGCGCTCTTTCCTTTTCTGGACAGTCCCTGGGGCCCGACGTAGGCTCCGGATGCTCGGAAGACCACAGGGGAGGGATGCCAGGGACGCGGAAGGCTTCGGGCTGCGACCACCCGAGGGCGGGGAAGTCCTGGGGGTGGGGCGCTCCCCGGAGGAGGGGTGGGGAGGGGGTGCAGGCCGGGAGGAGCGCTCGACCCCGGGGCGGGTGTCCGCAGCCGCCAGACGCCACCACCACCTCCCCCGGGCGCGCGCCCCCCGCGCCTCGGCCGCCGCGCGCCCCTCCTCCCCAGGGCGGGCCCGGGGCGGCGCTCGTGGGCGG